>NW_027192366.1:320013-390180 GCF_041956635.1 Thermomyces lanuginosus | reverse complement strand
GCATAATACAGGGCTAGAGCTCTTCAGGGGAACACGATTGCTTGACCAATCCTACGAGGCGAATATTTTTCTTCAGCTCTTCCCGCCGTCGCGCGGCGCGGGATTCAACGAGCTTCTGCGTCGCTCCATCGATGGCTGCGAGGACCTGTTGTAGTGTCTTCCGCTGTGGTGGTGGAACTTCATCGGTTATGGATGGCGATGAGGATGAGGAGCTCTGCGATCCGCGTGATGATGTGCTGCGCGTCGCCTGACTCTGCTGCGGGTCAAGCCGTAGGATCTTTCGCGTGTGATATTCCCGCGATGAGGGTTCATCCCTGTTGCGGGCGGATTTCCACCTTAGGATGGTCGCCGGCTCCTTGCCAGTCCGCCAAGGCTTTCCATTCCCGTTGGAAGAATGATGAAGCGAGTCAATACTGGACTCCGGCGAGAGAGCGCGCAGCTGATCTGAAGTTTCAGCGATAACTCGCTGCTGGTGGATCGGATCAAAGGCGGAGGATTCACTGTGACGGGAATTCGGATGGCTCTTGTTCCATGGCCGCACCAAACGAAGCTGGGGAAATGTGCTCCGTTTGAGTGCCGCCTGCATATATCCGCGGACGGGTTTCAAGTTCACGCGGAGGCCTTCCCAGTTCAAAGACGAAGGAGAAGAAGGTGGTGAAGAAGAAGACTGGGATCCTCCTCTGGGTCTCTTTCGGACCAGAGTCTTGTGTCGTCGCCGAGGAGGCTGCTGGGGAGCTCGCGCAACCGTAGGAGGGGCGAGCTCTGGAAAGAGTTCCCATTTCTTGTGTCGAAAATAGTGGTTTGCGTGAGCCATATTCATGCTGGTGCTAGTGCCATAGTGCTCCTCGAATAAGAAGGTTCTGAGAATGACAGAAGAGCGCCGTTTTTCCTGCAAACTCGGATGGGTCGCATGCTTCCACTGTTTAGAAGTGATAGATGCACTGTCATTTCGTTTGTGGTGTTGAAGTAGTATGGAATTGCTGTCCTTTTCGCCCCTGTGCATGTAACTGTCAATGATACTTTCGCGTGTTGGTCCGTCTGACTCCCACGGAATCCTGGGCAATGGCTTCGACCTCCAGGGGCTCTCGGCCATCTTTGGAGAGGAAATGGATGGTTCAGCCGGGAGAAAGCCATTTTCGAGTGCTGACAGGGACGTCAATGTCGACGCCGTTTTGCACCCGGTGTTGGTCGTGGTCATTTTTGTTAACAGTCATGAGGCACGGAACTACAGGGTGAGTTGCAAGTAAATATGACGATATATGCATTTGGATTTGTCAAAGAGTCCACGCGAGCTCTTTCGCCATCGGATAAAGTCGGCCGTGTTTGTTCCAAATATTCATCGACGTCTCTGGTTCGAACAAAGGGATCGGCATGGCCACAGGGGGCAGGACCATGGAACCTCAAGTCACACAGGGCGCTGAGAACAAAAAGCACGACACCCTGGCCAAAAAAGCTAATGGTGTCAGTGAATCGGTTGTGGTTGGTGCCCTGCATGCAGTAGCCGCGCCACTGCGCGGAATGTGGGTGAGACCAATATGCAAGGGATGGATACATGCATGCATAGAACCTATCAATTGAACCGCCTGTCAGGCACCCCCGTCTGTGCACAGCATTTTGTTTAAGAGCCAGTGGCAATTGGCATCGTCACTGTTCTCATGCCCAGCGCCACTCGACCGAAAAGATACTGTAAATAGCGAATCTCATCTCCCTTGTTCTAGCTAAGTTTGGCCGCTTTCTGCATAGTTTCGCGAGTGAGCTCGTCATCTGGCCGTCGCTCGGCCTTCAGCCGACCCAGACGCAGTAGCTTGGCAATCATGTCCTCATCTCCAAAGTGGCTATTGTGCTCGAATTCAGGCTCCTCATCATAAGCCAACCGTGCCGCGTCTACAAGAATGCGTGCCGTCATGCCAAACACTCGATAGCGGGTGAGCTCGCCTGATTTTTCCCGTTTCTCGAGCTGATCGACTGCTGCAGTCTGGTCCTTGCGATCGGTTTTGGGCTTAGTGACGTTGGATTCTGAGATGGGAACGTAGAAATGGTGCACTACATGCCACACGTCAGTGATGCATGTGAGAAAGTCCGGGCATATGCAAGACATACTCCTCCAGTCTGTCTGATGCCACGTCGTCCACGACCCTTGGTACCAAACTCCGGCGGGTGGTTCTGATTGCAGCTGCGGTTGGCCATCATCCTCCCCGACATCCAAAGGACGCTCGTCTCTACCGAGCAGGAAATTGTGGAATGGTGCAGTAAACACCGCGGCCACCTCTTTTGCGTCCAGGCGGGGGATCAGCGACACCTCTGGGTCGGCATCCTTACCCGTGACGGGGTCGTAAGAGTGCAGAAACGCCACGCACGGACGGACAACCAATTCAGTTTTGGCCAGGTTCGCGGGCAACTCGCACAAGTGCTCGACCCGGAACGGGGGAATCAGGGGCTCACCGATATTAGGCAGCCCAATCTCCTCAGCAGCCTCGCGTCGGGCCGTCTGGAAGGGGGTTTCTTCTAACGAGTCCGCTTTTCCTGGAAGCTTGTCAACCTTATTCTGCTCCTTCGATTCGACTCATACTACGTAGATGGAGGCATACCTCCCGGAAAAGCAGCATGGCCCGCATCTAGCCGAATTCTCAATCAGTCCACTGAACCTCTCCAGATTCAAACATGCCGTCGCTCTTAGTTGACGTCGATGTAACGGTATCAAGCGGCGAGCCGCGCTAAGAGAAGGGAGGAAATGAGGAAAGACTTACATGAACTGAGCGTCTTCGCTCGGATGGTCAGGACAACCCTGAGATCTCCCCTGCGATCCGCGTAAAGCAGAATCAAAACTGCCGCTCTCCGGCTCAGCGGTACGGCATAGTAGTTTGTCGTCGGCGCGCCGAATGCCCTCAGCCGCGCAATTGCTTTCTATATCCCATCAGAACAGCCCTGCGTAACATTGCGGATGAGCTAGATCGATCGATCAGGGGTTCGTATTGGCCATTCCGGCCGGTTCACGGTCTGATCAAGGAGTACACAAGACACGCGTCATCGCAGCCATACGCCAATGAATAACCACATAGGAACAATCGGTTCTGTCCTTAATGTTCAGAAGTAATCTGTTTATAGACATACCTCTGAACTGGGTGAGAGACGCGGCATGGGAATCGTCGAGTAGAGACGCAACGTCGGAGTACTATTTGTAGCTGTCCGCCCGCGCAACAGTCTCCAGCAAGCAGTTCTCATGAGATCAGCAGAGCTCGGGATCAAGCAAGGTTCGGAATGAGATTTCGAAGAGTTCTACTGGTTCAGGTCGTGACGGCGACGTCGGATCGGCCATCGACCTTTGCCGGAGTTTGCGGGGTGTCTTGGACCTCGGCCAATTCTCCGTCCAGGCTAACGATTTGAGCGTACTCCTGACCCAAGAGCCTAACGAGCAATGAATTCACGCATTGTCCAAGCAATTAATTCATGAATCATTCTGTTCTATTGTACACACAAGAAGAAAAAGAAGTAGGGTAGAACTGTAAGTATCTACAGAATTCTGCCAAGACAAATCCAAGGACAAGACAGATACACATGAAAAAGGAGACGTCTATAAACGAGAGATCAACTCTTTAGCGAGCGTTCTTCTTCCCTTCCTCCGAGGATCGATGCTGTTCCGCCTTCTTCTCATCCTGCTCCGCCTCCGTGGCCTCGGCAGCCTGCTGCTCTTGGCCGGAGCTCGTCTCGCTCCGTTGCTCCTGATCGTCGATGTTCTCCGTGTCCTTCGGAGTTGGGACGCCCTCGGTCCTGTGCGACTTGTTTTGCTGGTTCTCCTCCTCAATCAGTTCCTGCTGCTCCTTGACAACCTCCAGACGCTGCTTGTTCGTGGCAGCCCCTTCAGCATTGTGCACCTCCAGCTCAATCTCGTGGAACAGCTCCTCGGGAATGCTAGAGAGCACAGAACGCAACGCGTCAATTTGCGAGGACGCATCCCCGTCGTTGTACATGTATGCATTGCTCAGCACAAGCAGGGTCGAGGGAACCCCTTTTCGGAGCCGGAGCTCAAGCCAGGCGGAGAGCTCATCTCGGAGCCGGGCGGGAGAAACGCCATGTGTACTGATGCCCCGCGAGGCGCAGGCCATTTGTAATTCTGGCACGGAGAGCGAATCCACCCCCTCGTAGTAGATGGCTCGATCGTCTCGCTTGATCTGGCGCATACGATGCCGGATGTGGTACCGCAGCATGGCGTCTGTGCCGAATCGGTTCAGGTTCATATACTTGCAAATGGCCACCAGCTGGGGCCGCGACAAATTGTCAAGGGTCAGGTCGTCCTTGAAGATCTTGCACACCTTGATCACGTCCTCATCGGAGGGCGTCTCGCCAGTCGCACGGACTTTTCTGAAGAATTCGGCGAATTCCTCCTTCTTCGCTCCGACTGCGCTGACAGGCAGACCAGATTCTTTCAAAGTGTCACGAAGGAATTGAGACACTTCGGTTCGTGTCGAACGGAGCGACGCAGCTTTCGCTTCCCGCGACTTTTGTCCCTCGTACGTACTCGGAAGCATGTTGGGGAAAAGCCGGAGAGCTACGGGCAAGAGCAACTCCGCAAAGGGTACGATGACGAAGACGGAGAACGGCACTAGCCGCGCAAGGTCTTTAACTGTTCGCCGGAGCTGAAATGATATGTCTCATTAGCAACAGGATCAAGTATACCGCTGAGTAACTGACTCACCTGACGGCTTTCACGGCGACTCAGTTCATACCCCGCGGCCATTTTCATTGCCAGCTTTGTGCTGATTCGGACCTCCGTCGCCAGCAGCTTCGTGCCGTCCCAGTAGTGTTGGATCTCATGCTTGATCTTCTGGCCGATGGTCATTTTCTTCGTCTCCTTCGGCTCGACTATCTGTTTCTCGCCCGGGGTCAACTCATGTGCCTTGTCCATTGGCCCCACCTCCGCGTCACTCGGAGTAGCATTAGCAGGCGCGGCATCCTGTGCCGGTTTGTCCTGCTTAGCCGCTGTAGAGGACGAAGAAGGCTCCGAAGACTTTGAAGATGTTGTACCCGAGAGTGGCTTCTTGGCTTGCTCCGGGTTAAATCCAGGGGGCGGAAACGGCGCTCCGGAGGGAGTCGACGTCGAAGGTTCCGTAGTCGCGTATGTCCGATGCTGTCGAGGAAGTAGAATCGCTAGAGCACTGACGTTGTCGGCGGGAAACGACCGGCGGCTGAACCGAGGCACGGTGGACAGTCCAGCGGGTGCTTTGTGGTTAATTCAAAAAAGTCAACGGGCTGGGTCCCCCAATGGCGCAGAATGTGGCATGGCTTCAAACTCACTTCCCCAGATCAGCCGGTTCGCTGGCGCGCGACTGACGATTCTCATCGTCCGCATGGTGTTCGAGAACGTGAGCGGACCGGGGCCTGAATAAAGAATCGATCGATCAGAATCACAGGGATCGAATCAAAGACAGATTAAAAAATGCAGGATCGTCTCTCCTAATATTGCAGACCGCTGATCGATCGAGTGCAATGACGTTATTAAATGTTCCTTTCGAAGAAATGATTCAAGATCTTCCGCCGTCAAAGTGACGGAACAATCGATGCCTGGATGCTTCTTCCAGAACTCGGGGTATACGAGTCACGTGGTTATGCGCCAACTTCCTGATTGGTGAAACTGCGCAAGTTAAGCCAGTTGCCACGTCGTGCATCCGGCTCAGCCGGCTCGGAGTTGCCTTAGGGCCGAATTCCGAACACCTTGGCCATCTGACTCAACTCTGCCAATGATCAACGTCCGACTTCGAGCATCCGTGCTCCTACGGAGTACTAGTACTTTACTACTACCATGTTCCTGTTGAATAAGTGCGAGGAGCACCTGCCGGATGTCTAAGTACATACTAGTAGTTGTACCAACTGAAAAAGACCGACGAGCACTATCTCCAAAGCCGGAATCTTTCATGTCCGAGTCCGTGCTGAGAGTAAGTGTTCCTCGACCAGGCAGATTACTAGCCTTGTGAACACCCAAATAGGGGGGAAAAGCAACCATACATTGATTCGTGCTACGCCGAAGAAAGTAGGAGAACGTGCATTCTCCAATATGGGGAGTTGAGTTCGGACTTTGGTCGATTCGTCAAGCATTGAGTCCTTATACTGCGGTATATCTTTCTAATAGAAAAAGTGGATCATAACCCCTTCAGTTATTGAATCTGTCCAAGACGAAAGATCCAGGTCTAAATGATTTCATATATTAGCCACTTTCTCCGTTGGAAAGGCTTCACATCCGAAAGGTGGAGGGTGAAATTCGGATTGAAGACCCAGAGCTGAATCCTACCGTGGCCAAAAAAAAAAAAAAAAAAAAAAAAAAAAAAAAAAAAAAAAAAAACCAAAACAGCTCACAGTCGCCGAACGAGAACTATCGAATTTGGACCTCTTGAGTGTCCAACTGGTGTTGGCAATAATTGAAGCCCAGTTGACGAAGTTACAGGCAGCGACTTCGGAAAGCTAGTTCCAATGATAGGAAATTTGGGGTGTGAAGCAGCTTCTAACTAGACTAATCTAGGGACAGGAAATAATATATCCATAGGAAACTCGGCCTGTTGATGGCCTGGTCGTACATTAGGAACATGACTTTGTCACGTTGATCCGAAGACAGATCAACCACTGTCTTTTGCCAAAGGTGTGCCCGCTGAGGGGCGATAATGGGAAAGTTGCATCATCCAGAGCAAGAACCGACAGTGGCAGGCCAACGGTTTTCCGGTCGACAAGTTAATACAACTGTCCATTAAGAAATGAACGCCTCGCCCATTACAAAGGAAACCAAATGATCGACACGAAAGGTATCAAGGAAACAAAAGACCTTCGCCAGAACCCAATATGCACATCCAATATAAACACGATAACACGCCCGAACAAAAACCCAAAAAGAACTCCAAACCCATTCAACCAGACTAACGCCGACCTTCCTCTTCCACCGCAGCCTTGATTTTCGAAAAGAATCCCGCCGGCCATGCGGCCACTTCTTGCTCCGATGGTATCCCGCGCGTACGACAGTGGTTGACAACATTGGTCAGGATCCGGCCGATCATCTCCTGTGACACCGGAACAGTGCCCTCGAGCCGAGTATCCGGGTACAGGAATGGGTCTCCCTCACGCAGGAGCTCCTTCACTGTCGGCCGGAGTGTCTGATCGCGCTGCAAACATGCTTTCATTGTCCGCATCAGGCCCGCAGGAACAGTTACCCCGCCAATGGCAAACTCTGGAAACTCGATAGCCACCTTGGGGTTCGGGATGGCCATGATGCGCTCGATGTACTTGGCGATACGTGCAAACGGCGGCTGTCCGTATACCATCTTGTACAGAATGCACCCAAGACTCCACACGTCGCTTGGCTTCCCCAGCTTCATCATCTTGCCTACGCTGGCTGGAAGCCCCAGCGCCGCGTTCGCATCAATCAAAGCCTCGGGCGACATGTAATTCGGCGTGCCGACCTGCTGTTCCCGATGCACATTGACTGTGTTGTCTTGGATGGCATTCGCAATGCCAAAATCGATCAGCTTTAACCGCCCCTGCACCAGCAGGAAGTTGGCGGGCTTCAGATCGGAGTGAACAATATTGAAATCATGCACCGCCTGCACGCACTCTAGCATCTCTTTCCAGTAGTAGCGCGTGAAGCTGATGTCGAACTTGGCGTCGTCCGCATTCAAGCGATAGGTGAGGATCTTTTCTAAATCAGATTCACCAATTTCCATCAGCACACTGAGCGTGTGCTTCTCCATATTGAGCTCCCAATCAAATAAACGGACCACTCGCTCAACGTTCTCCAACTTTTTGAGGAGTTCGATCTCTCCTTTGTAACCCGCCAGCGTGAGACGATCGACATCCTCCAGATTTACTCGTTTCAGCGCAAAGATCTTGTAGTTTTCTGCCATCACCCGGTAGACACGCGAGCTTCCTCCTCGCCCGATGCAGTCCATGCGGGTAAATGTCTTTTGATTGATCGTCACCTGACTCCGCTTCTTCCGTGAATGAGACGTGCTGGCAGCGCCTCCACTGGCCGTAGCCGTCTCGAGAACTGACATCTTCGGCGGCGGCGGCGGGGCTCGGTGCGGCGTGTTGTTGCTGCGGGAAGACAGAGGTTTCCGGGGCGAGTTGCCCTCAGGGGCCTGGTCTGCGCCTTTCTTATCATCATCATCGTAGACCACTGACAGTTTGCCCTGCTTGTCCAGAAGACTGCTAAAGGCTGATGGTTTCGTTCGCTTGAACGTAGGTGGCGGGTCATTTTCTTGATCTTGACCCGACGGCAAGTTGGGAGGTGGTGGTACTCGATATACGGGTTGTTGCGCTTTGGCATCTTCAGAAGGCAGAGAGCCCCCAGAGGATGTGCGAGGCGTGCGAGAATGCGACCCAGCGGACTGGGGCGAGGAACTCTCCCGAAATGGTTCCTCCACGTGATTCTGAGAACGCGCCGGCGCTGGCTTTTCCAGCACACGGGGATCGGAGTCAATCCAGGATAATCTTGGTGAGTAGTTTTTCCGAGCGGGTTGCTCAGGCGAGCCTGCGCGATGCTTTTCCTCGGGCTCTTTGGGATTCTCCGGCGAACCTTCTTCTACAGGCGATGGCTCGTTGTTTTCCTCACTTTGCCGACGCAGCACACCACGTCTAGCTGGGCCATTGAGAAACGAGCCGGTCAATCTCCCGACCCGTTTGATCCGCAAAGAGCTCTGAATTCCAGGCTCGTCGCCTGCACGGTTTCGCAGAACAGACGCGGTTCCTATCCGCGGTGCATGGTCTTCATCTGCGCGTGGTGCGTTGTCGTCACCAGAGAGGCCTTCACTCCGCAAACGGCCCAAAGCATCACTTCCCCCCGACTTCTGGCCAGTTGGCGACGTTGACCACGGAGAATGTGATGTGCTTCTTGAACCCGTGATGCGAACACTGCGGGGTTTCGGGGCCGGTGTGATGAAATCTTTTTCCGAATGGCCATGTTCCTGGCCGTCAGAGCTTCCCGGCCTCGATGCCATGCGTACAGACGCTATCCGAACCACACGTGGAGCCGGACTCCCATTCGATTGCTCATGGGGTGAAGTGACTCGAACATGCCTCTCTGGTCGAGGAGCAGCAGGGGTTGGAGAGCGGCGCTCTCTATCAACGATGCTTAATCTCTTTGCGCTAGTTTCCTGTCTGGGCGATGTGTCTATACTCATCGCATCTCCTTCCAACAATGCCTTGACCGAGGCGCTGAATTTCGGCTCCGGAACTTCATCATCGGAGCTGTCGGCAGAATAATTGTGACGCATTGATGTCTGAACATTGCGCGATGCTGAGATACTGGATGCTGGGGATATGCGTGTCGAACTATGTCGGAGAAGTGACGACCGTGACGATTGCGAAGATTGTCGACCAATTGATGAGCGGTGACTGCTGCTATCGTGGGCGTATGATAATGAAGCAGGAGAAGCCTCGTCGGCCATTGTGTTCTATTGAAGATTCCGACTGTACATCGAGAATTTGGCTTCCAAAAAATCCAAAGGCGCGTCGTCTAGTTGTTTCGAGAGGTTCTCACACAAGCACAACAATCGAAGTGGCTGGGCTGTTGTTTGCCCTTGGCGCAGATTTCAGTCACGTGATTTCACATCATCAACAATTGTTACCAGGACAACCAAGTCACGTGAGACTATAGCAACATCTGATTCCTTCCATTCCCGGCAATAACCTTTTAAGGTCTACCCCGGTGAGTGAACACTTAGAAGATGAGAATTCTACAGTCCTCGTAGTCTCATACACTGTGAAGAATTCAATAATGAAGAGTGAAACTCGAGAGCCATTTCAATGTTCGGTTTTCAACTGCATTGTCCTCTTACAACCGCGATGTCGGACGCTGGAACAAGTCTCGGGCGGTACGGCAAAGCCTTCTCTGATACGAGACTTCCATCGTAATCTAGATTGTTCAACATCCAAGGTGCAGGGGGTTTCGCTGTCAAGGTGCGGAGTACAGTACTGCGTATCGCAGAATTGGAGCCCCTGAATCCCTTCAACCCTTGACTGGAGAATCGTTCTCGGAACATCGGGCAACACTTCGAATCTGGAAACGAAGCTCAATCATAAGTACATTGGCTCCTTTGCAAACTTCAGCCAGTTGAGGTCATGGAAATCGTTCATAGGTCATCGTCGTTGGTCATCACGAAGTGAATGCGTTAGCGTCCTGCGTCAACACGATAGTATTATCTAAGTTGTTCAGGTAGTTAGCTAGTTAGCCCTGATAAGATCGATTTCGTCACCGTTCGCTTCGGCGACCTATCGAGTTTGTACACCACTCAGATTGCTCATAGGCTCGGACTCTAGATTGCACTCGTATTATTGACCGCTTTAGACTTGATCCTTTCCATTCCAAGAAGTTCTTGCCGCGTCGATGATATGATCCCATTGTTGGAGCTCAACGCGAAAGGCGAGTTTGATTTTTTGGAAATCGGCATGGTCAAGCTGATGTCGATCAGGTTGGGAAACCAACAACTGGGAATCATGGCCAGGAGTCGGTCTTCAATTCTCCATGGGTGTTGCAGTAGTGGGTAGTGCACTATTGGCAGCACGCGGCCAAAGCCCGAAGCTCACTGCTATGCCAAGTTGTTTGGCGAGAGGCCCTTCGATAAGCTGCGGAGTACGAGCCGAGTCTGAGTGCAGCAAGTACTAAGTCCTGCAGACTTGCAGTATTTCGTGACACCGTAACTTCACGGAGGACGTTTGTATAACCAAAGCTCTGCAGGAATTGTGAGAGTACTTAACCCACGTGGTCTGGGATTGGGCTCTGCAGAAACCACTGTGCACTGACTCAGTCTACCCAGGAGTCGAGGACGTCCAGGGTCCTTGGTGAACTGCCACAAAAGTTTGTTACTAACCATCGGGAAGTTTGTTAAGTCTTACACCGTGCCGTTGCCCAGGACTGGTCGATTCCAATTGAAATTTGATTGAATGACTGGATTTGCTCGTCATTCGTGCAAAATGAAGGTTTGGTAAATCAATAAATCGATTTGGGAAGACCCTCAACCAATCAACTTCACCTCCCCCTTACGTGAGACGTTAGTTTTGTTGCTCGACGCGCTCGAAACTCGAGCTTGCCGAAGTTTGAGAGGAGATGCTCAACTCTCGACGTCCTTATCATCGCTGATTTGAAATCGCTCTTCTTTCGCTCTTCGTGAATTATTCCACAGTTTCCACTGATTCCAGTGATCGTCGGAAACGAATGCCCAAGTTTTCCCCTGGGTCCACTTGGTGCTCTTTTTTTTCCCACCAGGCTGGGACTCGGGAGTTTAGTTTCTATAAAAGGTCTAACCTAGGTTATTCAGGAACACGTATCCGCGCGAGTAAAAGCACGGATCGCCGTATACACTCACCGACTGTGTCTGGAAGGGAAACGGTGGCCAGACTTCTCGTTTCCGGTGCCTCCACAGTCCCCCCCCCCCGAGTCCCCAACTCTGGGGATGGCCGGCCTATGATTAGGCTCTTGGTGCTGCGTACGGAGTGTGTGAATAGCTTCGAAACGAAACATTCAAAAGCGGTTTACGCAGTACTGGTCAGTGCTGGAGTGGGCAGTGGGCACTGAGGGACAGTGTGGCATGTCTTGTCGACGGCGTCTTGGCTTAAAAAGTGCTTTGGTGGATGCCTGGAGAACAAGCAACGGAGGACGGAAAACCGATCCCAGCTGATGCTATATGTCAAATTCATTTCCTGGCTCCGCCAGAGTCGAGGTAACCCTCTGTTACTGTACTCTGTATGTGAAGTATGTACGAATAGAGGAGCTGGGTTCTCCCAGACGCTCTCTAGGCGCAGTAATGCCTATTGAGGGAATCACACTCCTTCTGGGTTCCAGTAAAGGACTTCCTTGGTTATGGAGAACAACACGGTCTACTCCAATGGGAGCTTGCTCTGAGTTCAGGGCCGAGTCTCACCTGCTGATCACAATATCCACGACCTGGATGGAGAAGGGGAAATTGTGGATTCAATACTTCAGAATCAAGGACCTTTGCCCAAGAATTACTTACTAGTATTTCGACATTTCCTGCTTCTGGGTGACAACAATATATCAAGTGGTAACAAGTACGGTGTAAGGGTTCGGAAATCGGGAGCATCTGTTGTTGCTGTTGACAGGTGACTGGGAATTGGCTCCGTTCCTTGCGGCATAAGTTAACTAAGTCTTTGTCGTCATCACATCGAACCTATCCATCCTTGTTTTCAGCTGTAGGAACGCGATCCCTTGTTCGGCTAAATTAGCTCTATTAATCCTTGACAATTGGTAAACAGGGGGGATTCTCGAGAAAATGAGCAAAGTGACCTGTCCGTCCCGCAAAGTTCGACGCTCGCGTGAGTATTTGGATGAGTAATGCCGACTCTGGAGACGGAGAGACCATCCGCTGATCCGATCATGTTTCTTGTCATAGCTCCCGGTCCAAGAAAAGCCAAATTCAAGCCACGGGGCATTCGACCGAAACAGCACAAAAGATGAGAGTCCAAAACTGGCTGGTGGCTCCCGCTAGCGCCTCGGCCCTGTGGCTAGTGGCGCGGGACTGAATTATGGTTTTGTCGATCACAGCTGAACACGGCAGTGTCATCACTCCACGTTTTTGACGGCCGTTGAACACTGAACGTGCAGCAGCAACAATTCCTTACAAAGAGAATGGCATGCGGTCCCTGCAGTAGTGAGCATCACACCTTGGCTGAGCCACTGAGTTCTTGAGGACTTCGAGCTTGGAAGACGAAATACATGAGGGTAGAGAACGATCAGCCATGACAACGATGCGGCAACTGGAATTTGTCCCTAGCTGAAGGCTTGACCTGCTCGGCCGAACTTGACCAGATCCACATCGTCGGAGCCTGGGCGCTTGAGCTCGTTTCGGTTTAGACAGTTATGGTCTTATGGAGAACCCAGGAGGAGCGCTTCCTCGTACTCCGTGGCGCATGTTTGGACGGCTCGTCTACTTCCTACCGGAAGAACCTATTGCTTTTGCCCCATGGAGCCACTACCCAGGCCCATCCGGGCTCCATGCAAGTCCCGTGCTGATGATGCCATGGCTCCAGCGGGAGCATTCAGGCACAGGGACAATGGACATCCCCCCTGAATTGAAGGCGATATAAAGAACACCCATGCTCGTCCATATGAAATAGGATTATCGCCTTTCCTTCCATCCTCCAACTTCCAGTCTCTCGTTGTGGCTGCCGTCCATCCGTTCGTTTAGAGCACCTTACCTTCGTTTGATTCACTCCTTTGAGTACCGACTGTCATTTACATTAATTCACCATGCGTTTCTCGTCTCTTGCCATTGCCGCTCTGGCTGGCAGCGCTGCCGCTGCTCCTACCACCATTTCCCGCCGCCATCTGCCCGATCTCACAAAGGCGGGTGAGATCATCCCGGCCGCTGCCTGGGCGAACAACACCGCCAAGGGTGCTGCTGCTTTCGTCGGCGCTGCCATTGGCCTGAAGGCGGACCTGATTGACCTTGATGCCAGGGCGGATCTGAAGGTCTGGCTGAACGGCCTCACTGGTCTGCTGGACGCGTCCATCATCGCCTCCATCAGGGCCTGGGCCGACGGTGAGATCGAGACCCTGCCTGCTAAGATCCTCGGCCTTCTGAACCTGCACCTGCCCAAGGCCGCTCAAAAGGCCGCCAAGGCCGGCCTTGCTGTCGACGTGGACGGCATTGTCTCCGTCAACGTCGGCGCCGGCGTCACCCTGGATCTCTCTCTCCAGACTAGCCTGCTCGACTTCCTCAAGGCTCATGCCGATCTCGATGCCGACGTGCAGCTTGCGCTCTCGCTGATTGCCCACGGCGGTACCCCCGACCTGCTCACGGCTGACATCAAGGCTGCGCTGTCCGCCTTCCTTGCCGACGCCTCCGTTTCTCTGGATGCCGACCTCAAGGCTGCCATCCAGCTCTGGCTCGAGGGCCAGGTTGGTGTCGGTGTCAACGCCGACATCCAGCTTCCTGAGCTCGCCAACGTGACTGCTGCTGTCGGCTCGACCGTCGCTGCCGCCGTCGACGCTGTTGAGGGCATCGTCTCCACCGCCATCATTGGCCAGGTCACCGACCTCCTGGAGGATGTTGGTGCCGAGCTGGACCCCATCGTCAAGGCCGCCCTGGAGCTCCTGGCTGCTGGCAAGTCTGCCGTCGAGCTGGATCTCGAGGCCGTCAACGCCCTCATCCAGTTCGTCCTGGATGCCGCCTCGCCGCTTACTGCTGAGCTCCGTGCTGTCATCCTGCTCTGGCTGCACCTGCGCGCCGTTGCTCTCAACGCCCTCGCTGCCCTCAATGCGGAGAGCATTGCTGCCCTCGTTGCCTGGCTCAAGGGTGACGTCGAGGCCGTCCTCGGCACTGCCTTGTCCGCCGTCCTGGAGCTCGCCGCCGCCGGTGAGTCCGTCGTCGGTGTCAGCCTCAACGTCGTTGCTCAGGTCCTTGCCCTCGTCACCGGTGCTGTCGACAACACCCTCGGCCTCACCCAGGAGATCCAGGCCATCCTGGTCGCTTGGCTGGTCGGTGCCGGCCCTTGCACTTGCCTCGCCTCGTAAATTCGTCGTCTTCAGGTCTTGGGAGGAGGAGGTATCGGTCGGTGATTTTGCATCGCGCCTGTACTTTCTTCCTGTTTTGACTTGATCTTGATGTTAGACTTAATGTAATAATACCAAGTGTACAGGTTAATGAGCAGCGGTTAGACTTACACAGTAATGTTTAACTATTAATACTTCAAATCTACGATGTACTCGGTACTGTAATCTTTCCACTCCTCTGTGGGCAGGATGGAGTCAATTGCATGCAGACACTCTACTCCGTACTAACAACTCAATTCCTAAGTCAGCTACGGGATATTGATATCTGATGAATCCGATCAGGAGAAAATGAGGGATGAGTCTTGCCAACTGTTTATCGACCGTGTTTGCAGTCTATCCTCTTTGTCAGATCGCATCGAAAGAAAAGTTGCCATCTGCATCCTACGGCTGTGTGCATGATTGCGGCCTCCATGCTGCCGGTCTTATCCCAAGCAGGGAAGTAGTCGAATTCCATTTCTCTTACTCCATCTCGTGCTGATCATCGGGTGCGGCATTAACCCGCTCATCTATCTTCAACACGAGCAGTTACAGCACCTCTGAACAGTTGAAAAAAAAAAATTTAATATCCATGGAATTACTTCATTGTCGATAGATGCCTATCTCTACACATTACTGTAACAGTGCAACTACTCGTCGCTAGATGCAATCTTGGAGCAATATCACTTTTTTCTGGTTCACACATCATATGCAAATCCCCCTTCCGGGTAGTCGAAAGCTGAAGCTAGTAAATAACCTACCTAGCCCTTGGCAGGGCCGTGGGCCTGTTCGCTCGAACTCTGCCGTCGCATCGCCTTGATTTTCTCTCGGAGGACTCTCTCCCGGAGCTCTGTCGCTGACAATCGCGAGACAGGTTTGGGCCGAGCTGGGTTGGCCTGTGACCGCGTATGGTAGAAAAGATTAGTTGACCTGAGCAATCCCAATATGAGCAAGTGAATTCATAGATATGTCATCATCGTAACATGCGGGAAAAACAGGGGCATAATAACTCGGGAAACATAAGGTCGCGTCGACTCACCTCACTATCCTCTGCCTTCTTGTCACCGCTAAGGGGTGATTTCATTGACACATCGTCCGGCTCAGCTGTCCGCTGCCGTTTCTCCTCTGGTGCGCTCACGGACGAGCTGCTACGACGACGCCTAGCCACAGGCGCGTATCGTTCTAGCGAGCGACGTCGCTTCTCGCGTCTCGGACTTCGCCGCACGGTCGCATCACGTTTTGGGGTAACACTGCGGGAGCGAGACCGGCTATATCGTCTCGGCGACCTGCTGCGACTCAACCGGCCGTCATCACGAGACCCTCTGTCCTTTAAAACATCAGCCCGTGAATCTCTGCGCTCGGCTCGGGAGTCTCGAGAATACGATCGCCTCCGACGGGCTCTGTCCCGACGATCCCGAGACCGAGATCTGGAGCGAGAAACGGAACGAGATCGCGAAATAGATCGGGGTGAGAGACGGCCTCTTCTATATGGTCTGGGGGTTGGGGAGCGCGAGGCGCTGCGCGAGGTAGAGTATCGTCGACGTCTTCTGGGACTAGGTGAGCGTGACGAATAATAGCGGGTAGCGGATCTATCTCGATCATCACCGTAAGATGGACTGCGTCGCCTGCCCCTCCTGTAACTTCTTTCATCTGGCGACGGGGTTCGGCTAATGGATCGGCCCCGTCCCCGGTCCCTGCGCTCCGAGTAGCGGTAACGCCCTGGTGGTGATCTGGAAACAGATGGTGAGCGAGTTGGTGAGCGCGAGTATGATCTTGAACGACGACGACGGCCACCTCTCGGTACGTAGGAATCGAATTCGCGCCGTGAATAGCGTCCCCTATACCTGTCTGGACTGCGACGTCGAGGCGGAGACCAATCTCGCGACCCTCTTCGGTCGTAATCGCGACCAGGACGATCGTCATCGGCTCTCCTCCTCCGTTCGTTTCGCTCCCTCTCTCTAATACTTTCAAGTTCGCGCTCACGATTCCGTTCTTCCTCTCTTCGTCGACGTGCCTCTTCAGCCGCTCTCTCTGCCTCCAACTGGAACCGATGTTAGATTATTGTCCAGCATCCAGCAGCAAGTATTGAATGCCACGATACCTTTTCCTGTTTCAGCTCAAGCTTCTTGGCTTCGAGCAGCTCCTTCGGCACACCCTGAGGATTTTCCTGTGCACTGAGACAAAGCCGCCATAACTCCTGGCAGAATTTGGGCGTGTCCTTATCGAGGAAACCGGTAAGTTGAATCTGAAGGGACTTGATATCGGGCTGTCGTTACCGGCATGTTAGTCCTAGGTCGCGGACGGGAAGAACCATTTGGGAGCATACATAGCGGGATTGCTCGAGAAGGTTAAAACAAAGCTCGATAACGACGTCGTCCTCGGTCCCCAATAGCTCCGATAGCTTTCCTGCAATCCATCTGTTGAGAATCGGTTAGCACCGCAGCACATGAACTTGATTGAGTATACGCGGACAGTACTTTTTCATCACCTCTATATTGACTTTGGTCATATCGACCTTTTGATTGAACTCCGGAGGGAACTTTGTCCGCTTCAGGAGTTTGGCGTCGACGCTTGTCGCCATGGTGGACATAGCGGACAGCTCTGACGACGGGGTGACTGGATCAGGGTTCACGCATGGAGAGACTGAGGCCGAACAAATGCGGTCTTCGGCTCTTCGCAGTTTGAGGCTGGATAATGACGGGCACGGGCCATTGGCTTCTCGGAACTACGTTTTTCCTGTTCCGAGATGTTATGGAACTCCGTGTTGAACGCCTGCAACTGTGCACTTTCGATGATTGTTGGGTGTTGCTAATACCTTATGAAAGCAGTATTTAGAGAGTAAATGGTTTACTCAATTGATGAATGAATATTTGGTCTGCGTTGGGGTGTTGGTGGGTAATACCGCATGCTTTTGAGGATTGTTGACCTCACCTAGTACTGTAAGACACTATCCAACAAGCAAAGACACAGACTCATTTCAAGGCTTCCAACGTTCGTAATAGCAAGTCAGTTATTAAGTTCTCTCAAAACCCGGTTGACATTCTCCCGGGCGATCCGCAAATCAGCATCCAGTTTCGGCTCCGCGCCGGGACCATTCCAGTATTTCATTTTGACTCCATAGTGTAGATCAACCAGTTCCCTTGCTCGTGTGAGCTTTTCTTCGCTGGCGGTCGCTTGAGCGGACTCGGCTTGTGCTTGTTGATTAACGTTGACAAGTGCCAACGCTTCGGCTTGCTCCTGATGAACGCGTCAGTTTGACGAGACGGCTGAATTAAGCAGGTAAACGTACGCAAGCCCTCAATGAGGTTAGGTCAGAGAGAATCTCGGCGACTTGCATTGCAAGGATTGCAGATAGTCGACCAGCGTCAACAGCAACCTTGTCTCATGGAAGAGACTCTCTACCGCCGTAGAGACACCCAGAAGGGAAGTAAGTGAGAAACTTTGTCAGGTGACTGAAGGAGCCCTAATCAGATCACGTCAAAAACCAATGTCGGCCGAACACCGGTCTAAACCGAAATTGAAAACCAGGGAGCCAATCCCCCGCCATTGCTCCCCTCCTTTCCAAATCAATGGAATTGAGGGTTTATACGGAAACGACAGAATGACAACAACGCCGACTCATCTCACAGGAAATCAGGAAGCCCTGAGGGCTTTTCTGGACAGATTCGATGTACGTGCTCTGCTTGGCTGCCGACGACAGCTCCGAACGCTGATAGTCCGAGTGTAGGTATTTCTCTTCGACTGCGACGGTGCGTATTCTGCAATCCCGAGCCCATCCATAGATTTCTTCAAGGAGCCTTGCGTCTGAGACAAGGCAGGTGTGCTATGGTCGGGCGATCATGTGTTCCCGGGCACAGCGGAGACCCTAGAGTTTCTTAGGAGCCAAGGTATAGCGAAGCATTGCCAGTTATCTATCGATGATGCCGACGTGATGTTCCAGGGAAGCAGGTTATCTTTGTGACGAACAATAGCACGAAATCGCGCGCGGAATATAAGAAGAAGTTTGATGCGCTAGGGATACCTAGCACGGTGGTATGGACGGACCCTGGGATCGTAGAGGACCAAACCTGACGCACACCCGCCGTCGACAGGACGAGATATTCGGATCCTCATACAGCGCCGCCATCTACATCTCGCGAATCCTGCAACTACCCGAAGGCAAGCGCAAAGTGTTCGTCCTCGGCGAAAGTGGAGTCGAACAAGAACTCAGAGCGGAAAACGTCGAGGTTATCGGAGGAACTGACCCTGCCTACCGACGCGACTTTACCCCTGAAGACTATAGACGAATCGCTGCCGGCGACTCCGAACTAATAGACCCCGAAGTGGGCGTTGTCTTGGTCGGACTTGACCTGCATATCAACTATCTCAAGCTTGCTCTTGCTTACCATTATATCCGACGGGGTGCAATTTTCCTGGCGACCAATGTTGATAGTACCCTCCCCAATCAGGGGACCCTGTTTCCAGGGGCGGGTACGATCAGCGCTCCGTTAATTTTGATGCTCGGTCAGGAGCCGGTTGCGTTGGGGAAGCCCAGTCAGGCCATGCTGGACGCGATCGAGGGCAAGTTCCAGCTCAACCGTGCCCGGACGTGCATGGTTGGCGATCGTGTTAACACGGATATCCGCTTCGGTATCGAGGGCCAGCTGGGAGGTACCTTGGCGGTGCTGACCGGCGTTAGCACCAGAGATGATATTATCAATGGTCCGGTGCGCCCAGCAGCATACGTTGACAAGCTTGCAGATCTTCTTGTCGCCAAGCAGTGACATAGACGATTTGCCTGTAAAGCTGGCATAGATATTGAAGGATTCTACACATAGATGAGGCTGTATATATATATCGATAGAGATTTATGTACAAATGGGCAATACAATGCCTTACGGGTCCAACGAATGTCCTGTCATCCAGTCCACATCGTGCATGACATAACCCTTTAGCCTCCACAAAGCAAGTGAAACCTGCAGTGTCTTTGTTCGGATTGGGCGAAAGAACAACACTTGCTCGCGGAACAAGGGGTGAGCATCACGAAGAGACTGGCGATTTGCTTCCGATAGAAGCACCCCGAGGTCATAGACAGGAACTTTGGACCGAGTCTGTGGAAGCGTCACATAATCTGGCAGAGCAGACTTGGGGAATTCTGTCTCAGGCGTCGTGCTTCCATGGCCCATCACTAGCACGGCCCCCGTCTGCATATTCTCCATGTTTACCTTTTTTAACCCCTCCTCGATTTTCTGAATGGATACTTCTTCCTGGGCACTGAGGACCACGGACCAGACTTTTCTCCCTGTCTCCTCATCAGGTGGTGCGGCGTTCTGAAGTGCTTTGGCCGCTTCTTTCCGCAGCCCTTTCAAAACAAATGAAGTCATATCCTGCCGCCAAACAAGCGCCTTCATATCTTGCTGACTGAGCGGCGATCTTTTACCTCTCCATCTCGGAGAGAGCAGCTTCTTCGAAAGGTGTCTCTTGTATTTACCAGTACTGGGAGTCAAAACGGCACTCATCTCGTGCAGGAGCAGTGAACGATAGGAGACACGGGCCAGGCGTACGTTCAATGGATTCGTCATAGGATTTCCCCTTGTGAAGCCTCTTTTAACAGCCTCTTCTGATGGGGTGATGTTGCGCAGAAGCTCATCTTTGTACAAATCCACTGGAGTCCACCAAAGTCTTGTGAAGGATTCCTTGGGCGCAGGGGGCCGGCGAACCAAGCCCATGTTGGCAAGGAAAAATGTAGGTTGGCGATATCCAGTGAAGATACATTGTCGCGGTGGTGTTGCCAGGGCCAGGGCGTATGGATTGCTTCGCAACCGATCTAGATCTTCTTTCGTAGGTCTTCGCTTTCGTTCCTTTTGAGATACATCGCGGACCTTGTTCAGGAACGGAGACTTGGGAAGACGGTCTGACGGACGGGCCGCGGTCACATTATCTTGAGCAGCATTTTTTTCCGAGGTCGTAGAATTTTCGGCAGCCTGGTGCCGATTCGAAGATTCATGATTGCTAGGGGTTCGCTCATCAAGGGAATTGTGCGGTTTGGAGGTGGAAAATCGCTGGCGGCGCTTTAGCTGATAGGTTGCACTGGTCGAACTGACGGGCAAAAAGAGTCTTCGAAATACTTCCAAACGCCATGAAGCGTAGGAGAGGTGCTGAGAGGAGCAGAGCATTTTGATGGATTTTGAGTTGCTGTTGCTAGCTTGAACTCGACAATGAGTACTTCACGCGTTTTCAGTGCTTTAAACTTTCTTCGGTATTTACGGTAACAAATACCTAAAATGGTAAGTATCTGACCAACTCCAGTCGTTTTGCTGGTCCATTTGGTCGACTGTCAACTGGCATACAATTTACTAGGTGCTCAAACGAGATGAAAAAAAGACCTGCTGTATGAATGACTTTGCATCTTCAGTAGTCGATCTACTCTTTATAATCCGGATTGAACCACTCGATCGAGGTCAATTGTCATATAAGCGGCTCTCCCATGGAATCTTGCACCCAACGACTTGCACACTCCCTGACTCTCCGAATTATCCGCAGCAACCTCTGCAAAGCACCAGTCGCATTGGGCCTTCTCCTCCCCGGCGACTCCGTCATACAGGTCTACCAGCATCCGAGCAGCCGCAAGCTTGGCTAATCCTTTTCCCCGATGGTCCGGGAGTACAAACAAGGTGTTGAGAGTTTTCTGGAGGCCTAGATAGGCCCAGGCGACCATTTTTCGGTCCCCCGTCGTGAAGATTGCAACATTAGGTTGGGTGAGGAGCGTCTCTGCGACTCTCTTCACGGTGGAGGTTGATACCACTAGATCAATTTCCTCACGAGGCACAGTGCCCCATTCATATCCCTCTGGAAGCCCTTTGGACAGGATGCCCCTTCTCTTGACTTCCTCAGTCGAGAAGAGGAGCTGATCCCACATTGAGTACGACAACGGTGGAACGTCTCTGAGGACGTCTCGCAGTAAGATTGTCGTTAGAAGTTCTGGGACCGATGCCAACTTGAGAAATGGAATGAAAGGATAGTTCAGCGGCTTCTGTTTTGCCGTCGCATAACTGTCACCAATCCATTTGATTGTGCGTAGTAATTGTCGGAGATGCTGCGCCAAAAGTCCATATTCTTCTTGTGAGAGGTCTTCAGGCTGAGTTGCCTGGACGCAAAGTGGATTGAAGACCCAAACCTGGGATTCGTTATGTCGAGATCGATCTGCGAAACAGACTGTGGCTAATGAATTCGAGCTTCCAGGCGCAAAATCAGGGGCGAATGTTGCGAGGAGCAGTGTATGCCGCTCGGGGGTGTTCTGCGGTGCTTGAATGCGCTGATAAATGTGCAGGCTGGAGGGCAGATATCCCCGGAGAAATTGCAGAATGGATGCAGGATCTTGGTGTTCATGAAACTCCACCACTGTCATTGTAGGAGACGGCAGTTAATTTCTGCGTGGCCGATTGCTGATCAAGCAGAAAACTGGTCGGTCTTGATTGAGGGGCATCTTGGAATTTAGTCCATTTATGAGGTAGCCAATTTTTTTCTGTTCGCCGACCGTTTCGGTCGGAATTATTAATCAAATTTACATACTTGAGTATTGAGCATCTCTACTTTTGTCTCTTGACCTCTTGAGCGTGACGGAGCTCTATTTTATTCTCGGAATTCGGCTCATCCGAGCAAAATGGCAAATACCCCCGCTATCGAGCCATGCAAATCTGACGAAAACTTATACGTCGAGCGACAAGCACAAACTCCAAACGGAGTATAATGGACTCTCAATGATAGGAGTCGTGACATATCATTGCTATAAATGCCTCTCAGGTAATGTACATGACATTATCAGAGTCGTTATGGTGGGCGTGGGCTCGAGGAGTGCCCTCACTGCCCCTCCTTCGGCTTTATCCGCTGGTCCAAAATCTCATCTATGATGCCCAGCTCAAGTGCCTCCTCTGCACCCATGAAATAATCCCGCTCAATCATCTTGTCAATTTCTTCTAATGTCAGTTTCTTCTTGCCAGTCAGATGGCGCTCGTAAATCTTGTTCAACTGTGTTCGGACTCGCAGAATCTCTTTGGCATGAATAGCGATATCCGTGGCCTGTCCGAACCGTCCTCCTGAGGGTTGATGCATCATGATGGAAGAGTGGGGGAGGCTGTATCTCTTGCCTGGCTCCCCGCCACAAAGTAGCAGGGACCCCATGGACGCAGCCTGACCAACGCAAATCGTACTGACAGGGGAAGCGATGTACCGCATCGTGTCGTAGATGGCGAGACCTTCGGATTGAGTCAGCGAATTGCTTTGATACGACATAGCGATAAAATATTGTCCCTACCGGCTGTCACGGAGCCACCAGGGGAGTTGATATACAGATGGATGGGTTTCTCGGGGTTGTCTGCTTCGAGGAACAAGAGCTGCGCGACAATGGACGCCGAAACTGTGTCATCAATCTCGCCATTGAGACACACTATCCGCTCCTACGTGCGCTAGGAGTTATTGACGAACCATCTGGGGAAAACTTCACGGAATGTTACCTTGAGTAATCGAGAGAAAATGTCATCTGTGCGAACCAATCAGTGACTAACGTTCCAGGACCGACTCTCAGTGCATTCCCATTTGCCATACATGTGTGCCAGCCTCCTCCCTATGTCCGCTAAATCAGTGTCGAGCCAATGAAGTCGGAATCACGTAAGGGCATACCACTGTCTCTGTAACAAATGGCGTTGGCGTCCAGCCACGCGGGGGGACGCTCAAGTACCGATGTGTAGCATGACTAAATGAGCGAACATGCGGGAGCTGTTGAATTCCTCTCGTTCGAACTGCTGGATTCAGCAGTCGCAATAGGAGCCCTGAGTTCATTTTCAAGGCAGTTGTTTGAAGCTTCGAAGCATGGAGCTGGAGTGGAGCTCAATCAACTGTCCAAAATCTTGGCGTCCCTTTCACGTGATAAAGCTAAACTGTATAAGGAAAGCGGTAAAATTCTGCTCAAGGCGGTAAACAGCTTGGGAACGAAATTTTCCTTATCAGCCGGATTGTAAGCTAGGAATTTTTTCCTGCTTGTCGCTTTTGCTTACCACCGCCGTTTGGATTCTGCTTCTCGCCCAGTATTGAATATCTGGGCATCATTTGGTGTTCCTGTTTCACGGTGGGATTGGCAGACGTAGTACTCAGTACTACTTTTGCAAATCTACGTCTACCTCGTGTGAGCTGACTGGGACTGAGGGCTGTGGGATACTGCACTTTCTGTGGGCGCATTCGTGGGCTTCATCACTGAGGGCTGCATTATTACCTGTCCGTCGCCGTGGGCTCAACTGAGGGTTATTTGTGAGCTTTGTGGCTGATCTCTGTGATTGATCAATCCTGCTGTGTGGGCTTTCCTGAGGGCTTATATCCAAGCAAGATCGTCTTGCTTGTAATATTTTTTGCGGGTTAAGAAAGTCGTGGGATTTGCGCATTTTACGCTCCTCGTTTTCAATCTAGTAGGATACTATGTCCCATTTCGCTTTTCATTGCTAACAGTCTCCAAGCCACCATGTCCAAGACAAAGTCAGTGAAGGCTACGAAGCCGGCCGATAAGACCTTGACCAAGGTCAAGGGCGCCGGTGTCGTCAAGCCGTCGCAATCCTCCAAGGCAAAGAGCAAGGAGATCGCACGCAAGATCAAGGACAAGGAGGAAGAGGCTCGTCGCAAGAAGAAGGAACCTACTCCGAGCAGCTCCGAATCTGACTCCGATTCTGACGAAGAGATGACGAGTACTTCGGAGAGCGAGAGCGAGAGTGAGAGCGAGGTTGAGGTGAAGAAACCTAGCAAGGACGCCAAGAAGCAGACCAAGAAGGCAGAGTCTTCCGAGTCTGAATCAGAGGATGACTCTGAGTCGGAGGAAGAAGAGTCTACATCCGAGGAAGAATCCGAGGAGGAGGAGGCCGACTCTGACTCCGACGACGAATCTGAAGATGAGAAGTCGTCTAAGAAGGTCAATGGTCAGAAGGCCGACAAGGCGGCTAAATCTGACTCGGAGGAAGATTCGGAAGACGAGTCTGAATCGGAAGAGTCCGAGGAGGAGAAGCCGGCTAAGAAGGCTAGTGCTCAAAAGGCTGGTAAAGCCGCCGAATCTGACTCCGAGGAAGAGTCCGAAGAGGATTCGGAGGAAGACTCAGACGAAGAGTCCGAATCGGATGAGTCTGCGGATGACAAACCAACTAAGAAGACCGGTAAGGCCTTTGAGCCTGACTCGTCCGCTTCGGAGGAAGAGTCTGAGTCGGAAGAATCCGAGTCGGACTCGGAGGAATCCGAGAGCGAAGAGGAGGCCCCCAAGGCCAAGTCATCTGCGAAGGATATCAAGGTCAACGGTGTCAAGGTTCGTAGGATCTCTATCCGTTCACGACACATACTGATATTGTCTAGAAATCGAAATCTGAAGAGTCCGATAAGGACAGCTCGGATTCCGACGAAGAGGACTCTGAAGAGTCCGAGTCTGAATCCGAGGAGGAAAGCGGAGATAGCAGTGAAAGCGAAGATAGCAGTGAAAGCGAAGAAAGTGAAGCTGAGAGCGACGAAGAGAGCGAGAAGGAAGAGGAGGAGGTCAAGAAGCCTCAAAAGAAACGGAAAGCCGACGAGGAACCTTCTGTTCCCGCGAAGAAATCCAAAACCAAGGCTGCTAATTCCGAAGCCACCCCCAATCTGTTCGTTGGCAATCTCTCCTGGAACGTCGACGAGGATTGGCTTCGTCGCGAGTTTGAGGAGTTTGGTGAGCTGGCTGGTGTTCGGATCATGACCGACCGCGCGTCTGGTCGCTCGCGAGGGTAAGTTTGTGTCTTTTCTCCTGAGAAGACTTCACTAACTCTGGACCAGATTCGGCTATGTTGAATTCACAAATGCCGAAGACGCAAAGAAAGCGTACGATGCCAAGTCTGGGTCCGAGATCGACGGGCGCACCATCAACCTCGACTTTGCAAAGCCTCGTGATGCCAACCAGGTTGATCCTCGCGAGCGTGCTCAGTCGCGCGCAAAGGCGTTCGGGGATCAAACCAGCCCCGAGAGTGACACGTTGTTTGTTGGTAACATCGCTTTCAGTACCAGCGAAGACGATATCCGCAAGACCTTCTCCGAGAAGGGAAACATTGTTGGTATTCGCCTGCCAACAGACCCCGAGAGCGGCCGTCCCAAGGGGTTCGGTTACGTCCAATTCTCCTCTGTTGACGAGGCTCGTGCTGCACTGAATGACCTCCAAGGTACTGTGGTTAGCGGCCGGCCGCTTCGGCTGGACTTCACCACACCGCGGTCCAATGACTCTCAGCGCGGGGTTCACGGCGGTGGTCGTGGTGGTCGCGGCGGACGCGGCGGACGCGGTGGTGGCCGAGGTGGCGCCGCGGGCCGTGGAGGCCGTGGACCTGGCACTGGTGCCAATGCTACAATGGCCAATACCACGAAACGCGGTGGTTTTGGCGAGTTTTCGGGCAAGAAGGTCACTTTTGATTAAAATAACTGTTATCTGTAACGGTAGGTTCCACCGTTGTCTGTATTTGATATTTCATGCATGGCTCTTGATGAAGTCTCGTTTAGACTTCCCAAAAGTTTGTCGTTTCATGTGTTCATGTAGTTGCTGGATCTATTGAACAATCTCGTCCTTTGTTACTGGGCCTCAATCTGGACTATTATTAGGGCAGTTTATCCGATAACTATTCATCAGCACCGTATCATATAGCTATACGGTGTATCGTAGTCAACTTCCCGCCATCTGTTTGAACTTAACGTCTCCAAGCAAGCAACCAGACGTTGAACCTTGATCTGCCAGTTCTATTGATGCCTCAGGCTTTGACCCAGGTTTGCCGTTGGGAAAGATTGGCGGTGATCATATTCACAAAACATCGTCGCAGGACCCTTTGGCACACCCCTAACCGCTAGAAGCCGGTCAGGGTCTATTTCCACGGCCCACCGCAGGCCAGAGTGCCAGGCCAGTTGGCGCTAGTGGTAGCGTGGGCTATAACGTGTGGTGCGTGGAACAAAAGCGGGAACCCCGCATTCTGCTTATCTCCACGCTTCCGACCACGTTTCTCTGGGCGCTTTGTTGGGCGCTCAACACACAGGGGTTGGTGTCTCGCCTTCAGAGCTGCTTGCATCTCTCCTGCCCTATCGCAGCTTTCGACGTTGACTGCTCGAGTTGTCCACCCAGGGTTCGAGCCCAAGTCGGCAAGGTTCTTGTGGCTGTAATCACGCTTTGGGAACGCACGTCAGCCCCTCCCCTGTCGCCAGATGACCCTCCTTGTTCCTTGGTCAACGAACCCGTGACCGTTCTCGGCCATCTTCGACCTGGTTGACCGTCTCGTGATTGTTAGAAGCAGCAGTCGGCCGGGAACCGTATTCCATATCCTAGCCTTGAACGAGAGCGTCGGACCGGCAAGATTCTAATCCCTGTTATCCGTCCGGAACAACCTTGAAGAATCTACTCTCGAGAGAGTACTCACCGCAAGTTGAGTTTTCCGTGGTGTCTGCCCGCTTCATGATGGAGTCCAGCCATCAACTCGATCACAGCACCGACACAGCGAGGACAACCAGGCAGGTGACTCGTGGCCGTGACAGAAATCAGATGGCCAGAGGCAACCGCCCCGGGTCACGATTTCAACCGGGAGAGACAGGAGTGCGATCTGAAGGTAAGGATACATTCTCTCCACCTTCACCGCTTCTATCCGACCGTGAATATTCAATCGCCCGTTTCTTGCGATACCGCCAACATGGAGATAACACCATCTTTGGATCCGTTAGACATGTACTCACTACAGTATTACATAGATTCGTGGATCGAGGTCTCGTCTCAGCCGTCGTCTTCCTCCCTGTCATCTGCCGCCGCGGCGGACGAGATAGTCACGACTGGTCTCCGTGTTGAACGACGAACGTCAGATTACAAGCCAGGAGAACGACAATGGCAATCGATGACGTCGGCGCCAGCCAACTACGGGTTGGAGCAGAGCATGGCAAGCAGCAGTCAGGAAGAATATGAGGAGAGCGAGAGCGAATCGGATCGAGTTCTCAGTGGTTCGAATGAAGATGTGGTAGCGCGCTCGCGCGGGGACGCTCTGCTCCTCCATCATGGGTCGATGTCGGAAGAGTTATCGTCCAGCGAGGAGGATGACCGTTCCACCGCACTTTGCACGGCAGCGATCAGCTCATCCCCTTTTGTACCTCAGCCAAACGTCTTCTCTCACCCTCCACGGCATGCTCGAGGGAGATCATACACTACATCTGGACCTCGCCCGAGCCCAAGTATGGTGTCCAGCAGCAGTCAGGCAACGACAGTGCGCCCATCGGCCGGAACCACCGGTCGGCGACGGTCGTATCGAGTGCAACATAGCCCTTACAATGTGATCTCGCCTTCATATCAAGCCGATCACGACGCTGCGCTGCGTGCCAGCCTATCTACGTTGCTGTCATGCGCGGCTGCGGCTCGTGGGCTGCCAAAAACGGAAAGCCCACCCGCTCCAGCCGGTCCATCCACTGCACAGCAGCCCACGTCTTTCCGCTTAGTATCAGAGTCGGTGGCCATGGGGGAGGAAATGGACGAGCCCGATATCCGAACGCGACGCGGCAACGCCAGCCCGTCGTCAGACAACCGTTACTCGCGGCACAACAGATCCGCCAGAACGGAGGAATCCCGTGCGGCGTCGAAATCCAAGCGTCGCGCATCGTCATCCAGGGATCGCGAATCCTCACAAATATCGGCATCAAAAAAGACGCGTCGTGCTGGCATGTCAGACTCGGTGTCGGCCGACGCGCCAACGCTCATGACCTGGGTCGTCAGTGCTGGCGTCATTGCAGTTGTCACCGTGATCAGTTTCTCTGCGGGATACGTGCTCGGGCGCGAAGTTGGTCGCGCCGAGGCGGGTCTGCTCGGCTCTGGTCCCGGACCACTTGCAAGTGCGGGAGCATCGGCTAACTGCGGACGCGAGGCTGTCCGCGACGGATTTATCAAACGGCTCCGCTGGAGTACCGGCGGAAGTGGCGTGAGCGTTTCCTGAATTTCAGCCATGATCGATTCTTATAATAATGGTTGATATTCATTCTTTTTTTTGAAGCAATTATTGCATGGCGTCATGGAATTTCAGTCCACGGGGAGTTCTAATGATACTATCATCATCATTCCCTGTTTCCGCTCTGGTTCTTACATGATCGGTTGGAGTGTTTTTTTGTTGTTGTGACGAGTTCCATGTCATTGATGGCCCGGCTTTTGCTGATCCGTATGTTTGCTGTTTACGTGTTTACGTTTCGCTTCCGACTCATGATTCCCTGTCCATATACCCGTTGCACAACACCTTCGCTCGGAAATCCCCTAAAGTACGTTAGTTGCAAATGCAATTGAATGATTTGATAATATGCGACCTCTATTTCGAGCCATTCTAGACGTATGTGACCGGAAATCGTCAAGAATAATCGTGAATATTCATCTCAAGAACGGTGCGCGCACACCCCACAGAGCATATATAAATCAGTCCTATATCGGTCGCACGTAGTACTCTGTCATGCCCAAAAAAAAAAAAAAAAAAAAAAAAAAAGAACATTTCTGTCCGTGGCAGCGATCTATTTATGTATATACCCCTACAGCATCGAGTTGAGCAGATCAATCTGCTCCCGCACAGCACGCTTGCTCGTACCGCCGGCAGCGTCCTTCAACTCCACCGCCCGCTCGTAATCCAGACACTTTTGCACATCGGACCCGAACCGGCTGTCGACGCTCTGCAGCTGCTCGAGCGACAGGGTATCCATGGGGACACCGTTCTTTTCCGCCAGCGCGACGACACGGCCCGAGATGTGGTGGGCCTCACGGAAGGGGACGCCTTTGCGGACGAGATAGTCGGCGAATTCCGTGGCAAGCATTTCGGGGGCCAGTGCGGCGGCCATCTTGTCCGGGTTGACCGTCAGGGTGGACAGGACGCCCGTGGCGATCTGCAGACTGTCGCCGACGGTCTTGATGTGGTCGAGCAGTGGCTCGACGCTTTCTTGCAGGTCCTTGTTGTATGTCGTCGGGAGGCCCTTGATGGTCATCATCAGGCCGGCCATTTGCCCGAAGGTGCGGCCGCATTTGCCGCGGAGAAGCTCGAGGCTGTCGGCATTCTTCTTCTGCGGCATCAGCGACGAGCCGGTCGAGTAGGCGTCGGCCAGGCGCACGAAGCCGAACTCGAGGCTGCTGTAGATGATCAGGTCCTCGGCCCAGCGGGAGATCTTGACCATGAGCGAGCTGCCCCACTGCATGGTCTCGAGGGCAAAGTCCCGGTCGGCGACCGCGTTCATGGAGTTGGGCAGCAGGCCATCAAAGCCCAGCTCGCGCGCCATCGCGTCTCGGTCGATATGGAACGGGTTGCCGGCCAGCGCCCCCGTGCCCAGTGGGCTGCGGTTCACCCGCTTGATGACCTCACGCAGACGCTGCAGTTCCGTCGCAAAGGCGACGGCGTGAGACAGCAGCCACTGACTCCACCGCACAGGCTGCGCTTTCTGCAAGTGCGTATAACCCGGCATGATGTAGTCAATTTCATTAGTCGCGCGCGCCGTCGCAACCTTGATCAGCTCAATCAGATAGCCCTCCAGCTTCCGCAGCTCGTCCCGCAGCCAGAGCCGCATGTCCGTAGCGATCTGCTCATTACGCGAGCGACCCGTGTGCAACTTGCCCGCGATCTCCTTGCCAATGATCTCCCCGAGCCGCCGCTCATTTGCCGTGTGGATATCCTCGTCGTTCTCCTTCACGACAAACGTGTTGGTGCGCCATTCCTCGGCAATCTGAGCGAAGCCGCGCTGGATCTCGCCGAATTCATGCTCGGTCAGGATCCCACTCCGCATGTTCGCACGGGCAAACGCGATCGAGCCCTGGATGTCCTGTTGCCAGAAGATCCGGTCATAGGGCAGGGACTGGTTGTACTGCACCATGAGGGGGTCGAGGCCCTCTCGATGATTGTAAGCTTGGACCGCAATTGAGGGATTGGCAGGGTTGCAAATTCTCACCGGTAAATCGGCCTCCCCAGAGCATGTTCTCTCCTACGGCTTTTGGGGCGCTCATTTTGCCAAAATTGTGCAATTGAGTCAGATGTATCGTTCTGATTAAGAGGATGATGACTCTATCGAGAAAAATACTCGTAGATAGTCCCCAGATTCGTATAGCTGCCATTTTTGGAATAAATTACAGGAAAGTCGTACTAGCCAGGTATGGTTAGTGTGCTGGGCTAGACTCAACCGGCCAATGAGATGCAGTCTGTATTGTTGTTCGGATGCTTGAACCGGGGCATATTGGACCTGAATATGATTGATACTCTTTGCTGCTCTCCATAAATATCGTCTTGTCAGGTGTGAATATTGGCCCGTATCTCCCAAACAGAAGTCGACTGAAGAATATGACCAGGAATTGCCCTGCACTAAAAATGAACCCTAACGCCTTGAAAAAGAGTGCCCTGGTGACGATTAGACGTGTGCAGTGCTCATTGCAATAGGGAATTCAAAGACTATGCCTCCCATCCCAGCCCGAATGGCGCCGTGTGCCGTGCAATCATTACTCATGCCTCTTCCCCTGCCCATGGACTTCGCGCCCCCAGCATCCAATCCTCCATTGCCAACCACTCACTCCAACGAGTCTCCGCCTCCCGAATCTCATACTCTTGTGCATTGCACAGCGGCCGAAGAAACGGCACGGTTTCTTCCGCAGACTGATCGTACTGGGACTTTGTTGACAACCAGCCGCCGCTTTTTGCAGCAAAGAGGTAATTGATGCGCTCCTGCGAATGCAACGGGCCGACCCCCTTGACCCATGACTCCCCGAACATGGCGCTGAGGACAGCCGGAGTGTCCGAGCCCGTCACGACAAGACGGCGGATGTAGGGGATTAACGAAACCGCGCTGGATCGTAGGGACTGTAGTGCCGTAACGTAGTCCGACTCTCGGTGCCCCGGCCAATCGACGTAGTGCAATACGGGATCCACGGCGCGCTGACAGGGAAGACGGATGTTGAGAAAGGCGGCCAGTGCTTGAATCGTCTGTGTGTACTGCGCGACGTCTAGGAAGTGCTTCATGCAGCTCTGGTAGTGGGGGTACCACTCTTCGGGATTGATACGAACCGCCTCGGCGCTCAGGGTGGTGCCGCCGGGCGCCTCAATCGGTCCCATTACATGACCCATTATCTGATTATCAATTTCCGGAGCTGAGGATCTGCAAAAACAGTCAGCTTGATAAGCCCTCAACTGTCCCCCGGACATACCGAATACCACGTCTTTCGGATAAGCCGAGCAAACGTCGAACCGACTGTCGTGCAGCCGAAGAAAGCGACGGAGCAAGGGCTTTCCAAGAACGCGACGGTTTCAATCCAGAAGTTGACAAGTGACGACGAAAAGGTGACATGCAAATGCTGCTACTCGAAGAACAAGGAAGACTAAGGATTGACATTATAGCAATTTGCAAAATAGTCCTCTGCGTGATGGTAAGACATATGAAAGGAGCGGATCATAGATAGCACACTTTCTCCGCATTGCTCAGTAGCAGCACAGCATAATCCAGCAGCTTTGGGATAGTCCATTGTACGCTTTTATATATACGTCCTGCGGCTCTCGAAAGCCGGTAATCAAAGAGAGTTGAGCCATGGCAGTCTTTTCCCAGTCGAGAAAATCGTCATGGCCAAAGTTTCCAAAGTTTCCCAACAGATAAAAAAAGCCCCGAATCGGCCACGGTAAGACATAATGGATGGGCAAATCATCCCTAAAAAAGCCATTGTTCGAGTCATGTGTGTGGCTGTGCGGGGATTCAGACCCTGTTCTAGCCACATGAGATCGGTTCCCGGGATTCACAAAATTCAGGGCACTAGCCACAAAAGGACTGAAAAATTGCTGCAGGCACCAGCCACAGTACCCTCTCTCCCCCATTTGCCCTTTTTTTGGACTCTGGAGATCAAATTGGCGAGATCAGGTGGGGTCCGCGCTAGTGGCAGATCAGCCCGATTCCGATGCCCGCGCTGACTCGTTCACTGGGTTCTCAATGCCGATCGGCGCTAGGACAGTATTGAGACCAATAGGAAGCAATGGAAAAAGTTTGCGAACGGTTAAGTTTGTTTTTGCGCTTTGACCAGGGGGAAAAAGTTAACTATGTAATGTAGGAAATGTGGCTGGTAAACTCGCTTCAAGCCAATCTGAATTTGTGTTCTCCATACCGTCGAGTGCTCACCGGTTCATGCAATTCACTAGCCACATGAATAACTACCCTGCAACGCGGAAAGTTGTTCAACAATTAGGCTTTTTCACTTTCAATTTTTGCCGAGAATGATCTGCTCGCATGTGGCGGTGCACCCGGCATACGAGTTGCGAGAAGATGATCTCCATCTCCACGGGGAGCTTCTAGGAATTTCCTTGGCCGTGGACGAATGGGTTTCAATGCGGTTTGCAATAGGTTCGCTATAATTCGTCGTCATAGAAATATAACTATTGGCACCTATGAGATGCATCTTTTCTTGGTAGCTTACCCGTCTTGCTCCTCTGATTCTCGGTCAAAGTCCGCGAGGAACCTAACTCGTACTAGTACCTGTGCTGGGTACCGCCCTGGTGCGTTCGAGGAGGGCACGGATACCGAGAAACCCTGTCACTTTCCGGGCCAGATCAAAATGCTGCCGAATTAGCACATATCGTTAGATCTCTCTAGGTTCGTGATCTATCATACGACATTATCGCACTGCAGTTCACTTGCTCGACACGCTTGGACTCAAATGATATCAATGATATCCTTGGCGGCAAAAACATCCTCAATGAGGACTAGTATCACGCGTGAGCTTGCCTTGATCAAGTTCCTAGAGCAGCGGTCCCTAATCGGTGGCGGAATATCGGATATAAACACACGGAGTTAAACCAGGAGTCGCATGGGTCTAGAAACCCACGAGGACTGGCGGGATGATTGGTAATGTCCAGCTCGCCATGGCTCTTCCCTCTGAAAATAAAAAAAAAAAAGGTCAAAAAGGAATGTGAAATGTGGGGGGCAATTAGGTATTGGATAGGTAGGAAGTCGATCTACAGTCATGCAACCAACCTTTTTGTGTTGGGGGGGAAAATGACGTCAGACCGGGCTGGCGAGATCGAGTGAGAAACCTAGGAAGATTCATTTACTGTTGAGAATCAAAACCATGCAATAACCAAGTTATTATGACTGAGGTACACCCCGTAGAAAGCCAGACGCCCTTCGCATAAACCTACAAGGGTATCTCGAAGATTCCTAGTAATATACACCTGAACAAACCGCGAACAAATACTCCCTATAGAATTATTTTGCTGAAATTTGCAATCGAATCAAGCAGAACGCCGATCACCCGCATCACCCGCATCCTCCCGTCTGCTGGGCCACTTCCAGCCAAGATTGTATCCCCAATCCAAGGGGATGTACTGCTCCGGTTGAATTACCCCATCTCGACCGACCCTCAACGGAGTCCATCCCCGCCTCCGCTTTTCGCTGAGGAGGTTCTCATGTCTCCGCGCCCAGACCTTGAAAGGCGTGTCGGGATCAGCGGCCCACCCGGGCTCAATGGGCCCGGATAAGGGCATCTGCAGGATCTCGGTGAGTGCGCTGAGGTTGGCTTCTCGGCTCTCTTCTAACGTCAGCTGCCAGCTATAACGCCCGGCCTGGCTGGCAGTGGAACTTGGTGGTTCGGGCAACATTGGAGCATCGCGGAACCTGGTTTCGCTGCCAACCCCATCTTTGTTCACACTTGATGAGAGATGGGTAACTGGCTCCGATGCATCAGATTCATGATTACGGTCAGGTCCCCTCTCCATATCCATCTCCATGTGGAGCTGCCGGGCTTGCTTGTTTTGCGGATTGCCATGCCTTGGTAGACTGACTTTGGAAGCTTCCAATCGGCCAGCCAAATTACCAGCAAACGATTGATTCGCCTCGTCACGATTTGCTCCCGGAATATCCACCGTCACCGGATCCTTGCATTGCGAGGCGAGCAGTTCGATAGCGGGACCGCTTAGACTTCGCTTTCGATACTCTGGGCGGGTGAAAGTGTCGCAAAAATATGACTCGTAAGGCTTAGGCTTTTCAACGGCCCGAAGACATGATTGCACATAACCTTCGTAATGCAACAGGTGTTGAATGATGAAATCGTCCCAGAGAAAAGATTTGAGCATGAGACCGCACTTTCTCAGTGCTTGCAGCTTGAAACACATCCTTGCAAAGTGTGTAAAGTCTCCTTCGTAGCATGGATAGTCTCGCTTGAACTTGTTGTACACTTGATGCGGCTTATCAACGCCTTCCTCGACATTCTCATTGCCTTCCTCGCGGTCTTCAGCTTCTCGGCATGGCGGAACCTCACGATCCATTTCATGACCGTTGAAGGTTTTTTGTCGTTTTGTCGCGGGTTGGTCGGTACCGAGAAGTTCTAATTTCCGTTTCTGCGACACAGCTGGAGCCTCGCCCGTCACCTCTGGAGATGGAACCCTTGGTGCATTGTTCTCCGCAGCCTGAGAATCAGCCAGTTGTTGAGACGGGGGAAATCGCAGAGACGACATTTGAGTTGAGTTCCATGGACTACTGTCAGGAACAATATCGTGAGACAGTGGATTGGGCTGGTGCGATGGAATGCTTGCATCGCGATCATCGTCGCCAGCCCCGTCAGATGCTCGCACGGGTAAGCGACCGGTTGTTCGAACATGAGGTTTCTTTTGTGCAACAGGATTACCATTGCTGTCATAAGAATTTGCAATCACAGGCTGTGACGATGTCTTGGCTGTCGCCGGAGAGCCCTCGTGTATGGACGGAGCCCGAGGAGAGTCCTGATGGTTATGACGCTCAGCGTAACGAGTTGACTCCTGCCATGGCGTATCCAAAATCTGAACCTTGTCCACGGATTGAGGAACAATGTAAGAGTTTCCGACGCTCATTTCGTCAGCATCATCGTTTGCCTCTCCAACAAGATCATCTCGGGCGGGCTGTTCAAAGGCAAGAGGGATCGATGTGTCCATGCCAGATTCGTCATCCAAACCATCTTGCATGTCCCGATCTTGGATATGTTGGGATGATACAGCCTTTTGGCCAACAGTGCTGACTTCATCAGCCGGATCATCTTGAACAGGCTGGTCAAAAGGAGGGATCAATGTGCCCATGCCAGATTCGTTTCCCGAATCATCTTGGAGACCATGATCTTGGATTCTTTGCGATGATGCATATTCTTCATTGGCTCCTTGCGTAAGTGAAGACGTTTCTATCGGTCCAGAGAGTGATTCTGCCCGCTGAACAGATTGAGGACGCGACGGTGTACCATTGATCGAGGACATGGGAGGATCATGTGTATTCCGTCTCCCATGCCCTGAATCTCTTTGTCTCGGACTTGCAACGCTTCGAGCATCGGGTTCCCTTTCAGCGCGCTGCAGCGGACTGCTATCAAGGGGTAATTGGGGAGGTGCGCGTTCAGGAACGGGGCTCGGAGACCACGTGAATGCGGATGACTCGCTCTCCGACCCGTCTTCTGACAAGGCTTCAGAGCTGGCTACAGTGGGCATTCCTGGGTCAGCCAAGGGCAGTTGGGGCTCCGGGGTAGATTCAGATATCGGCCCTTGGCCTTTCCGAAGTCGAATTATCTGCTCATTCCACCGTTGTATCAAGTTCAATGGAGCGTGACCTTGTGGAGTCGGCTGTCCGGGTTCAGCAGGTATCCAGCAGTCTTCGTCAAGAAGCTTCCTTTGGTCTTTTGGAATTCTGATGTCTTTTCGACGAATACTAGTCATCCCCTGCCATGGATTCTGGGCGCCAGCGTCAAACTTCTGCTTTTGACCTCTTGGGGTTGAAGTTGACCCGGACTGTGCCGGAACTGATCGATTTGTATCGTTGTCACTCGTATCAGGAGGCCTCAAGCGCTGTCTTCGTGATGATCCATGGATCACCGTGTCGCTTTGTCCAGTATTGAAGCCAGCTGTCTCTGGTGCTTGATGGCTCGTCACATCGTATTCCCGGGCAACGGGAGACGCGGGCTTTTGTCTTCGTGGAGTTATAGAAATCACGGCATCGTTTCCTCTGCCAATATCCAACTCGATCGTATTTCTTCTCAAGGCGACAAGGGATGCGGCATGATGTCCTTGTGGTGTACTTGGGGCGGCCGCATCAGTTCCCGCGTCGACATCCAACCCGACCCTATTCTTTTCCAATGCAACAGGAGAAACTAATTCCTGTCTTTGCAGTGTTCTAGGAGTTTCCGTATCGTTTCTTCTGCCAACGTCCGACTCAATTCCAGGGTCCAGTGCACCACTAGTTCGATGAACAGGAGGAACAGATTCTCTTCTCCGTAAATCTCCCAAGGCTATCACCTCATTTGCCTCCTCGATGGGCGCCCCAATGTTATGTCTTTGCGGTGGCGTTTCGGTTACTTTGGCATTGATTTCCGTAGTAGCGGGGTGAGCAGGGCTACGATTTTGTGGTGATCGCAGCTCCTTCGTAGTATTTTCCTTGGCGGCAAGAGATACTATGTCACGCACCTGCTGTGGCTCAACGTCAATGGCGTGATTTTCCCCCAACGATGGCGACCTAGAGCCATATTCCTCATGTGCTTCGGGAAATCTCGAATTTTTAGGAGTCGTCGGAGCATCCTGTGTCATCCTAATTTCCCGGGAGGAGACATTCGGAGTAGGCGTACGAACAATTGTGCGAGCGCTGCGGGGAGTGAAACCTATTTCTTTCTGCCGAACATTTTCGGTTTCCATGGCGTCGCGCCTCTCAGGCGTCGAGGATACTGCCGAGTTTGAAAAGACGGAATCTTTGACCGGACTCGAAGTCCGACGGGCGGGGGTATCTCGGAATCCACCACGTGCCGTGCCCGGTGATTTAGTAGAAGAACGGGAAATGCGGGATAACAACATGTTCGAATGTTGCTTGTGGCTCATTCTCAATAACTTCGGGCTCTCGAGCGTGTGATGAGCATCTGACGTCGGCATTTGCAAACAAACTGGCGCTTGAGTCGCCAATGGAGTTTTCGAAGGAGAAAATGCGTAAGACTCCCGGCGAGTGTTGCCTTTTTCGCCACTATCCTCGACTGTAGTCGAATGAGGTGCAGCGCGAGCCGGTGATTCTTCGCCACCATGATCGTGGTTCATGTCGCTTGCGTGAGCCATCTCCGTAGTCTGCTGTGAGAGAGCTTGATCAGCATGATTATCACGATTGGAATCGAGTATCACGCCGATAACTCGCTTCAACCTCGATGCAACGGACTGCATGAATGGTGCACGTCCAGAACTTCAAGTTCGATTCTCGAAGCTAGCTGGAAATTTTGCAACAATGATCGGAATTCCCTGGCCGTCACAGGAAACGAAATGTACCCTTCTGTGCTCATCCAGCAAATTCGTTTTAACAATGGGCGGCAATCTTTATGAGACACTTGTACAAGCAACTTCGACAGATCTGTTGTCCCTCTGCCTGCGCACGTTCCCCAGGGATGCTGGGCAGTCAATCGAAAAACTTATGCCCTTGCACGGACCACGACATGTATGGTGGCAGACGAACGAGCCTTCGAATCGTAGCTGGCATCCGGCAAGGATGGTCGACGATTGCAGTGCCGAGATTTGTAGCAATCCACTATCAATAAAGAAGCTATTTCAGTCAGTCAATAGAAATCTCACGCGATGCCATTGATCGAGCGACGAAGACAGAAGCAGCTTCTGGGATGCAAGATAGATTACAAACCGGAATCTGAGCCAGGGCCATCCCGAATGCTCTCTTGTGCCGATTCAGAAACCGATTTCAGACAGCTCTCGGAATACGTAAGCATCAATGAGACCACCTCGATAGCAGCAACGCTAGTAGTGAGAGGACACTGCTGGTACACCGTGACTGTTTGTCTGCCATTTGACAGACTCGATCGACCTAAACGGCGACTTTATCGCGATCTCAATTCACGTCAAATCAGTCCCAAACGCGACACGGGTGCATGAGACTAATCTGAAAAGGGCAAAATGCCATACCAGCCACAATTGGACCCAATTATGAAGCCCCGCGTCGTCACGTGCGCCCCAAAAAAGACGGTATTTGGCTTATAACAGATTTCTCTAAACCTAAAGAGGAATATCATTGTACAAATGTTAGTCCTGATTGGACATTAGCGCCACAATGTCCGCCACAGCTTGGCTCCTCCATTCACATGAATCACTGTTTACGGTAACTCAACGCCACAGGTTCTGGTACACTCCAGTGTCTCCGCGTCACCGCTCTCTTGTCGGGTATCTCATCATTTCCAGAACTTGCGAACTCTTTCCGAACAGACAAGTGATATATATGGTCGCATGCCATCAAAATAAACGCGCAGATGAGCTAGAGTTCAACCAGACCTCATGTACGAGTCCTCCGGTGGTTCGACTCGATCGCAGAGACTTGTCCGATAAATAGTGCATTACGCTCCGGCTACGCATCGATGCTGTCCTTCTGTCTTAATTTGCTTCGGGCAGCTGAGGCGCAAGACTCGTCATGATGTCTTCGCAAAAGCCCGCCGAGCCGTCAAGCCCGTCAGCTTCCTCCATCCTCTTTCCTCTCGGACGCCGCGGCTCTCGTTCTTCGCTTGATACGCGAGCGGAACGTGAGCACCTCAACGAGGCTTTAGATCAGATACACTCTGCCGCATATCAGTCCGACTCTCTCACCGTTTTCAACGAGTTTGCTCAACCTCCCTCACCGAGTACCGCGGAGCAGAGCAGTGCCGCAGCAGACCCCCACAGCGGACTCAGCGGTCTGTATAGTCGATTCCGGGCTTCTGTCGGAGAGGTAAAGAATATTGTCGGTGGCTCGACGAAGTCCTCGGATGCACCCGCGGTTGATCAATCAACGGCGAAGTCGCAAAACGTCGATTCATCTTCCCGCGGCGCGTTGGACACCACCTCCTCCCAGCCGAAGTCGGGACCAACATCCAAAACTCAGCCACCGGCTGTCGACAACCACTCGGTCGCTCCGGGATTGCGGGGCTCGAAGCTTTCTTCGAAACCGGCGAGTATATCCTCAAAGGCGTCTGTAGCATCGACGACCGGTCCTAAATCTCCCGTTCCGACGCTCGTGAGCGCGGCCGATCCTACGGTGGCTGAAGTAACGGTGAATGCTGTTAGAACTGACGCGCCAAGCTCCGGTGGGATACCTAACAGCGGTAAGCTCCAGGCGCTTCACGGAGCAGTGTCGCCACACGTCGAAAGGAGTGAAGAGTCGTTGCAATCATCACTCAGCGACCTCTCTGGTGGTCCTAACAGCCAGAAGTCGGCGTCTCCTGTATTGCTTGGGAAGCCATATCGTGAAGGGCAAACGTCCCTTGATTCCTCGCAAAATTGGAAACTCGAGAGCGATGTAGCCGTCCATGAGGACTCGAGGGCTAGCAATCAAGATTCATCGACTGCAGCATCATCAGGGCTGGATTCGCAACGCGATGGACGCTCTGGCACAAGTACTCCGAGCTTTCAAGCGACGTTGCATGGAAGCGCAGAGTCCAATCCTCACCTTACCTCTGAGAGTGAGTCCCCGGTGACCGTTTCAGCCAGTAATAGTGGCACAAAAGTGTCTAGCCTTGGGAGTTCTGTTCAAGATGGTCGGACTTCGACGGCTTTAACTAGTGCCACTTCCCTGGGAGACCGTGAAAGTGAGCTCGGCGTTGCATCGAAGCCTTCAGATGATGCCTCTGCCGTCAGACATGGCACGCGACCAAGCCAAGGTCGACTGCCAGGTTATGTCATCTCCCGCGCGTCGTCCAACGACAGTGCGGCGATTCCGACGATAGCGACCGAGAATTCCAGCTCCTCATCGTTGCAGCACCAATCTTCAGGTGGCCCGATTGACTCCCGGCAGAACAACCCTTCTCCTCTTCGGAGGAACCTGCTGAGTAAAGAGTTTTGGATGCGAGATGAGAACGCAAAAGATTGCTTCCTGTGTGGAGAGCCATTCACGACATTCCTTCGTCGGAAGCACCATTGCCGCACGTGTGGGCAGATTTTCGATTCCAAATGCACCGTGTTAGTCCCAGGGTCAATATTCGGCCAGTCGGGCTCTATTCGTCTCTGTAAACCATGCGATAGTATGATCAAGGCAAACGACTACGATTCATCCGATTATTCGGATGTTGAGCAAAATCCGCCGCCGGCGACCGCAAAGCCTATGACTCCAGAGTTGTCATCGAACGGATTCGGTAACCGTGGTCCTGACGACGATGATGATGCGTCTTCCATCGTGTCCCAGCCGATGGAGCATGTCCTCAAGACCCCCACAATGGCCATCCCGGCAACCAGGCGCAAGACGGAGAATGGTCACACTCGGTCAGCTGTTTTGGAAATCGATTCTGATCGCCCCCAGCCTCGGCCGACTTCTTCGAGGTCGGTTCGGTCTTCTACTGGTCTGAGAACTTACCCCATGGGCCACAAGCGGCATCATTCGCGGCAACAACATATGCGCGGTCCTAAATTTTCCCATGAGGACCGGGTCCCTTTCCAACGCCGTGCTTTGGAAGATGCCAACCAAGGTGCTCGCCTTTCCGCCTTTCACAAGGATAATATTATCGATCCTGATTTGGCGCAGTACCTTTCAGACGATGCATCAAGCGGTGACGAGCAGCCAAGCTTGCTCGCGGCCGTCTCAGAAGGTCCGTTGGCTAAGGGAAACAGTGACCAGGAGAAAGCATCCTTTGGCGGCCTCCTAGCAGCTGTGAAGAAAGGGCGCCCACGGCTAGGTGATCGCAGTACAGGTTATACCTCTCCGCGTGACCCCGATGAGAGCAGCGTTACCAGTTCTCGTGGCTTAAATATTCCCAGGACAGGTCGACGGCGCACCCATAGCGTGGCTAGCAGCGTCCATCACCGAGCTTCTCCGAGGGCGTCGAAAGACGGTACTCTCCTACATCAGGACCATCAGAACGCCAGCGTTGCCAGCCATTCAACCTCAACACAACCCCGGAGCGGGTTCAAAATGACGCGGAGTTCGTCCATGAGAGGGGCAAGTGCACCAGCGATCGAACTGAACAAGGTCAGCATGGAGCATGTCCGGAAGCTATTGCGACAACTCCTGAGAGATGCATCTGTCCCTCGACCGAATAGCTGGGAGACCGCTCTCTTGCCAATCCTCCTGCGGGCCACTGATGACGTGAATCCTGACGTTCAGTGTGGTGATGATATGGACATCCGTCACTATGTCAAACTGAAGAAAATTCCTGGCGGGCGTCCTGGTGACACTTCATACGTGTCTGGGCTTGTTTTTACCAAAAACCTCGCAACGAAGAGCATGCCGCGAAGTATTCCTCGCCCGAATATCGTCATCATCACATTTCCCATTGAATATGCCCGCCACCAACAGCATTTCATGAGTTTAGAACCAGTAATAAGGCAAGAACGAGAGTTTTTGGAGAATCTCGTTAACAGAATTGCGGCGCTCAAACCGAATCTGTTACTTGTCGAAAAGGGTGTCTCAGGCTTAGCCCTCGAGCTTCTTGAGAAGGCGAACATCGCAACAGCATACAACGTCAAGCCTTCGGTTCTTGAAGCGGTCTCAAGATGCACGCAGACAAGAATCATAACCTCCATGGACAAACTTGTCACGACCCCTGTGCAAACGGGCCATTGTGGCAGTGTGGATTTAAAGACCTATGTGCATAATGGTCGCAGAAAGACTTATATGTACATCTCGGGATGCCCAAGCGATCTCGGGTGCACAATCGTTCTGCGTGGTGCAGATTACCCAGTTTTGGCGAAGGTGAAGAGGATCACCGAATTCATGATCTATGTCGTATACAACCTCAAGCTCGAGACTTGCTTGATGCGGGACGAATTTGCGAGGTTACCCACATCAGAGGATGTCCTCAGAAAGGATGAGACAGCCAGCAATGCCAGACGTCTAGCGTCTGGTGATTCATTCACAGATAAACGGGATGTGCCTGAATCGAATACGGCGGATAAGCCTCGAGACAACGCTAAGGGGGATCTCTCAGCCGCGACTATGGAAGGGGAAGTTCCTGACGATATCCCGATGCCGACCTATTATGAGGACTTGGTCCAAAGCCATGAAACCAAGATTCTTTCTGCGTCACCTCTCGTCAAATTCGAGCCTCCATATCTATTGATGCGTGCTAGGGAGTTGGAGCGCAGACTGGCATATCTGAAGAGCTTACGTGATCGGTGCCCGCCGGTGAATGAGGGGGACGAGAAGAATAAGTCACACAAGTTCGTGCTCATCACTCCGGAGATGGTGCATGAGTCGCCAGATGATGCTCCAGAAAAGGTCCGCGAAGTGCTGCATGCGGTCCATGATGCGGAGTATGATCGTGCGCTGCATAACTACGAAACACAAAAGCGCCAATGGGAGGCTTTTCTCTCTGGCAATTCCAATCTCTTTGACCCTTACGCCCATCAAAACATTGTGGTCCTTTATAGCCTAGTGTGTACCACAACGTCCATTCCTTGCTCAGGGCCCGACATCTTCGCGCTGGAATTCTACAACGAGCATGAAAGTGATGATCGAAGATTCGAGGCAGATTGCACCCTAGGCCAGTATGTGGAATCACTCTGTCTCGAAGCACATTCGGTATGTGCGGCGAACGGCTGTGAGAATGCCATGATCAATCATCATCGTCAATACGTTCATGGTGAAGCTCAAATCAGCGTCTTTGTTCAGCCTTATCCATCTAAGCTTCGCGGACTGCAAGATACAATCCTGATGTGGAGTTGTTGCAAGATTTGCGGCAACGAGACGCAAGTCATGCCGATGTCCGAAAGCACATGGAGATATTCGTTTGGCAAATATCTCGAGCTGTCCTTTTGGAGTGTAAACGTCAGAGCGAGGGCCGGCGTCTGTCCTCATGACATTCACCGCGACCATTTGCGGTTTTTCGGATTTAAGGATATGGCTGTCCGCATCCATTACGATCCTATCAATCTTCTGGAAATCATCGTGCCCAGGACGCGGGTCACCTGGAAAGTCGACAATGACCTTCGCCTCCGGAATGAAATCTACAAAAAGTCCGAACACCGCATCAACAAGTTCATGTTGTCAGTCAAAGCTCGCCTGAAAGGCATCAACGTCCAGAGCGTGATGCCAGAGAAGGTTGAAGATTGTCGCAACAAGACGGAAGCACTCATGAAGAAGGCGAATGATGATCATACTAGCTTGATCAAACAGTTGCAGGACAAGTACATGAATTCGCGTTACTGGGAGGTAACTCCTTTCAACGAGGTCCTGCGATCCGTACAAGAAAAAGTTGTGGAATGGGACAACACATTCGCCGAATTTGAAAAGGATTTCTTCCCGTCAGAGAAAGATATCAAACGGTTGGCGTCACTTCAGCTTCGGAAGATCTTCCTGGATCGGGATGCATCTGCAACCACCCTGACACCCGGGGAAGAATCTCCAACCGCAGGCCAGGAACGAGAAGCTGAGGATACTGAGGGGAAATCTGAGAAGCCAAAACCAGTGCGGCGAATGACTTTGTCTCCGGAAAAGGCGCAGGATGTGTTGGTTTCGGTTGTTGAGGAACATTCTAACAACAAGACCAACGCCAACACAGACGGGGCGGAGTCAACAGAGCAAGATCCAGCAGAGAAGACTGCCGAGCAGGATGCGACGGAGAAGACGGCCGCTTCGGACCTCAAGAGAAGTTCGACTTCTCCTCCTGTCATCGGCAACCAGGGAGGGGCCGAGCATTTGGATCTTGCTGTTCAATCATCGTCGACACAACAGGACGAGGCCCGCCCGCAACCTACTACAGACACAGATACAGCCGATGTTCCTGGAGCTGAGACACCAACCTCGGAGTCCAGCGACAGACTTGGCGCAACACCCTCTCCCGACCTGACAGATAATCCTGACAGTCGCCAGAGGGCACCCATCAAAGCTCGCATGACACCGTCTTCTACAACACCCTCTGGCATTCCCAGGTTGGCAGAGGGCGGCACACGTTCCAGCGGAAAAGCGAGAACGCCACCGTTACTTCGTGCGCAATCGCAGCCAATTCAGACGGCGAAAGATAAAGCCAACGGTGAAGGACCAGCGGCAAGTGTGAAATCAGGCTCCGGCAACAAGACCCCAGGACCTCTCCCGAGTCCGCCTCCACAGGATGCCAAGACCAAGTTTGGAGATAAAAGGTTGTCTGAACGTCTTGGTCTGAGTGCTCTGAAATCTGGAAAACTTGCAGCAAGTGGCCATTCTTTGATTCCCCGCTCTGTGCCGGGCAAGAAGAGTGGCGCTCGCGTGTCCAACCTCGCTCGACACTTCGAGCAGCTCAGCAAAGAGTTTGAAAAGGAGCGCCAACGAGAAAGACTACAACGAGCTGCCAAGAGCAAACATTCGCGGGCATATCCGATGGCGTCGTCGAAGGCTATCGTTGAAGTGTATAGGAATGTTCGGGAAGCTGTGGAAGAACGCGAGCCTTCTGGCGAAGGTGAAGAGTCTCCGAATGGCAAAGAGACGCCTCCGAATGAGGGAGATCAGCCGCAGGATGAAAGTTCGACTCGGGCGGATGCTAATGCTAGCAGCAAGGCAACCGAGCCCGAGCAAGCGAATCAGCCGTCAACTCCGTCGGAAGGTGGTTCAGAGCAGCCTACGATGACCGAGGAAGCGACTCCCGAATTAGAGGAACCCCCAGAGGAACCCCATAGCGACGAAGATCAAGATCAGAATTCGGAACTAGTTGAGTCGCCGGAGGAATCGAAGCTGGCCCCTGAAGAAGACATCGACTTGAAAGATCTGCCTAAACATGAACGGAACACGCTCGTTAGGATGCTCACGAATTTCTGGGCAGAACGATCTTCTAGCGGATGGCAACCGTTGGACTATCCGCTAAGAGTCTCCGATCACGTTTTTGCGGACTGTAATATTATCGTACGCGAAGACGAGCCAAGCTCTCTGATTGCGTTTGCACTGGACTCCCAGGATTACAAGGACAAGCTGGCGAGTATCCAAGAACATTACGAGAAGCTCGATGAAGAGCAGGGCAATCCAGACCTAAGTCCAGAAGCACGGTATGAGCAGCGACTAGAACAGGCGCTACTCCGGGAGACGGGAACACACCTCAAGTACCAATGGCAAGAAGGGCAAGCGAAGATGCTGTGCAAGGTTTTCTATGCGGAGCAATTCGATGCCCTGCGCAGGAAATGTGGTGTAGCGGACCGCATAGTGGAATCCCTTTCACGATGCGCCAAGTGGGATTCCAAAGGCGGCAAGACCAAGTCCCTGTTTCTGAAGACGCTTGATGACCGGTTTGTGATGAAATCGCTGTCGCACATCGAGACTCAGGCGTTTCTCAAGTTCGCGCCCGCTTACTTCCAAATCATGTCGGAGGCGCTGTTCCACGAGCTCCCGTCCGTGATTGCCAAAATGTTTGGGTTCTACCAAGTCATCATCAAGAATCCAGCAACTGGGACGGAGTTCAACTGGTTCTTGCTCGTCATGGAGAATCTGTTCTACGATCGATCCCCGACGCGCATCTTTGATCTGAAGGGCTCCATGCGGAATCGCAAGGTGCAGAGCACGGGCGAGCGCGACGAGGTCCTGCTGGACGAGAACATGGTAGATTATATCTACGAGACGCCGCTGTTCGCTCGGGAGCACTCCAAGAAGCTCCTCAGCCAAAGCGTGTGGAACGACACTCTGTTCCTTGGCCGGCAGAACGTCATGGACTATTCATTGATGATCGCGATTGACGAACAGCGCCATGAGCTAGTGGTCGGGATTATCGACTGCATCCGAACTTACACGTGGGACAAGAAGTTGGAGTCCTGGATCAAAGACCGCGGGTTCGCCGGCGGAGGCAAGAATCGGCCTACCGTTACGAGCCCAAAGGAATACAAGAGTCGCTTCCGCGAGGCAATGGCGCGCTACGTACTGCAGGCGCCAAAGTAAGATTTCTCTCTTTTTTCTTGTATGAGGATTCAAAACTAACTGGGCATTCAGTTGCTGGCATCAATTCCATTCTACGTACTTTGACAATCGACGGATCGAACAACACCTCTCTCACATGAAGCCTCCACTGGAGGAGAGCACAAGCAGCAACAACACCAGCAGCAGCAATCATCCGGAGGCAAATAATGAACAGCAATAAGTGATGAATACACAACATTCCTTCCGGACGTGTTTGTTTATTGCATGGCATGACCTGATATGATGACGTCGATAAGCATGTACTTTGCATTATGGGAGTTTGGCGGATTGGATCTGATGATGTCTGTTGCATGAGAATGTATATGATCTCGATGGCAAGGGCGTCACGGGCTGTTCATTTCTGTTTTCGATTGATTTGTATGTAGAGTACATGTACACTGCAACCGCGACCTTGTATCATCATACTTTGGCATCGCAGAGAACCCGATAACTAACTCTTCTGGTCCCCTAACCGCATAGCCCATACATTTACCAAATCACTTTGTACTTACTCTGTACACTAATCTGGCAAGTACCTTGTATTTACTCGTAGCAGCTCGTCCTCTCTGAAGTCTGGACTCTGCACACCTCTCGGCAGATTCCGGGTTCGGATCGACGGAGAATGGATACTTGACTATCCTCGGGCCAAAGCTTCACTTCTCCCCACACTGACGTCTCTTACCACGCAACCACCTATGTATGTACCTCGTAGAATATCCGATGAAGAAAACCAGAATCAGCGTAGCATTCTTAATTATCAGGAATAGGGAGTTCTCTACATGTATTCCAGTATGCAATATAACTATATGAGTGGGATGCAGCTTCCTCGGTTTAACCGGTTTCTCTCCAAAATGATCAACAACTGAACCCGAGGAGAGAGAGAGATCGGTAAAAAATGAAAATATCACATGCGTCCCTTGGCCGGAAATGATTTAAGATCGAATATGTCATCGGATCGGGATCTGAACAAAAGTGCAAATCGGGTTCTTTTAGAAACCCCCCCCCCCCTTCCTCCATTCCCGAAGTATGCCGATGGATAAAAAGATGGCGGGGGAGACTTGATCCCTCCTTCTCCTCACGCGGAGATTTGAATTAAAGGAAAGCGCCATCAATTGATTCTAAATTCCTCGTCTTTGAGTTGATGTAGGAAAGTTCTCTATAAGCACGGTCTGAACAATCTGCAGGTTTACCATTGTCTATCAACCCAATTTATATCAAAAAGCAGAGCCAATACACAAACTGGACTGAAGTGCTAACTTGTGAACGTCATTACAGATTGCAAATTACATATTATGCGCTTACGGCAAAATGGCTAGAGCCCGCAGGGTCTCTGCAAGATTGCTCCTTCAGCCTTTGATGTGCCATGGCCATTCCGGTTGATGCTCGACCGTCTGACTGGTCGGCCTTGTGGACGTTAACGCCTCCCGAGACCTGCTTCCTTTCGGATTCGAAGCGGCCCGTTTAGTCCCTCACGAGACCAAGGTTGTCCTCGGCAGGCACAACACGGATTGTGTTGGTGTGGCCCTGGCCTCCGCGCCAGCCTTGCACGCAGACGATGCTGTCGCCGCGGTTGATAACGCCCAGCTTCATACCCTGAGAAATACCCCACTTCAGGCGACGGTCGACGTCCTCCTGCCAGGGCACAACGTTGAAGTCCGGCTTCGCCTCCGGGAAAATGAACGGATACACACCGCGGTAGAGGTGCGAATACTTCGATACACTGTCAGCAAGAGGTACCTCGGCTTGGGTATGAACCACTTTTCAACTTACCCGGGCAGCGATCGGGTTGCGCGTCACCATGATAATCGGGCACACTGGACGGTACTTGGCTAGCAGGCGAGCTGTGTTGCCGCTGTTTGACCAAGTTTAGCCTCAGATCACGTCAAGAAAATGCATCAGCACACACTCACCTGGTGGTCAAGACCAAGATGGCGCCAGCGTTCAGTTCCAGACTGGCACTGACGGCGGACATGGCAATCGCCTCAACAGTATTTGCGGGACGAGGGCACAGGTTGCGCAACTCGTCGAAAATGCTGAAGTGAGGCACGCTGACCTCGGCCAAGAGGCAGGTTTCATGCATCATGGTGACCGCCTCCTTGGGGTATTTACCCTTGGCCGTTTCTCCCGAGAGCATGACGCAGTCAGCACCATCCAACACTGCGTTGGCAACATCGGACACTTCGGCGCGTGTCGGGCGCGGATTGTACGTCATGGACTCCAGCATCTGAGTAGCGCAGATGACCGGCTTGCCCTTGATGTTGCACTTGGCAATCATCATCTTCTGGGCTAGGAACACTTGGGGTGCCGGGATTTCGATACCCAGATCGCCACGAGCGACCATGATTCCATCTGCTTCCTCCAGGATTTCGTCAAAGTTGTTGACACCTTGCTGGTTCTCGACCTTCGCGATAACCTGAATTTCCTTGCCCTCCTCGCCCAAGACCTGCCGGATCTGGCGGATGTCGTCACCCCGCCGGATAAATGACGCGAAGATCATATCCACTTTGTTCTTCACACCGAACCGGAGATCGGCAATGTCCTTTTCAGACAGCGCGGGGAGATCGACATCGGTGCCGGGGAGGTTGACTCCCTTGCGGGAGGAAATGTTACCATTGTTGAGGCACTTCACGCGCAGGGTCTTGTCATCCACAATTTCCAAGACCTTCAGAGACAGAATACCGTCATCGACATAGATGAGCTTGCCGGGCTCGATCACCTTGGTGATGTTCTTATAGTCGACATACCTAACAACCGCGTTTGTTGTCAGCACCACGCACTACGTCGACTGGGTTTCCGACGGGTCACAAACATGTTCTTGTCATCGCTGGCCTTGGCGTATCGCTCATCCGTCGTGACATTGAACTCATGGCCGGCAGTAATTGGGATGTCTTGATCTCCTACAGTGTTACCCGTCCGGATTTCGGGACCTTTCTGTTCCCACCAAATTCATCAGAAAAGACTGCCACGGAGTCGGATTCTCCGGGACTAACCGTATCGAGGGCAATGGCAAGGGGGCGACCGGGCATTATGCGCTCAGCCTCACGAGCATTGTCAATCACCGATTGGTGGTACTACCGCTGTTGTCAGCCCTACGATCGATGCAGCCATGAAGTAGCGGGGCAGGCACCTCATATGAGCCATGGGAGAAGTTCATGCGGACGACGTTGAGACCAGCTGGGAAGCCGTGTCAGCGACGAGAGGACTGAATGAGTCTACTATCAATGGGGGATATACCCTCTCGCAACATATTGATTTTCTCGACCGAATTCGTCTTCGGCCCTACAATTGGTTTCGTTTAGCTGTGCTCTATGCCCAGGAGCTAAGGGGAGAAAGCATTGCGACTGTACCGATGGTGCAGATGATGGAAGTGCGGCGGAAGTTCCTTGCGGGCACCATGTCGATCCGCAGCTTCGAGTGCCACTGCAATTTCAGCTGGTTGCTGAGATGATCGTACGGAGAGCCCATTTTGACTGGAAGGAACGAATTTTTTTTTTTTTGCGATCGATGCAGGTGTCTCTAGTAGCTGGCGTTGAAGGGGAAAAGCAATTTAATCGCTGAGGGGGAGGGAGGGGCAGTTGGCGTTAAGCGGCGCTAGGAATGAAGGGGAGCGATCTGAGTAGTCAGGAGATCGGCAGCTAGGAGGACGAGAAATGATAGGCCAAAGACAGGGCCAGATCTTGTTCAGGAAAACAGAAAATAAGACCAGGGACGAGGGAGCGCGCCAAGTTGAATTTTGTTGAGTTGTTGAGTGTTGTTGACCCTCTTGGTTTATCAATTGGTTCAAACTGAAGTGGTCGGGAAAAGTTTGATCAATCACCGTTCAATTTTACAACCATCTCGAGTCTTTGTACTCTCCGTGCTGACAATTACCACTACATCTACCATGATTCCTTCGCATTTCTCGTGCCAGCCATAGTGGAACTGTACTTTTTCAGGAACATGGGCTGTAGGACATTGAATTGGCCCTGTTATTCTCACAAAATGTCGTGCCTGACCAACAGGTTTACAAAAATCCATTTCCGTAATGCCATCGTAATGATGGATGACTAGGACACGTTCAGGCTGCCGTATTCTGATTAGCCCATCCTCCCCTCTCAATTATCGATAAGATCGGAGAATATCACGGGATCAGAAAATCCGTTCAATCACGTGTGATCACATCACGTGGTGTGATCGTGTGGCTGGATTTCACGTGACTCTCAGTGGGTCATGTTTCTCCAACCTCCAGGCTCCAACGAGTTCCGGCGGACAGATATATTGAACCCTTGTAGTTGGACCCCAGCCTGTACTGGCCACCAAGCGTTCATCAAGTGATTCCTTTTGTGATTTGATAGCCGCTAAGACTGCGACACAGCACGGCACATCATCCTACAACACAGACATCATGGTGGTATGTGGAATAGTGTCTTGACTTTCCAACCGTCAGGACCGTCAAGGTGGAGAGACTGACTGCCCGGATCTCCCAATCTAGCTCGGCCGGCTAACTCACTACGCCTTTGACGCGGTATTGGGTACGTTCACACATGTCTTATCCTATCCCAGGAGACGAGTATCGAGCTAACGACTGTGTACAGTTTCCGCTTTCCTCGCTGGTATCAAGCGATCGACTGGGCTCACGTATGTTTCGACCGACCCTTCCCCCTCCCTCTCCCGCCGATAGCTAGTATTCCTCGTTCCATAAGGCTTGGATAGATCAGAAGATCATGGCTGACATGTGTTCCGTCCCAACGCACCGTCCTTTGCCCCTATCCCAGCACTCACGACGTTTGTGTTGACTGCTGGGGTGGGGCAGTCGGTGCGCTCAGGGGACCCATCTACACAGCCCCAGTTTGAACTCCGATAAGATCACTGATAACCAAGAGGTCAAGCGCTGGTTGAACAAGTATCTCGGCGTCGGCGAGTGGGTTCTTGATCAGTCTGTCGCTGTACTCGGTTCTTCGTCGTGGTTTGAGCGAAGGCGGTGATGGATGGGAGCTCTGTATTACGGTGTCCAGCTGTTTGTTTTACCATTCTGCGTTAAATAGCGGGTTCTGCGGTTCGGTCAGGGAAGATTATATCTATCTGTACAGGTCTTTTTGAGATTCTCCTCTCGTCACTTGTCGACATGAATAAGGCAATTTGGCGTTAGGTGTTTCCTCCTCCAGCTTCGAATCTGCTCATTCGGACGATTCTTATGCTCCCCAAGCTCTCAAGAACCTATCAACTTTCAAAAAGTTTGTCTATATTCACGCGTCGAAAGTAGGAGATGTGGTGCATGGCCTCCCAATAATGCGCGACACAATCGTGAGACAGGAGAATGAGTTGCGATTTGATCCATTGCGCTATCGATCGCGAAGTGGTCAGAACGGACATTGCTTGCACTTTTGCTCCGCCAACGACGGGGCAGAGGAAATCTAGACTTACGGTCCTCAAAATTGTGATGCGCCACATGACCCCAACTTCGCACCATTCTGGCTCCCTTGAACGGCTCTCTGTCCGCGATTCGCACGGTTCCCCTCCGCCCGATGTCTCGAGCAACAAAAGAGATCTCCCCTCGAGGAACGTTCGGATCCCCTGTGAGCTTGATAGCTTCCAGTCGGCCTGACTCGCCCGGACTCTGGTCTTCCACTTGAAAACCGCCTTGAAGTTGGGAATTGTCGGAATCGTTGGCGTGGTTCTCTTCGGATGTCGATGAGATGTTACCATCATCGTCTTCTGGGAGATCAGGAATTTCGTAATGCTGTCGCGTCGATGTCGCTTGTAATGTCTCCTCATCACGTTGCAGGAAGAGGAGAAACTCGCATCCATGCATGGAGTAATCCCCAACCCAGATGCCCTGATATGGCTTTTCTTTTGTCGGCGTATAGAGGCTCGGGTGTAGAGTTGCAAATGTAGAGGGGTTGTTATGTGCCACAAGGACAGGGTAACCTGGACCGAGAGAAACAAACTGTATCAAACGGAAAGCTATATTGCACACATGTTCCAACTTCTCTTTTTCTTCTTTGACAGTGCGTGCCTTCAACTCATCGACTGGATTTCGATACACCCTCTTTGCACTTGGAATCGTCACTGGAGGCCATAACTCTGGAGCTATCTCAGCGCTTAAGCCTTCGTCGCAAGTGGCAGCGCAAACAGCGATGGAACTGAAGATGCGTTCCGCAACCATCGGCATCCGTACTTCGCCGGGTAGATGCTGTTGGCCGCCTCGAGATCTGCAATCCTTGAGATTGACGACCGGATCATCGAACCACAAACGAACTCGTGGATCGAAGGTGGCAAACACTGCGCCGTCATCCCACTGAATGATCTGAATATCAGGACTCCTTTCTGCGACGACGCGGTACGCTTCGATCACGCCCCTTCGGTTGTCATACCGAGCGACGATCATGCGTCCCGTATGGGCAGTGTCCGAAAACCATATTCGATACCGTGGGATGAACCAATACGGATAGAGAGCAGCGTAAAGCTCACGAAAAGTGCTGAACGGGCCGGGGGTGGTGATCTTTTCGGGAAGATTCTCATTGACCAGGTTCGCCCAGAGAATATCATTGCACGCATGTGAGAAAAGTGTGCGGCACGTTGTTGACACTGCCAGTAGGTCATGCGCGGAGAGATAAGTCATCACCAGATGTATGAGCTCCGCCGGTAGCTCTAGCAGCCGACACCGACTGTTCGGACCGAGCTCCGGAGCCATCGTGCACGGCAAGTCTATGAAGGACCTGAAAACATGGACAATCCGCTTAAAACTGAGTTTGAAGAGTGTGAAAGTAAGGCTTCTCAAACGGTCATCGTTGGACAGTTAGAAACCTGACAACGCTATACCTAATGGACGTCGCAAGTGGCATACGACATGTCAAGTCATTACATCCTAGGGACAGCGTTAGTATCAATTTCAGTCCGCAATTCTCATATGAAATGGAGTGATCGAGAATGCCGCGGATGGAGGATATCAGAGTGTCAGACCTGCGGTGTCATCATACAGATTTGCACCGATCAATCAATGCCTGGTTCTTGGTGTCATGACAGTAGGGTAGATTCACTTTTGATCTCCCATGATCTGTGTGCAAGCGAGGGGGCGAAATCTTCTACTGGAAACGCCGCAGCCACTCAGAAAAAGGTCAATGTATTTGTCTGTTGAAGGCCGCAATCCAAGTCAAATCGCCTCACCTGCCTTCACACTTGATATGGTATTGGGAATCAAAGTCGCTGGTCGCATCATGATTGATGCGTCATATGGATTATGTAAGCAGGTTTGGTTCGGAACGGGACCTCTGCCATTCACTTCACATACAAGAATCCCCCAGAAAGATGATGAACCAGGACATGGCCACATGTACTATAGAGCCAATTTGTCTAGAATCTTGACTGTTGAGTTTGCAATATATACTCTTTACTCCGTACACGACCGGTTCGAGTCCAATATTCGATAAGGCCCTCGTCCGTGTAGGGCCGTCACCAAATGCCCAAGTAGGAGTACAGAACGCTACTTGTTAGTAAGGACTTCTACGGATCATAGTGACACGGTGAATGATGGTGAATTGATAAATAGCGAAAGATAGAAGACTTCAATGGACTGTTGATAGTGCTAAGCTCCAGCAAAACGTGATACTCGAGGCACTGCGCTCGCAGAGTCAAGTAACATATTGTCTTCCAGCCTGTAAGGACGAAGATTCAGCGCAGAGCCATATTCGAAGAATCTCCAAATATATCATAACCCCAACGAAATCGTCTTGAGCTCTAGATTGCAAGGAATGTTTGATTAGACTTCAGAATCTCTTACAAAGTGAGTTTCATAGGTTGCCATTGCGGCTTTGGAGCCGTAAATCATAGTATATAATAGTACACCGGCGCCCAAATCGGCCGTGGCATGTAGAGGCTAATTAACAGATCAAGCCCTACATAAAACAGATTGACCTTAAGACCCTGGTCACCAGCACCTGTTTTGTCTAGGCCCAGAACGATATCATCTCCACCATATGCAAAATAGTCCATATTATGGTTGTTTCTTGTCTCTAAACTTTAACGAACGTAGCATCCGTGGCTCCAGAACGCACCCACACGGCGCAGTAAGAGGAGTCCACTGCCATAGTGGGTAGTTAGGTCTTGTTTATAATTGCTCAAACCATGTCCCATTCCTCATCCCATATCGTATGTACACTTTGTGATATAAATTCTCGCGAATCCAGCGCAGATCAGAACTTTTAAACATGACCTCCAAAGAGCTCACTGGTTTCCCTCGTCTGGAAGTCGATCGATTTATGCCAGTTCGCACTCGATCAGACTCTCAGCACCCTTCAGGTCGGTCCAGATCTTGACGACCTTCAAGCCGGCGGACTCGACCAGTTGCTGCCACTGGGCAGCCGTGCGCTCCTGGGAAGCGAGAAGGGTCATCATCAGAACGTCGATACTGGTGGACTCCCAGGATGCCTCTGTCGCGGGAATGACATTCTCATTGATCAACAGCTTGCTGAACCCGGGCTTCATGGCCTTGGCAAGCTGCGTCAGGATCTCACGGCCCTTCTCATCGGACCAGTCATGGAGGATGGAGTGCATGAAGTATGCGCGAGCGCCTACGGAGACTCAATGTTAGAGGGCAATTGCTATGGGACAACGGGGATTCACGTACCCTTGACAGGCTGCTCAGTGAAGAAGTCGTGTGGCATGGGCTCGATGGCCGAAGGAAGGCCCGTGTCTTTGGCGTGGCCAATGACCTCGGGAAGATCCTGGAGAATCAAGCGCCCAGGCGCATCAGGCCACTTGCGCTTGAACTCTGTAAGATCGTGGCCAACATTGCCGCCGACATCCACGAGAAGCACATCATCCGAATTGACGCCATTGATCAGACCGCGGACATCGTAGAAGTCCATCCAGCTCGGGCGTCCCTGATGGTAGGCAGACATGTGATTGTTGAATTGACGCGCAACCTCTGGATACTTCTGGAAGAACTCGAAGAAATGGAGATCGGTGCGGTAACCGGCCTGGAATGGGCAGTCCTTGCCATTCGTCGGAATGCGGTAGCCATTCTTCTTCAAGAACGCGGGAAGGGCGAGCGCGGCGTGGCTGACGCAATTCGTCCTAGGGAGAGGTAAGCGCACACATCTCGACTCTTGAGAGATCAGATTGAATCTTACATGCACGGGTAGCTGTCGGCGAACCGCTTCATTGTCATGGTGATGGCGAAACCAGTGCGGCGGTATTCATTGGGACCAGTCTCGATGATGGTACCCATAGCACACAGGTGCTTCAGAATGCGGCCTGATTCGAATCGTCAGACTGTGCCATTGCTTGCAACTCTTGGGTGACATACTGAGGAGTAACGGCTCAGCGCCGGTTGCCTGGGCCAATTCATCGACAGTCTTCGGCTTGTCATCCTTCGCCAGGAGATGCCAAAGGCCCAAGTCAACGGCAACCTCAACAGATGCCAAGAGTGTGGTCTGGATAACCTTAAGCTTCTGCTGAAGCTAAGACTGCAGAGCGGGAAAAATGACATACCCAAGACCAACAATGCCTGATCATAGCCTCCCGCGGAGTCTCCAAAGCAAACATAAGGGCACGGACATTGTCCAACAACGCAATCCGTTCCTTTGTGTTGTTTACATCTACCGTCTTTCCAAGGGTATGGACCTTCTCAAGGAGCTCGGGGATTTGCTCAGGGACATTCGGCGAGACTGGCACAGTGAGTTGGTTGTGATACTCGGAGTTGGCGCCTTGGGCTTGAGCGCTTCCGTTCGCATGAGTGTCCGCCATTTTGGTTGATTGTACGAATTGCAACGACCGATCGAAGTCAAAATAGGTTCAATATTCAGGATCCGGCTGAGATTTGTCAGGAAGAATCCAAGGTGATAAAGTCGAGTGATGATGATGAACTACGAACACCCCTCTTGCTCGCCACCGCCGACACCAGCATTTATAGGAGGTGGGCTGGGCTAAAAAAAAAAAAAATCCCTGAGGAAGCGGGTTTTGAAGCTTGGACATCATCTGCACGAAACTTTGGACGTGATAGACTCCGGAGTACCCATAGGCCGCGCCGATGTCCGTCAGGGTGCTAGTAGCCTATGGATGCATGGATCCTCCATCATCCGGGCCCAGTGAGGGTCCGCCCAATTCTTACCCCATGGAAAGGTAACCTTATTGTAATACACGTCGGTGACTGGCCAAATCTGTCTGGAACTTTGGCGTCTTGGCCAATATTCGCCGTTTTGTATTTGTTTATTCAGTAAATTTAAACCTGGCGTGTATTTTATTTTTTGTTAAAGCCGTAGCTTACGTTCCTGAGAGAGGAGCTGGAAACTGGTGCAGCGTTTTTCTAATAAGTTAACTCTTTACCAAGGATCCGGCCAGGGGCCAGCTCGTGTCCATACTCTATTCCCGGCATCCCTGAGCCCCGTCCAAACTCCTCAGTCAAACATGACAGGAACTTGATAGGTCTTCACAGCTTGATTTGCTGAAGTGTCAAAAGCAGCCCGCTGGTCTAGGAACGCCTAACCCAGGTTGGTAAACTGGTACTCCCATCTCCCCCGAATCCGTTGCCTGGATTGATTTCTCGTTTGACGATCATTGGCCGATGATATTCTTACCCACCAATGCTGACCTGACCGCTTCGAGGCTCAACACGTTGGCCGTCTCAAGGGATCGCAATTCACGTCGAGCCTTTTCCTAGTCAAGTTACGGAGGCTCAACCCGAACCCAGTGGCGCTCACTAGCCTACTGTAACTGTTGAGTTTGCGCCCTTGATTGCTTGATTGCGACGTCCAATTCTGAGAGCTTTTCAGCACGGTTATCACTCGGTTCAGCATGGACGGCATTGCCCTCCATATCTTCCTTGACCTAGTGCTTGCTTTTGGACTGGTTAGGTTGCGGGGGACCGGGGATAGTGAACCTAATTTGGCTTTTCTGAAACTTCTGAATCCAAGAGTAATCATTAACGAACCACGCGAATGTGGTTCCTGTCCTCGTGGCAGACGTGGCCTGGCCTGAGGCGGAGCGATTTCTCCACTGTCTTTGTTCTCCAGTGCACAAGCCGCGAGTGGTCCAATAGACCGGCCGGCTGTGGAAGATGGCGTGAATCCTCCCAATGTCTGCTGCATGATTCGATACCCGGGTCCATATCCTGGGCCATCAATTGTATGCACTGTGGAAGCTAATTCTTCCAACCGTAAAATAGGACAATCATTGCAGAATGAGTCAGGTGGATTGAGAGGAGAGACTTTGAACACCTACTGCCCAAGGGCTAGACTCATGGAGCGGTGAGAAGTTGATGACCGAATCCGACGTCCGACTCGGACGTTTCAAGTCGATCTTTGAACTGACCAGTCCGGAAGTAGGGGGCAGATGCCCTAAAGTCTCGGCTAGTTCTCCGGACTGAGTAAGTTCGCTCAGGGGCTGAACTTAAGGTTAACCGTTTAACCAGTGACTTTGCCTCTTCGGGCAGGGATTGTGGCAATTAATGCAGTTATACTATTCCTTATTAGAGCATATGTCCCAATCTGGTTAAGCCCAAGGGCCATGCCAAGAAGTGAGACGAAAAAAATCTCCCTACGCCCCTGTCAACGGCAAGACTACGCGCCGCAGCCAGTCATTCCGCAGCATACTCCGTACTCCGTCCAAATTGCTGCCAACGCGCTGGTGTGGCCCGTGTGGTTGCTGCGGTGATCTCAATTTCCAACGCTTTGATGCGGGATTTCAAAATGGCCCTGGCGAGTGGCTCTGACCGGAACTAACAATCGCTGCCATGTGGCAGCTCTGGGCCGCTGGCTGCACATCCTGCACGTGGCATCGGGTCGGATTAGCTATCTTCCGAGTGAAGATTGCGGAGATAAAATTACCGAGTATGCATTCCAGCTCACAGCAAACCCTAACCTCTTATCTTCGCAGACGCTCTCACAGTGAATACGTGACCGCATATTGACCGACACTCGGCAACATGGAAATGCAGCAACTCTGAACGGATCATTGAGGGCGTGGAACACGTGTCCCACGAAGGAAAACCCGCATTTGGTCAATGCGGTGTCTCAGACTTGGCGTAGTATGATGTACCGTATGAACGACTTGGGGCGGAGCAGCAATGGAAACGTACGGTTCGACGGCGCAGTACGGATGTAAGTTGCTTTGCTCGGGGCATCGGATTTATAATAGAGAGCTATGATACTCCGGAAACGCAATTGATGCTTTAAACGAGCGTGCTGCACACCCTTCTTCAACAGAATCCTGGTAAGACAGGAGAAGGGCCAATTCTGTTTGGAAAAGCTGGACCGTTTTCTTTTTTCTTTTTTTTTTTTAAGTAACGATTTCCTGAGTAGAAAACGTCTCGGTTCAATCTCACAGAAGGAAAATGACTTTCACTCGCAGGATGCCCTGACGGCCCACCCCTGTTCTCCGGCTCGGATAGCCGGGCCGGCTCAACTGATCATGGACGCCCACCGTGCCCACGCATGTAATCGATTTCAGCAGGACACGTGTATGTATTGTGGACGAATCTGCCCTCGAGTGGGGCGAGAGGCAATGAAGTTGTTGTGGAGCTCAAGTCATGTCATGATGTCAGTCTGTGTTCTACAGCAATTCGTCTCAGAAATTGGTCATTGCCGTTGAATAGCTCTGGGCGCAAGTACGGCTATTGAGACGATTGAGCCGATAGAGAATGATGGCAGGGGTGGTTTAGCCATTCAGAAAGTTGAACCTGCTTCATCAGTGTCTACAGTAATACGGGTCCAAATGGAAAACGAGAACATCAAGGGTGAAGTAGCCTCCACCGGATTCATAAGTTTCAAGGGTGTATGAAGAACCGAATCAAGGGCAAGAGCATGTAGTTTTGCGAGAGCGCCAAAGGATCATCAGTATATAGTCGTCTTACCGTGTATTTCATTGTATTTGTCAGGTACGTAACATCCTTGAGTTTCGCCTTCGGCATATTTGATGGGTTCCCATTCCAACCGCTTGACCTGGCCACGAGTTAGCAGAGCATCTTGAACAGGGTCGAGTCGTTGGGTAGGCAGCACAACAGGCGAAGGAAGGTCATACCAAGTCGACTTCCTCAACCAGGTCGATCAGATACAGAGGCAGTTATATTGAGCTCCCGTTATTCGCGACGGTGAGATACTGGACCTTTCCCCTTGAGACCCAGCAACTCGAAAATTTTTGCTTGAACCAGAGCTTCTGAGAATTTAGACGGAGACAAAGAGATGGATGGACCTTGAAGTCCAGAGACTCTGGGAAGGATGGGAAGAGGAGGCACAACGGTAAATTCCGAAATGCAACGAGCCGGTCTCTCAGTGACTGCAGCACAGCAATGAACTTGGACGGGGAAAACGAGAGTGATGAAGAATATACATGACCAACTACCCTGATTCTTCACGTGAACCTCCTAGAGAACGAATTCTGGGCTTGTCCTGGATGTACGTACAGCAGGGAGGTGTACTTATCGTCTCATCAGATATGCAGCCAATGACTTGAATGAACTGACTTGGGCTTGCGGAGCAAAACAGGTCGGGAGAGCGCGGCAATTCACCATCTAGCTGTTCGATATCCCTTCCCGCAGGACGAGTTTAGAAATACTGATGAGAAATCTCGGTCATTCGGCTATATATCGGCGTTATGTCCCGTATGCAAAAAGAACGTTGGTCGAAACGCCACCACTGTCGAAAATTGGCCTGCACCGACAATGGTCGGAGTTGGGATGAATCATGTCCACATCTCAGGACGACATCTCTGTCACAATGCAGCATGTGAAAACACACAGGCTCCTTTCAGCTGAGAATGGGGCGGCCGATCCTTGGTGCATTCCAGGGCACCTCTGCTTTCCGGCCCTCAACATAGTGCTCGATGAAGGTAGGTCCGTTGGGCAAAGTGGATAAGCTATTGGCGGTCCAAAGGATTTGCTTGTGTTGGGCCATCCCGGCCGAAGGACAGTAGGAGAACAGGATTCAGTGCTCCGGAGACTCCGCGATCATTCTCGCTGGCGTGATCTTGGACAGTTTATGAATTGCGATCGTCATCACGCGATTAAGCTATTGATGCACAGTGCGATACTCATCCTGATCCCTCGACACCACTGCAAACGGCAGCCTGAGCGATTGACCATCTTGCCACCTAACTCCTCCGTACATACCTTGGTACTACCATGAGCTGACCGATTCCGCCACTGGTCAACTCTGAGAGATCGAATGATGCCGGCGAATCGGGCATATGCAAACGTGCCAATTCATGGGAAGTTTGCACAGAGTCCTACGCAGACCAATTCAGTTTATCCTTTGACCTGGTTAACATAATATTGGTCCTGTTGATCAGAACTCAAAGTTCACGGTACTACGGACTTCTTTGTGGGACGACGGTGAGTTCCAACGGATTTTGCTCGGTACGGAGAGGAAGGGGCAAAGAATCGGAGCCCTGGCCATACTGGGCGTTGATGTTCAAAACTACTTCGCACAGTGCGCATAGGGTCCCAGAATGAAGAGGGCTGGACAGGATCGTCTCAGTTGAGACGGGACTTGCATGAGCCATGAAGGCTATGACAGGGGATCGACAAAGGAGAGGTGGCGAGATCAGTCGCAGAGAGTCAAAGGGTGCTCTGTGGGCCAGGGCCATCGCTCAGGGTTTGGGCCAGTCAGGTTTTCGACAATTTCGAGAACCTCAGCTCCGAATTCGGAGTGGGTCAGGGCTCAGAACGCATCCGATGATCTTTCACCGCGGATAGCATCGAGCGAATTTTTGCCGCGGACGAATCCCGGACTTGTGACGAGTCGGAAGTCGGAATCCACGCCCGGCTCTGACATCAATGACTTGACAAGTTGATTCACGCTCTGACATTTTGACAGACAAGCGAGCGCCCCCACCAAGGCTAGGGTGACAGCCGTGAGCCGTCGGCCCGTCGCCGTTAAGCGACTGCTTGACAAGTTAGCAGGGGTTCCAGGGAGCCAAGCGAAGATCCCAATGGTACTCCGTGAATAGGGAACTGAGTTCGGAACTGTATTCCGAAGGGGACTGACGAGTGTTGAAAAGGTTGACTCTCCTTCGACCGTTTGGAGTTAAACTAACCTATACCCAAGCTTCAAGGCTCGAAGGCCGCTGCGGATTCCTGGGAAACCCTAATATGTGAAGGCATTTCACTTGCAAAAATAAGGTTAACTGTGAAACTGGAGGCTAGACTTCTCCGTGGGCCTGGTTCACTTCATAACTTAACTTCACCTAGGTGGGCCTAAGTTCGACTGTATGGCCAATCAATATTTGTCGCCGCCCTGTGGAGTTCAGAGTATTCTCCATTTTTGTAAGCCAAGAGTGTCGATCCCGCTCAAAGTCCACTACATGATTGCATGTGAACTGATGAGCTTTGTAAGGCAAAGTACAAAAAAAAATGATTGGCCACGATTTTGACAGTCTTGTGTTTTTTAATTGGCTGCTAGTTTGCCTCCTTTTGACATTCTGCCTGTTCACTGCATTCGGCAACCGAGATTACTATTATTATTTCCATTGTCCCTATTAACCTAGGTGACTCGGACCGTCCATTCTCTTCGCCGATTTTAATAAGCGAACCTCTCGGTTATCATCCTCGACGCTATCATCAGAACCCTAACTTCGTTGCCTGATAGGCTAACCACCTCGTATCATTCCCGTATTCGATCTTGAGATTGGATTGCGAGTGACCGTTTCGAGGTCTCGGAGTTCCCTGACATCTGTTCAGTTCACAATTTCATCAGAGGCAGATAATCAGCCTCCTACGTCATTGTGTGGTGTGGTGCCACCTCAGTTCCTTTATAACCGCGGAGTACTGGTACGGAGCACAAGTTGAGTCGTGGTCGTTCAGGCTATGTGATAGCCTGAAAATAAAAAAAAAAAAAAAAAAAAATAACGGCCGAAGGGTTCCCTGACTGCGACCCGGCTCGCCAGCAACGCATTGAAGTGACGGTAGAGATGTTGTACCCCGTCTTATGCAAAGCGTTTAGTGCGGTAGGCTAGTCCAAAATGAGGGTGAGGAGCCCCGAGAGATTACGTAACTTTAGCAAGCCAAGGGATTTTGCCAAGTCTCTAAGCCAAGTCTAAAAAGCTTAGCAGCTTATTTTAACACTGATTGGCGGGGAACGGTGACCTCTCGGCTCCAGCTTCCAGGCGGCAAAGTGGCAAGCAACAACTTCCATGGCAACTGGAGCACAGGTAAACTGAGGCGAAGGAGTGCTCTGCACAAGTACAGGTGTGCGGGGTGCACTCACAAGTTTGATATTTGTGCACTATGGTGTAGGGAGCACTCTGTGCAAGGGCTTATTTTGGTTCTAGCATAGGTTATGTAGGTGCTTGTACGGAGTACTCTTCACGTAAGTCCTGAGAGAGCCCTCTGCGCAAATTCTTGCCGTCGCTGTCTTCTTCTTCCAGTTTACCGAAGGCACTACCGAGTACAAGACCGTACTACTCCGTATGTAGTAAGTTTTCTACGTATCAAGTCGCCAATCGCCACAGCCAAGCTCTCGGTCGAATGGCCTCCGAGAGTCTCCATAGGGAGTACGGAGTATGGAGTGGTCCTGCTCCAGGGCCAAGGCTGGACCCTGGTCCCAAACCAACGCGGTGCTGACTGCTGAGCGTCGGTTGCCAGAAGTTCGGAAAACGGATCCTGCATAAATCAAACTATAAAACCGTTATTAAACCGTAAAATCATCAAAGCATAAGTGTACCATGGTCAGCTTGTGCCATGTGCCCATGGCCATGGAGGACCCTGGTTATGAATGCAAAGTATGGCGGCCCCCGACGCTGGAATGCGCTCAACTTTGCAGAATGCATGTTATCACGGATTTGGGATTCAGATTCTTGCTGGATTTCTATCGAACCGCCATGGACAGAGTACTCTCTACCGTGTCTCATGTGTCGAGAACTGACACTTTGGAGTCACATTGACAGGGGTCGAGACTCCCTAGCTTTAAAAAGAATCAAGTCCGTCAAAACGTCGATCACCCAGTGCAAAGCGGAACAAAGTTATTACGAGGAGGAATAAAGTTATTAGCTAACCTAATCCAACTTAGCTTGTTTGGGTGTAGGGAGGATTTCCGGACATTCGCCGAACCGACCGGAAGTTCAAATTCGTCGTTTGCGGTGTGAAATCGCCGCGACTTTCCCACTCTGTTATCTATTCCAAGAAACGGTCACCGAGCTAATCCACAATGGATCATTCGTTCAAAAAATCCTGCTCTGTTGGTGTCCAGTAGTACTGTGTCTTTGCTGCTTGGCATACTCCGTTAGAGTTGCTGGGACGAAGTTGAGTTTCTAGTTAAAAGCCCTATCATCCAGAGCTGAAAGAAGGACATCCGGTCGAAATCATCGAGTGAATACTGAGAGAGAACATTGTTATGGGCACAGTTCATCCTTCATATGCTTTGTAGCCGCGATTTTTCGATCAGTGTGTTGAAGCCTAATGGCTTGACTTCTCTCATAGGACCATAGATCTCAGCAACCTGGTTACAGATTGTGAGCATTGTGCGTCTTCTCAGACAACGGCTTCGGCTCCCCCGGGCACTAGTAGATCATGCCATGACAGCTGTCAGGCGTTTGAGATCCTTGTTCGTTTCGTGAAAGACTACTACCCGGTCCGGAAGTTTGAATTGTCGATGACATCCACGAAGCCAGTGGGAAGAATTTACACTGGACGGCTCCGGACTAGCCCTGCGGAAAGAGAAAAGCGCTTGCAGCCGCGACTCCCGCTAGGCCGGGAAGCTTCCTTAGTTCCTGCATCCTTGTCGTTTCGTACTATGCAGAACGGCGAACCTTGACGCATCTTGACTCGAACCCTACCGCCGACTGTGTAAACCTTGTCAGGACCAATCCTGTCAAAAGTTGGAGTCCATTGTGTCCACAATCCAGGGGCCCATCCATGTTTCAACTTTCACCATCCGGACGGCAAAAATAACGGTAGGGGCTTGGCACCGTTTTTTTTTTCATGTTCCGCGTGCAGGTCATACCCAGATAAGGAAATTGGCAGCACCATTATGGAGACGATGGAGATGCCTCCTTGGAGTGGCTTGAACAAGCACCGGGGACCGGGGTCTTTGGGATCGTCCAGTTCTAGTCCTGTGAATTTTGACGTTTAAATCGAACAAGCACTCAGCTAACTTTGACAGTTTGCCCCATGGTCGACTGAGGAAGCAGTCTATATCTCTCTCCGGGGGCCTCGAGGCCGAACTGTCATTCCAGTCAACTGTCTGTGAGGAGGGAAACGTCCATTGTCGACGAAATGAGTCAACAGCAACAGCAGCAGCCCGTACACGACCCGTCCGAGGACAAAGGTCCTCGGATTATGGCCGTGTTGTGGGCATTGACTGGCTTCACCACCTTGCTTGTTGCTGCCCGAGTGTATATTCGGCTGGTGATGCTGCGCAGCTTCGGTCTTGATGACTGGTTGATTGTCTTTGGCATGGTACGGTCTTGATCTCCTTCAAAACGCGCTGTAATGGAAGGTCGTGCGATTCTAACCGGAATGACCAGATTATGGGTTTCGTCTTCTGCGGCATCACGACTGCGGCCATCGTTAACGGTTTCGGAAAACATCTCATGTACATTGAAATGGACAAGATTGAAACGGTCCTTCTCCTCAACAACCTCAGCTTTTTGTTCGGCATTCTCTCGTTCACCATCCCCAAGTTGGCCATTGCGGCCCTGCTGAACCGTATCTTGAATCGGAACAAGTTCCATCAGATCTTGCTATGGTTCTTGACCGGGTTCGCCGGCACTGTCTCCTGCATCTGTATTGTCGTCCTCTTCACCATGTGCAATCCGCCGGAAGCGATGTGGAAACCTCGTCTCGTGGAAGCGGGCGCTACCTGCAGAGATCAGAGGATTCTCGTCGACTATGCCATCTTCACCGGAGGTAGGCCCTCCTGATGACAAAAGTCTTACCCTGCATGGCATGCTGACGCCAATCCAGCTGTCTCCGCATTTGTCGATCTTTTCCTTGCCGCTTACCCGAGTACTGTGCTCTTGAAGCTGAACATGTCTCTGCGGAAGAAACTCGCGCTATGTGGCGCTCTGGGTCTCGGTTCTCTGTATGGAGCTATTCCTCCAATTCGAAATCTGTCTGGATGACCACTAACTTGGGAAACTACAGTGCCTCCGCGATGGCCATCATCAAATGCGTCCAGTTGCCTGGTCTGATGGACAAGTCCGACTTCACCTGTGAGTGTTATCCCACGGCATTTCGAGATGAACCGCACCAACTGACCACCTCCTCAACAGACAGTACTGCCGACCTGGTGTTGTGGACTTGGTAAGTCACTCACTCAATGTCGTCGCTTCGCCACTTGCAGCATCTGCTAACTCTCACGTTTAGCGTCGAGGCCAACGTTGTCGTCGTCGCCTCCTGCATTCCGACCTTGCAGCCGCTCCTTGAATTCATTCTCGGCAAGCGCGTCATGGCGTCCAGCAGCCGGGGCACCAATGAACACTACAAGAGCAGCGGATTCAACAACTCCTCGTATGGCGCCAAGCGATCCATGGCGAGCCGCAAAGAGGCTGGCTTCACCACTGTTGAGAGCCAGGAGAGCATCCTTGGTGACAACGAGAATGGCAACGCTCATCCGCTGAGCCAAATCCGCCGGACGGATAACGTGACCGTTAACTATGAGTCGCGCTCAGCCAAGTACGGATCCAATGGGCCGAAAGGGGCATGGTAAATAAATCCGGAGCACTCGTTTTCGCGATCATCTGGGGGTTCTGTACATATTTCTGTTGGGTACGGGCAAGGTGGTGTTGATTTGGGAGCAATCTTTGCCAGAGGTTTACTACGAACTCACCTAGACCAGAGCCAGACGGTTTCTCGGAAGACAGGTTCACTGGGCTTAATCTTCTATATCCTGTTTCTTTTGTGTACTGTACATGGTCTTGTTTTCTATTTTCATTCTTGGTGCTAGAATTTCATTTTCCGTCATGATCATCCGGAATAGAAACATTGCGACGCACTGTAGAGGTGAATCTCTTCTACTGTCCATTGTCCTTGCAGGCGTAGGGCCATTATCTCCCGGCTCAATATCAACATCCAACCCTAAAATTTCCCCTGTCACAATCCATTGCTTCGCACCACTGCCGCTCTCAAGTTTTTCAGAGCCATGAGAAAACGTAGACTGTTTTGTTGTACCATAGCACGAGGCATTTTTCAACCCAATCCATCGTTAAGCTGCCTTCATGGGCCAGCAATAATGACCAAAAACATCGATTCAGGAGAAAGTAAGCCGGTACGGCAAATATCTAGCAAGCCCCCCAATACGGTAAATGCGGTATAGCTAGACTAATGGTACTGCATTTATCCAGATCTTTGTTATTTACCTTTTTTGACGGATAGGTACGGCAACAATCCTATCAGGGTACGGCATCTATCCAGTCCCCACCGCGAAGTAGGGGGGTTTGTTTACCTTTCTCAAACAGGAAATATTCAGTCGTGCTCCGCTCGCTGAACACGACAAAACGCGCTCAGAGCCTGTAGGGCAAGATGGACTGATTTCTGCCTTGCAACTTGAAAGTAAGCTGTGATTATCGCGTCATTCACTGTCTTCCCTCTGATCGAGAAGGAATCACTCTTTTCTCTGGGGCGTGTTGTCATATTGCTGGAACGCGTACCGGTGGGATCGACGGGGTATCCCTGTTTGTGTACGTCAACCAGCAACACGGGCCGGCATTCTACTGGTTGCTGCACTTCATATTTGTTGATCAATCAGTTTTACATTGTTTTCCGGTTTGTTTTCAATTATATTTCGTGTTTTGGTGTGATCCTGCCGCCCATTGGCCTAACTGGTCCGAGGACGGCATGATCGGGGTTTGTTTGGAACATCCTGGTTGAGGTGAGATTCCGCCGTGACAACATTCCAAGTTTGCAACCAACTCGTCTTCGTACTAACGATTTAAACAGTTGGCCCTCGAAGACAAGTGGTCATCAGCCATGACTGTCGCATCGTCAGCAGGTCCAACTGGACCTAATCGTAAAAGGAGTCATGAGTCTCTTTCTCGCTATTCATCTCCAGTGGGCAAAAAGCAGACGCGCTTAGCAACCCGCACGAAAGCGCGCCAGAACGGACACGGCAGCACCAAGGGCGAGGACGTGTCCGAACAAGTGCAAGCCACCCCGCGGCGACAGCAGAAGAAAGTGCGCTTCTCAGATCCTGGTCCTCGTCAAGACCATCAGTCGGCCGAGGATAACCTTGCCACTGGTCTCACCCCATCGCTTATGCGCACCTCTTTCCACGAGTCTGATACAGATGAGGCTCCTCGACCAATGCCGCCCTCGCCCACGCGGAAGCCTCGCCGACGTCAAAGTGCGCCGTCGCTTAGCGTCGAGGTGGCCTTGGATCCGGTGCTTTCTGGAAATGATCCCAAGTTGCCCCGTGTGGTTCAATTCACACCGTATAAAGAGGTGCTCGACGCGCGAACGCGCCGGCGACTGCAAAGGAATGGCCTTGGCGAAGAGTATCATCGAATCGAGAAAGAAAAGCGGGAAGCAATCAAGCGTGACAAGGCGCGAGATGCTGAGCTCGCTGCACTGAAACGAGAGCTGGAAGCAGTCAAGGCAATGCGGTCCGGCCCTTCTGTGACAGATGTCAGCACATCAATGTCAACGCATAAGATTGAGGAACTTGAGGCCGAAATCCGGCGTTTAAAGCAGCAACGCCAGGAGTTTAGTCGAAGTGGCCCTGTTGCAAATGCCACAGACGATGACACCGTCATGGCTGATGGGTGCGCAATGGCTGCCGAAGATGCCATAGCATCGCAATACCCTGTTTTGTCAGAAGCGGAAAATTCAAATGCTCCGCAAGCCTCGGTCGTTGATGCAGCCATCCAGACCTCATTCCGTGGCTACGAACCTGACGATGTGGCCGCTGAGCTAGAGGCTGCGCGGCAAGAGAAACTGAAACTCTTTCAGGAATGGCGGGCTCATGTCAGCCCGTCAGATGGGGATTCAGATTCTGCGACGCCTCCGCCGGATTTCATGGAGCAAATCGTTCCCAAGTTGAGTGCAACCCTGAGGCAGGCGACAGAGACTTGTGAGACTTTGGACAATGTCCACGAAGCACTGTCGTCAATGGGATTTCCGGGAGCGAACGTCCAGGAGGCAGTCCAAAAGCTGCGCCAGAGTTTCCGGGAGACACGGTTAGAACTTGAACGCATCTTTCCCGGCGAGACGACAGCGCGGTTGGACGACGGATCTGCCACCCTTGAGATTTTGGTTCGTCGGCTGAAGCAAGTTGCAAACGCGCTGCTCGGAGAACGCCGGCGGTATTCCAGCTTGTGCGATACTGAGAAAGCACTAAGGCGTCAATTTGACAACTGCTTGATTCGCTTCGAGTCGGCAACACAGCGCATCAAGCAACTGGAAGAAACCATCGATTCCACAGCCGAAGATATGCTGCATGCTAGGATGAAGATCCAGCGCTTGGAAGCCGAGGCCGCCGAGAGCGAACTCGGTAACGAGCGCCTCCGCGCAGCGCTGGACAAGTATCGGTCTGACATCAAGAACCTAGAGTCCATAATATCTACACTAGAGACGGAGAAGGCAAACGATGAAAAGAGCTATCAGCAGGAAATCAGCAACCTGCGAGTCCAAGTTACGGCCGAGGGTGAGAGCCGTCGAGCGGCAGAAAACTTGGTCGCTGAGCATGAAAAGACAATTGATCAACTACGACAGACCATCGACGCTGGACGGATGCATGAGTCTGAATTGAAAGAGAAGATCGCCCAACTCGAGGACGAGTTGAAGACGGTGGAGGAAGAATATCAACAGCGAACCGAAAAAGAAGTTGGATCGGTTAACGCGCGGCTCGCCGAGGTTACGACCGCGTTGGAAACTGCAAACATGGAGCTTGACAGGCTCCGGCGCCGTAATGAGGGCCTGGAGAAGCAAGTGGAACTGGAAATTGAATCCCGCGAGAGAATGATAGACCAAATCATGGGGGTGATGCGTGCCGAGCGCCGGTCTGCTAAAGTCCGGCACGCGAACTGGAAGCTTGCGTCCGATGAGATTGATACCGAGCCGATGCTCCCGGGGAGCGAGCCATTTTCACCCGTGCGCGGCAGCACGAAACCTTTTGGACAGGTCCGTCTTGGTCGCGGGAAAGACCGCAAGAGCCTTGACAGCGGCATCGGCATCCTCACGGAGGACGACCTGGAGTCGAACAATGAAGATGCCTCCGCTCTGGAATCGGATTGTCAGGATAAGACGACTTTGACAGCATTGGATGAGGAGCAAGGCGGGCTGGTCCGTGGCTGAATCAGGAATGACTCGAGCATTGTGTATTCCATTCATTTATTTCCTTTGTCTGGGTTGTAATAATATCGGTTGGGCGTCTCTCCTTACTTTTTCAGTCTGGATTTAAAGGTGGATAGAGTGATAATGAAGAATCCATTGAAAACTGAATGGAACCGACATGTAAACCAATGCAACAACCATTTCCCTCACACTCCAGGGACGATCCCTCATTCCATGCTCCAGAGATTCGAATCAAACACTGTGCAACCGCTGATTGATGCATGCAAAGAGTCACTTCTTCCGATCAACATCCCAACTCGTTCCCTCAGACGCCAGATACTCCTGCCCCTTGAGTAGAACTGCACTATTCTCCTTACCCAGCCACTCCGGCTCGAGTGCCTGGATGCGGTCCTCAATTTCATACGCTTTGCCACCGGCAACCCAGAGAATTTTGCCGGCGAAGGGCGACACTGCGCCGGGATGCCGCACGGTACCATCTCCCCGGTTGGCCGTTGCGCATGTCAGGATAACCCGAGCAACGTCCTCGGGTTCATTGGCCGGGAGGCCTTTTTCATACCAGCCATCCTCGATGCCGCGGACGAGACGGGTTTCTACATGTTTCTTGTTAGCGCTCAACTGAAAATGAGGAATA
>NW_027192366.1:236650-319658 GCF_041956635.1 Thermomyces lanuginosus | reverse complement strand
CAATACTTGTCATCCACGGACAGATTGTGTTAATCCGAATGTTCTCCTTGATCACATTAACATGCAATCCACGCTGAATCCCAATCACACCATGCTTTGTCGCAGTGTAGATGCACAAACCGCCAGACTCCTTGAACCCGGCGATACTGCTCACGAGCACCAAGTCACCACCCCCATTCTGTCGCAGATAATGCGCACCAATACGGGTGGTAAAGATTGTGCCCCGCAGATTAACGTCGACTTCCTTCATCGGCGGCTCCACGTTGACATCCTGATCCGGCAGGAAGGGATCCTTGTGGATCACGATGCCGGCATTGGCAACGACAATGTCGACGCCGCCCGTCGTTGAGAATGTTTCGACCGCGGTGCGGAAGAGTCGCAGTTGATCTGCGTAGCTGGTTGTGTCGCAATGGACGTACCGTAGGCGGTCCGTGCCGAGTTTCGACACCAGGTTCTCACCAAGGGTGTCGTCGATGTCGCCAAAGACTACCTTGGCGCCAGCGGCTGTTCGTTTCACATGTTAGTAACTTCGAGGCAATCTAGCCGGATGGGCGCGCGTGTGTGTGATCTCTACCGTGGAATTGCTCGACGGCCGCCCGGCCAACGCCCATGGCGCCGCCCGTTAGGACGACCACCCGGTCTTTGAGCGTGGGAAGCAGCGCCGGGTTGAACTCGACTAGGGACATGGTGATGCTGGGTTTTTGCTACTTTGTATGCTTTGTTGAGCCATGCATGGCTTCGAGTTTATACTTATGCGCCGTCAACGAAGCCCCACATCGTTCTCCATCTCATGCTTTTCTTTGACCAGGGGAACGTATGGGTTAAACGCTTGTGCCGTGGCTCGGGTAGTTGTGGTCCCGTTGAGTCTTTGTGGGATCCAGAAGATAACTGGCACCAACATGAGGGCAAGCTACGAAGCGGGGCATCATGATCAGGCAAGTCTCAAACAGCAGCCTTCTGAATCCTTCATGGCCATGAGATGATCACGGACGAAGATCTGTTCCTTGTGGAATGTGATAAGAGCTCTGAAAATGTGGGGTGCTTGATCCGGGTATCTCTCCAATGCATCCCCAGATTTGATGCCGAATGCGGGGGGATTACCGCCCTGTCCTCCCCGATTGATCGGATTAGGGCTCTTGTACAGTCTTCCGATGAAATTTCATTCTACTCTCCTCTCATCCCACCGGTGATTACATCCGATGCTTTAACCCATATTCCCGACGTGTAATTACAGGATGATGCAATATGCTACACATGAGCAAGAAAACACATATATACACAGAGACAAAATCATTATAGTATAGCGAATGAATGAGATAAATGCCGGAGAATCCTCCCATCAGCGCAGCGCAAACAGCGCCATTCCGGCCAGCATGGATATCCCGGTAACGCCAATGCTCTTCAGCAGACCCGGCACTTGAGCAGATGGAATGCCGGCGTCCTCGTCATCATCATCATCAGATTCAGATTCAGAGACGCTGCCCGTGCTGGTTGGTTCGTATCCCGGTGCCGGGGCGCCAGTGGCCGTCTGCGTGACGGAAACACCAGTGATGACGGGCCCTTCGCCAATGTTATCCTCCTCTGTAATCTCAACAATGTCACTATCAACGGCGTTGTAAACAATTTGCGCCATGGAGATTTGCTGGTTATCCAGATCGTAGACCACGTATGCTCCCCGCAGGAAGGTATCGCCCAGAATGATGGGCAGGCCGAGAGCACTCTGCGGCATCAGGCCGAGCTGGCAGACCCGCTCCCCGTTGGTGAATTCCAGTGGATCCCCGGTGATATCCCAGACCGGCAGGCTGAACTGCCGCATGGGCGCTCGGATGGTGAGACCGTCTTCTCCGCCGAATCCGAAATCGAGTGTAAGGTCGTCGTCCTCGAGGGTCTCGCACGACGCGAACCCGAGACCCTGGCTATCGGTGATCACATCAAACCGGTCGACGATTTCCTCAAAGAGCTCGTCCGGAATCAAGCTCATCGTGGAGCCGGAATCGAGCAGGGCGGCTTCCGCGAATGAACCCGAGGTGATGCGCGTGGTGTCGTCCCCATCGGTGATCGCGAGTGAGGTCCAGGCTACCGTCATGCTCCGGATCACGCCGTCGCTTTCGGGCTGTATCGGCAATGTTCGCAAGGGGCCGGTGAATCGCGCGCGATCGTATCCGCCAAACAGAATGGTCCCATACTTGGAATCTAAACTTGGTCAACCTCTAATGCCTCCCCCCTTGCTTATTCCCCAGCCAAGGGAATGCGTACCAAGATCATTCAAGTACAAACTGTACGTTCTCGTGTTGATCAGGTCCTGCTCAACCAACAAGTCCATGATATTCGGGTACGGGTCTCCGCCTAGTGCAACAATCGCCTCGTTCTCCGGGAATCCGATCCCCATGATACCCGTGGTGACGGCTCGCGCTCGAGTTGCGTACGCCATGGTGAGGTTTTGGACGGTGACGTTCGCAATGGATAAGGAATCAAGGATATAATCGCCTTCGACGCGGGAGCCTGGGGTACCATATCGGATGAAGAAATCGCCTCTGCCGATGATCTCTACCGTGTCCGACTCTGACGGGTCATCTGCATAAACGAACGCGCTGTTAGCGAACAACGGCCGATGCAAATGAAGGAGGAATCACTCACATTCTCCGCCTCGACACTGTGAGCTTGAGCTGCATGACCCCGGGCCGAAAAACCAAATGTCACTACTTCCCGTATCGAGCTGCAACTGCACCATTTGCGGCGGCCTCCCAATGGTCACATTGACAAAATATAAGCCATCAAAAATGGCGTTGCTGAGCGTAACATTGGCAACATCATCCCGTTTTGAAAGTTGAGCCATGCGTTGTGTGCTCGGTCGTCTCTCCACCTCCATCTGGACGACCTTTGGGTCGGCCAGAGCCGAGGACAGCAAGGCTGTCAGAACGACAGCCGTCTTCATTGTCAACATGGTTCAGCGCACTCTGCGCAGCACTTGGGTTTCTGCACGCGATTTGACCTGCGGGAGAGAAGGGTTCTAGAAAGCTTAACGGGTCCCAACCGGCAAGAATAAGCTCAAGATCAATCCGATCGATCAATCGCGAGGTATCCTGTCTGTATTTGAATCCGCTGAATAAATATTCAGTCGGACGTACTTCGGAATTACGAGAGGTGAGTTGGACAGATTGTTGATGATGATGAACCTGGGGGGCTTTGCAGCAGCACTGCCGCAAAAGTGATTTGAGATTCCAATGCTTGGCTAGAGGAGCCTCCGCAAACGGATTGCTGCAGAAAGTGTTCCATAATTCTGCCTAGCAAAAGGATACGAGACGGAATTTGCGGAATCTAACATTTAATCCTGAGAAAACCAGGTTACTCTGCTGGGGATTAGGGAAACCTACGCGGTCTGGCAGCGATTTTGCTTGGGCAATGCCTATATTAGGGCTATCTTACCGACTTGGCACTCGTAAAACTGGAGAGCAAAAGGGGCGCTAAGGTTAGCTTGTGATCCAATGAGATCCCTGCCCCTGGAGCTCACTGTTTGAATCTCCATGATACGGAGTATATTAGAAATACTATTATTACTAGAAAGGGAGAGCGTGGAAATCAATCGTGCGAGTGCACAGTTACGACTGACTAAAGCCCGGTGTACGCGTAATAATTCGGGGCTCTGGCAACGTGCGGCGGGCTTGGCAGTCTTGGCTTTCAGCGTCACCTGCTATTCAGTGACGATGGCTCGAAAACCTCACATGTTGGCATATGCTCCGAAGCAGATCGGTGATTAGCTGAGTTTATGTGATATTAGACAACCTATACGGGATCTCACTGCTTCATGAACCCTTATGCTGTGTTGGGACCGCGGGATCGAAGCAAAAGGAACCGACGGATCTCCCGGAAGAGCCACAAATGAATTGAACTCAGCCGTTGGCAGACGACGCGTCAGATGAATCCATTTCCAGGGCAATGTACTCCGTATTCTACCTACTCCAAGGCGCTTAACTTGTGGACAATATTTGAACAATTCTTGACATTAATGGGTATCATATCTCGTCAAACGAACATAGTAAAGTACATAAAACCGTGGCCTCCCAAGATCCTAAAGCCAGTCTATCAATCATTTCCAGAGAGTGATTCAGCATGGACTCATCAATCCTGATTCATCACAGCACAATCGTCGCGCTTCCATGGCTCGTTTCGGAGCCATTCATGAAAACACTTTTGAGTTGCGAGAAAAGAGGAATGAAATCAAAGAGAAACAAATGTCGAAAGTCATAGCTTAAACCTGACGATAAGGCTCATAGGCCTCGCTGCGATTGTATGTTTGCATGGGAACATGGCTGCCAGGGGTGTAGGTCGGCAGCGGGCTGGTGTGGCCAGGGCCCATGTATGGGCTGCCAACGCGTTCATACGAGTAAGGAGTCTTCTCCCCGCCGAGCAGACCACGCTTGCGGTCACCGTGGTACGGAGAGCGACCGGAGCAGCAGCACGAACTGATTAGCCAGAACAGAGTGCCAGCCAACGCGAACGCCGAGGCAATGAAGGTCGCCACATAAATGTTGCGGCCCAGATCGCCGTGGACTCTGTATTCTTCCAAGACGTTGTTGAATGTGCCCTTAAGCACAGCAAAGAGCGTAATGGCGGTGACGGACGCGGCAACGGTAAAGAGCGCGGCAACCTGATATCATGATTAGTGATTTGGCAGGGAAAAAAAAAAAAAGAGGGAAGCCAGAAAGCACATACCCCCGAGACGAGACTGGTAACCAAGCTGCCCAAACGGCTGAAGATAGCAGACAGACCGACAATCAGTTCGATGATCGTCGCAATGACGGCAACCGTGTAGGCCACAAACATCCACTTGGACACGGTCTCGTAGATGTCCAAGGCCCGGTTCAGATTGCTGGGAAACAGCTCATCGACGCCCGTCTCGTTCAGATTCCAGATCTCGACTGGATTGAACCAGAAACTGGCCTTGGGCTTGGAGCAGTAGTCGACCTCGTAGCCATCATTGGTCTTGTTACCGGCGCAGTATCCCCATAGGCTGATAGTGTAGAAATCGCGCAAATTGAACTCTTCCCGGGCGTGCTGCAGCGCTTTACCTAGCTGGTCATCGTTCAACCCTGCGATGTCGCCCGCCAGATTCTGAATTTGTTCCCCCAGAGATTGGCTATTATGAGTGAAATTAGACAAATCGGCCTAGAAAGTTGTCAGCGAGAATTCCCCGGGCGTCGGCGTTCCGGAGCAGACATACTCGGAAGAAATAGAGATTCGTGAGGGTGTCCGAGCCGGAGTTGGTGCCACCCAGATAGACCAGGAGCAAGGGAACCAATGCTCCGATGGTCAGGAGATATGGAAGCGAAATACAGGCGATGCGGCCTGCCTTGCCCATGTTTGCGACCTTACGATGTTTTCTCGATTCACGTCTTCAGTTCCTTATAGAGGGTGGCGAATCTAACGGCGGGTTTTTTCGAATCCCTAACGACCGAAGGAGGACGAATGACGGTCAGATTGATGAAAAGCGGCTGAAAACTGGGATGGAAAAGTTGAATAAGTTGATCAGGCATTTATATGCAGGCATGATATGACCGACCTGCGCTCGTCGTCATCAAGAGAGCCATAACAACCTGCACCGCCGCTCAGAAATGACGCACGTTGATTGGACCATATTGGGTGGCTCGGCAGGAATTAATACGAAATCTTCTATTTTGAGAGAAAAGTGGCTGTGTGCTATGATCATTCTTTCTGTGCCTTGCGAGTTTGTACAAGATTCTTTAATGCAAGCTACAGTGTTTTTCGTCCTATGAATTTGTCTCGTTATTCTCTTGAGCATTTCATCGTTCAAATTGATGTTTTTGTTCTCTTAAGATGGCCACCTTAGCTGCCTGGCCTGGCCTTGTCTCCCCAAATTTTCGCCAAGCCGCCAAGTCTGCTGGTGGAGACCGAATGATGTGGCTGGTTATTGAAGGTTGATCTGATTCGCTAAGGATAGGTTATTTCCCCGACATTACTTATATTGGAATAGTGCGCCTCTACTAAGATCTGACCCTAACCCGATCGAGATTAACCAAGCCGTCGGATTCCAGCTGAATTTCGGATAGAAAGCTTCACAGCTGGATATGGACATGGCAGACACGCATTCTTTCACGCATTCCTACGTCGATCAGACTTCCGATTTATTTTGTCAAGGAATACTCGTATGTGATGTGGAAATAGCCAATGTTCACCGCTTCTCAGACTTGGCACGAAGCCATACAGTGAACTAGAGGTTGACTTCAATTACTCCGTCCTCCGTATACTCGTTGATAATTGTAGTTGAAGTCATTGGATAGTAAAATCGCGTCTATGATAAACTGTTAAAGGCTTCTATGTTCATAAAGCGTCAAGGCAACTTTTTGATGCAGAGTTCTGTTCGATCTGAATTTTTAGGTAGAAATCAGTCACGCTCTACTTTCCAGCAATGATTCTAGCGGCAGAATTTCCAAACCCACGCCAGCGATGATTAGTTGACGGTCAGGCGCTGAGAGCCCAAGAATGTCCATCGCCGAAATATCGGCAATCGAACTCGCTCTGTCAAGATGTAGTGTAACGGAGATAGCATCGACGCCACATTGGGCGACGTCAACAGTGATGGTCCAGATCTTGACTCGCTGATCATTACCGGCTGATGCAAGCATCACAGTTGCGCGTGGCTTGTCGGAGGACGCGGGTTCGAATCCCACTATTTTCACGGCCGTGATGGTCGCCGCGTGTGCATTTGGAATAGAAACTGTGGCTGCGGTGAACGCGGCGGAGAGAAGTGTAACCGAAAGGGAGTTGTCGTCGCCGCCTCCAATCAAGAGCACACGGTCATCTGAAAGCCTCTGGACTTCCAGGGCTTTGACGCTGCTGGCGTGGATCCGGTAACGAAGCTGATATGTGAGCGCATCCGGTTGGGCATCTTCAGAAATCCGAAGGTGGCCATCACTGTCATTCATCTTTTCCAGCAATGGGCCCAGAGACCACATTGCCAAATGACCGTCGGTTGCAGCAGTCACTAGAATGGTCGACGAGCCTAAGTCCAGGAATTGAACCTGGGTAAGACAATTGGTCGTATATGTTCCCGTTGCCAGCAGTGTAAAGGTGTGGGCAACTTCGGTTGAGACGTACGAGTAGACCTATACAACTTAGTCTACCGGCTAGCGAAAGGATAGAGAACGAAAACACCCACCTTGACTACCGAATTCGAATAGACAAGAGCTATCAGAAATCGATCTGTTTCAGAAGTGGCTTCGATTTCGCGGATATCAAAATTCGTCACTCGCGGATCCGCATTCTTGTCGACCGGCTCGGTCCTAGCCTCCACAATTGCAGCTAGGCCGAATACCGGAATTAAGCGCACTCTCCAGACAAAGAATTCCTCCTGTCCAGCGCTGGAAAACAGGTACCTCCCATCATTGGACCAGGATACCTTCTGCAGCCCAGTTTGATGCGTCGTGAACACTCTTAACGACCGGAGAGATCCCCACATTGGGTTTGTTTCGCAGGTGGAGGGAGTTGATATCCGCAAAGCCGTGTCCTCTGCACCGCTGGCAATCAACGGTGCAGCATTCTTCTGCGGCGGATTGAATACAGCTAAATCTTTGATCTCTCTTCCATGGCTTCCCACACGAATGATTCGACTTTCAGAGGTTCGTATATCAATTGCGTGCAGGGAGCGCGCTTGGTTCCATAATATCACTCCACACTCGGGGATATCTTCGTAGGGTTGGAAAACCCACCATCGGTGAACGTTTCCGCAGTCGAATGTCATGATTTCGCTCTGGGTGGATTCGTTCCATAGCACGAACATGGTTCCACGGAAACCAATGAACATTAGATGCTTGGTCGTGGGATCAAAATAGAACCCCTCGATCTGCCCAAGTGGCAGGGACGCGCGATGGATCATTCGAGGTGCGGAGAAGCTAGATTCGAACATATAAACAGAGTAGTTCCCGTCACGACCACAAGTCATTAAGTAGTCTGTCGTCGACTTCTCAAAATCATTTTCTTTCGGTATAGTCCCCATAAAGCTGACGAGACTTGTCCCGTGTGCTCGATGATCACACCAGATGAGCTCACAGTCCGTCCCGTATTCCACTTTATATAGGACCATCCCTCCGAATTTCCCCCCGAACATTATATACTTTCCGTCAAGCAAGAGAGTAGACGACGACACGGCAAACGGAACAGGTAGAAGCAGCCTCGCGCGGTCGGCATGCGTAGTCTCGCTGTTTACCTGCTCAACAGAGAACAAATCTGCATAGGGCATATTAGGGTACGTGACTGCAAATTCCACACGACGCCTAAGTGTGGAACCCCCGTCTTGACTAGTATGAGCCGTGAAAAGATATATCGTAACCGGCCTGGACTGGACAGTGACCAGGTCGAACAATTGCCTTGAGGAGTAGTCGAATAATCGGATCAGCCCACTGCCACTGCCAATAATGGCGATTCCCGTCCGCGGGAGACTTGATAGGGAAGCGAAACCTTTGAGGTCGGGAACAACAGATATCGGTTCGCAAACAATTGATGGTTGGGTGTCATTCTCTCCATTTTCGATGTGGCCAATTTGTACCACACCGGACGCACTGATTCGTAGAAAGCTTTCCTTCGACACAAAAGCAAATACCTTTGGCTGGTCATCCGTCTGGACCTTTGATCTGCCTGCTTTCTCCACGGCCTTGGAACTCCAGTAAGCCTGAGATGGAATCTTTGACTGATTTTGCCCAGTTAGATGCCCTATTACATCGCCAAATAAAGACAACCGGAACGATCTCAATGCTCCATCGGCACCACCTGTATAGATCTCCAGGGGTTCGCTTGACAGAGCCACCGACCAAATATTCTTTCCCGCGTGGCGGTGTAAAGTCGTGACATTTGTTAGCCGATACTGTTGCTCCGGGTTCAAGGGTAGTTCAAGCAACCAGAGCTGGCATGTAGTGTCTTCTCCAGCAGAAATAAGATTTATCCGTTGCACGTGCTTGGTCACCGTCGGAAGGAATTTAACCTTCCAGATTCGCGAAAGATGTCCATAAACCTTCGCAACATACTTCTCAGAGCCAGCTTTCACATTTTCAGTTGCTGTGCTGCCAAAGCCTGTGCTCCGAAGCTCAAAGCCGTCTGTCCAGTAAGCTGACGGATCGGCAGATGTAGCAAGGCAACAGTCGGAAATGTCCCAGATCCGAATGGTTCGGTCATCGCTGCAGCTTGCCAGAAACCTTTTGGGCCTCCCGTCCTTGTCTAGCACTTCTTGGGATATGTTGACACCGAATATTGAACCCTCGTGGCCGGTGAAGAAATGATGTATAGCAGCAGTGGCATCAGGTTTGGAACTTGACGTTCTGTCTAGGAAGCAAGACCACACGATGATCTCACCAAAAACCGTTCCACCTGCAATCACAATATGTGATGGACCAAAAGCCACAATATCCGCAGAGTAGAGTATTGACTTGACGCCCATTACTAGCTGTTGCAAGAAAATAGCTCTCGGGTACCTGGATGAGCCGAGATTTGAGAGCTTCACGCGAAGTACAGCATTATGGGCTGTGACTAGGTAGGCAAAAGCCTCCTGATCATCCGTATGGGGAGCACACGCATCAAAGATCCAATCTGGAGCAGCATACTCTGCAGTACAATTAACAAGGTATGCATCGTTCGAATCTGGCTTCGATTTTTGACCAGAAAACTGAACGACACGAAGTGATTGTCCACCCCAAACCAGAATGTAGACATTATCGTTGAAATCGCGATCAATCATAAATCCATGAACATTGTTTCGCCGGAACACCTTAAGGCCAGCAATTTGTTTTCCACTCTCATTAGAGATCACCGACATAAACGGGCCTTGCCCTTGGAGAAGAAGGCTCGAGGAGCCATATTTGAACTCTGCCAGCCCAGTAACGGGGACCCGAGCATCGGCATGCTGCAATACGTTGGCCTGGATCACATTTACGAACGCCCAGAACTCTACTCACCTCAAAGGTCCTAGACATTGAGTGACGTATCAAATTCCAGGATGCCAATCAAACTCAAAAAGCCCATACTATTGTGACATGACCTACTTTTTGTCTGTCAGACGCCGCGAATTTCTCTTTGATGCCAAGACAAGTACTCCCCGCTTACTGTATGAGGATATATTAGCTTATCATCACGTGATCACGCGATCAAGTGACAGATCGCGATTCGCGTGGTTGATCGGCGCCGATAGCTCCAGGCAACATCACCCACCATCGAAGTTGCAGTAACTGGACGCCAGGATGACATGAGAGAAACTCGGGGATATTGACGGACCGGCTGACTGACCATTACTCAGCTGCGATCCAGCCATGGGTGTCACCGGACTCTGGTCTGTTGTCCAACCCTGTGCTCGACCGGTCAAGCTTGAGACGCTGAATCGAAAGCGGCTTGCCGTCGACGCGTCGATTTGGATCTATCAGTTTCTCAAAGCCGTCCGAGACAAGGAAGGAAATGCGCTGCGGAATGCGCATGTGGTAGGATTCTTTCGACGCATCTGCAAGCTCCTGTACTATGGCATTAAACCGGTGTTCGTATTCGACGGAGGCGCTCCGGTTCTGAAGCGGCAGACCATCGCGGCAAGGAAAAAAAGACGAGAAGGTCGAAGGGAAGATGCAGTCAGGACGGCTGGCAAACTGCTTGCGATTCAGATACAACGTCTGGCAGAAGAGGAAAAGAAAAAACGAAAGGCTCCCGCACAACATGCGGAGCCTGAAGAGGAGATCTCCGAGCAGCCAAACTACGTGGACGAAATCTTCATGACTGAGAAAGAAAAGCGGCAAAATCGCAGGTTTCGGAAAACAGATGCATACCATCTTCCTGATCTGGACGTTTCGCTGGATCAAATGGGCGCGCCAGATGATCCCAGGATTATGTCACAAGAAGAACTTGAAGAATATGCTCGACAATTCTACTCGGGGGAGGACATTAGCGTCTACGACTTCTCGAAGATTGACTTCGACAGCCCTTTCTTTCGCAGTCTTCCGGTCACCGACCAATATAACATTCTGCATGCTGCCCGAGTTCGCAGTCGTTTACGAATGGGATATTCAAAAGAACAGTTGGACGCTATGTTTCCCGATCGCATGGCGTTTTCGAAGTTTCAGATTGAACGGGTTCGTGAGCGCAACGATCTCACTCAGCGACTGATGACCCTCAATGGAATGAATGGTGCGGATGGGCTCTCCGCTACTGGCCAACGGATTGCTGGAGAGCGAGGTAAAGAATACGTTCTTGTGAAGGATCCCGATGTTGAAGGAGGTTGGGCACTTGGTGTTGTTGGCAACAAAGCTGCTGGGCAGCGTGACAAGCCTATAGATGTCGATGATTACGGCCAGAAAGATGCTGCGCACTGGAAGGATAGAGATTCAGAAGAGGAAGACGGAGATGGTTTCGAGGATGTTCCAATCGAAGGTCTTAATCGGCTCCCCAAGATTCCTCGTCATGAAACTGGAGAAATTGAGGAAACAAAAACGCTCCCGTCGGAGTCGGAAGCGCTTAAAAATGACGGTCTCGCCGGCAAGGAGGCTGATGACTCCTTGTTCTTCCAAGAATCTTCTACGCAGAACGCGGAAACAAGGGATCTCTTCGAGGAAGCTGATGGGGAAGATGAGGATCTTCGTAGAGCGATCGCATTATCGCTGGAGAATCCATCCGACAATGATGAGTCAGCACACGACAAGTCAGTTTCGCAGGCCGCGCCTCCAATGGAGAGCACACAGCGGGACTTAACGCCTGATTCTGAGGATGACAACGATATGGACTTTAGCGCTGCCTTGAAACAGTCCAAGCGAACAATGCCCGCGGAGAAGCCCGTCTCCATGGCACCGAATATCGAGCAGTATGCATTCAGTGGGCCATTGCCATTCGAGCCCTTGAAGGTCACCAAAGGCCGGAAACCTGAGAATGCGGAGGCTGAGCCTATCCCAGAGACTGCTGGGGGATTTTTAAGGGAGGAAGCCGCCAAGGAAACAGAGAAAAAGGCCGAAAAGAAGGAGAAGAAAGAAGTTTCAATGCCACCATGGTTTGCAGGTGAGCCTTCCACCAAGGCGAACTTCGTCGACGAAGAGGAAACGGAGGCACCTCTAAGACCACGAGACAATATGTCATCTACGCATATTTTCATGGGCACTCGTAGATCTCCGGAGGTGATTGACGTGGATGAACTGCCTGATAAGAAAACTGTCATCGACCTGGACAAGGACGATGACAAGGCCGAGGTTGAAGAGCCATCCTCACAACACTCGCCTCTTACGAAGGACGTATCTGAAGCGATCCAGACACCACGTTCTCCGACCCCAAAGAGAACAAACGTGGAAATTGAAGGTTCATCGAAAAATCAGGTTTCTGATGACGAAGAGCCGTACGAATGGGAGCCTAGTGATGACGAAGAGAAAGCAGCCGCACAGTCATCAGGGAAACAAGCAGTTGGCACATCATCACGAAAGTCAGTTTCACCTGATGCGGAAGATATTGGAATATCCAGCGCAGCGGATATAAACCACTCTGTGGCCAATGATACCACCAATGCTCCTCTGTTTATCGAGGAAGAGGACAATGCTCCCGTTGACAACGACGTGGAGTTCTCTGACCCTGAAGACGAAGAGCTCATGGCACAACTTGCTGCTGAAGCGGAAGAACACGCTCGATTTGCATCTATGTTGAATAACGGTGCCATGGCTGGAAGTGCTGTAAACTTTGAGCAGGAATTGAAGCAGCTCCGGAACCAACAACGGAAGGACCGCCGCGACGCCGATGAAGTGTCCCAGATCATGATAACCGAGTGTCAGCAATTGCTTCGTCTCTTTGGTCTGCCGTACATCACGGCGCCGATGGAAGCAGAGGCGCAGTGTGCGAAGCTTGTCTCGCTGGGACTGGTAGATGGCATCATTACGGATGACAGCGACATTTTTTTGTTTGGGGGGACTCGCGTCTACAAGAATATGTTTAACCAGGGGAAATACGTGGAGTGTTACCTAACTAGCGACATGGAAAAGGAATATGCCCTGGACCGCAAGAAACTCATTCAATTTGCCCACCTGTTGGGAAGCGATTACACCGAGGGCATCCCCGGTGTTGGTCCTGTGACTGCTCTGGAAATTGTCACGGAATTTCGGGATCTCGTCGAGTTCCGAGAGTGGTGGACTCAGGTCCAGATGGGGGTCGAAATCCCAAATGACACTCACTCTGCCTTCCGCAAGAAGTTCAAGAAGCTTGTATCCAAGCTATTCTTGCCTCCCAACTTTCCCGACCCTCGCGTGGACACTGCGTATCTGGAACCTGAAGTTGACCCAGATCCATCCGAGTTTCAGTGGGGAGTACCAGATCTCGATGGATTGCGTTCGTTCCTAATGTCCACCATCGGCTGGTCCCAAGAACGAACGGACCAAGTCCTACTACCCGTCATCCGCGACATGAACCAGCGGGAGCGAGAAGGCACACAGTCCAACATCACCCGCTTTATCAGCGGAGGTCAGGGCGCTGGGGCATTCGCGCCGCGTGTGCGTTCTCAGGGTAAGAGTCGAATGGAGAAAGCGTTCAGCCGCTTGCGTGCTGAAGCCGAGACGCGCAAGCGAGGTGCCGATGGCGAGCAGTCCAACGACGGCAGTGAGGCGTCGACAACCGGCAAGAAGCGTCGGAAGGGAAAGAGCGCGGAGAAATAGCCGGTCCGTTGTGATACCAATGGTCGATATTAACTTGCTACGTACGACTGGTAGCTACTAGGCTAAACTATAAATATGCACATACCCTGGCATATTCGGGAATATCTTTGGAGTAAAAAGTTGGTATACTAGATAATGGTCGTCGAGCAGTCAATGTAACGAAGTCACAATATACAGATACTCCTTAAGCCCTAACCCAACTGGCCAGCCTAAAACTATACCTAGACACGCCCAAAGGTACTCTGTGTATCTGTAATTATTAATTCGTCCACGGCATTTCACCAAACACGAAGAGACGCCAAAGAACTACTACATTAAGCTACTTCGTTCGGCTACTCGTACTCCGTCGTAATTAACTTATTTGCCTAATTTAATATAACAGCGGCGGGTACGGCAACCATCCTACATGGAGGTACTTAATGAGATACTTAGTACGGAGTAGCAGAGAGTGGTATATACCGCAGGATTGCATTGCAACCATGCATTCATTTGTAGATGGTAGGTGATTATTTCATATCTTCGTAGTAGGTACTCGCTTCAGCCTGATTGCCATTCTAACTGAAGTAACTTGCCGGATCTTTCGCTCTTTGTTTCAAGATGTTTTAGATTAATCTATGCGCGAAAGTTTTTTTAGCTTCCGCTTAGGGTAGGGGAAGCTCGGCTTTTTGTAAGTTATTTGGAGTTTGGTTCGCAGATCGCGGCTGATCAATCTACTGAGTATCTTCCGAGACAGGTAAGACACCGTTTAAATACCGGCGGAGCAGTGATGAGGTCTTTCATTTACTTGATCTTTCGGCTTTGCAGCATATGCGTTTAGTCTAAAGACAGCGCGACAAGGTCTACAGTACGGTGAATACTCGCAGTTGTCATTACTTGCAGCAACGAGTTAAGGATTAGATTCAGATTGCCCTATGAACAAAACCTCTTAACCAAAATATGTATCTTCATTACATTATCATAACCCGGCAACTGTCCAGAGTCCCATCATCAGAAACCATTGTACCGATTCTCTAGGCTTCGTTAGCAATGGGCAGGAAGACATAATTTCAGAAATGGGTAAACATACTTATCCGCACAGCGTCAGAGCCAAGTCAATGTCAGAGCTGCAAGTCTTGACATTGGGGCCAGGCGGAACACCTTCCGGCCAATGGATCACATCGCACTCCTCCTTGGAGGGTGTGACGGTCAGGGGGCTACCCTCGAAGGGACTGCCGTAGACGGTCGACAGATCGTACCACAAGCGGGGTTCCTCGAGGGTGTAGGCGAGGATGAGCTCCGGGCTGCCGTCATAGATACCGTCCGGTCCGCGGGTAATCTTGATGGCAACACCGCCAGAGGCGGGATCGCGGTGAATCTCCTCCGACCACTCTTCGCCGGGCTTGACTTCGTGACGCTCTCCGATCGAACCGCCGACGGACCACAGCCAAACAGATTCCTCGCAGCCGTTATGGACGATAGCATCGCCAGCGGCGGCAAGGCCGACAAAGCCGGCGGCAGCAGCAATGAGGGAAGTCAGACGCATCTTGACAGAAGTTCAAATGGTTCTTCAACGGAGAAGACAATTGAGGAGCTATGAATGTATTCGATGATCTTCGAGTGAACTGATGAGGTCGAACTGCCCGCTCCTTCCTCTCCTTATATACCCGTCGCTCACAGCTTTGTGGACAGAACTCGGTGAACACTGGTTCATCATTGAGCCCGCACGGTCCACGCTGAACTGAGACATGTTGTAGCCTATTAGGCGCAATTCAATATGGACATAGATCTCAATTCCGTGGAAAATTGATGCCAGCCCAAAACAGCATCGAGCAGACTGTAGACACCGCATTTTCCGAAGTCCTTCCGGCCTTACCTAATACGAAACGTGCGCCTTGGATAGGGCACTAGCAAAGCACGGGTATCCATGGGGCTAACCCATCATGTATTAGCAACGACGAGGATCGCCAGCAGTCACGATGTCATGCCAAGACAGAGTGAGACCTCCCCAGTCGAAAACGCGGATAATGCGGGGAGCGGATCGTTTGGTCATGAATTGGCACGCGATTCGGGCGACGAACCGAGACAAATCGAGTCCATTCATCATGCGACTAACCTAACTTTGATAGTATCTGTTCTTTATGCCGGAATACGAGGGTTGTATTCCAAGTTTATTACCGTATCATCGACTTCATTGTACGAGTACACGCTGTCGTCTGACTGGATAGTTCGGGACAAGAGCTTGGTGATTGGTGGATGATTTTCAAAGTCCGTAATTGAAGTCATCCTGCCTGGTTCATCGGCAAGCCCGGTGCATGGAATCCGTAGCTATGCAATCTATGAGCAGTACATTGAAACAAAGAACTGAGTATTTTGATGATGATGAAATCGAAAAACTGCGCCCAGCGCAGTTAGCAATTGATCGATCGATCAGGTCGATCCACTAGGTACTCACTCTACCCGTGTTCCTCGTATCCAATCCCAGAGCTGAATGAGCTGTCCAAAGGTGAAGACGGCAGTCAAGCTTGCAAAGCTGTGGGGGAAGGTTGAGTAGAGTTGCGACTGGTCAGAGCAGGTTGACTAAGTTAGTGAGGGATTGAGGGCAAGGCCGCCAGTTGCCGAAGACGCCAAAAATAGCAAGTGACATGCTTTCCAAATCCACACTGCAGTTAGAGGAGCCAATCACGAACGTAAGATTCTTCAGCTTGCAGGTACCTCATCGGGAAGGAACCTTGGCGATCTCTTGTTTTTCAGTCACGGGGTCCCGGTCGAGACACATCACTCTGACGTCGAATGTTCATTTCTTCTAGCGATGGGCGTGAAAACTCTTGAAATTACAGCTCACTCCTGTGGTTGTTGACTCAGAATGACTATGAGTAGCTGATACTATCCCCGCTTCGTCAAGAGAGAATGACTCGAATCAGGAGGCAAACTTTGGGAACAGAAAACATACATGCACCAAAAGTAACTAATGGTTACTCCAACAAATACGGTTGAAGTCCCCCTTAGCCTGATATCAGTGTTTATTTTCCACTTTGAATACCTGGTAGAAATGCAAGATCTCAGTGGATAAATCTCTCCATCGTTTTTTTCAACATCAAAATAAACTTGAAGGCTGAACATGTGGATGGACTCTACGGGTTGATGCTGCGATAGATCCTGTATTCTGCACTTTACCGTATCAGTATCACGTCTTGGAATCCAATCACACAATCGATCCGGTGCAGGGTATGAGTACGAACACGACGACGCCAATCATCAGGTAGAATGCGCAACTGCAGGTCTGCAGGACTGGGAAAACCCAAAGAAACAATGCCAATCACAGACATTGAGATTGTCATTCGTTGAGCATGGTCGTGAAAGTCCTCATCCTGTTCAAGCCAAATGGATTCCAACAGATCTGTCGGCTGTCAAACGGCGACTCCGTAGATGTCAATTTGGAATAGATGAAGCTTATTACTTCTATTTTCAATCGGGCACGGAAGAAGAAATGAGGGAAGTGTCATGGGATGAGATTCTCGCATAAGCGGCATATTGACTTCCAGCAATGGTTTGCCACCCTCGTCTTCACCAAACGTGACTCTGGCATATGGGTAATTGTTAGACACATATCGTGTCTGTCCCGTTTTTGATCATGGAATTCTTCCGTCGGAAGATACTATTCGTGAACGCGGAGCAACCCTGATTGTTGAATTGGAGGGAAACGTCTCTCAACAAGCTCGACAAGCTGGACCAGGCTCGTATGCCGTAGGTACCAGATTCCCTCGTACTATGTTTCATATACGGTGGACTGCCCGGCCGCACTGCTGGAATCGCGTTTTGATTGGAAACTACACTCCCAGCTTCAAGCTCGTGGCCGCGTCCTCAATTCTCAGTCAAAGGGCAAGTGGCAGTGTATGAGTACTAGTACTGTAGTACCACCAGACAAATGAATGATAAGAGGCTTGTCGAATTGAGAGACCACATGCGCGATACATTGGCTCTTTGATGAGCAACTACGGAGTACAGAGGTAGAATGGCGAATGGTTATTCTCAGGAGCTGGCTCGGGACACGGAAGAAATTGAGCATTCTATAGTATCCTCGTGGATGGCATGTCTGATAGGAAGGACGGGAGGACTGGAGGATTGGACGGCCAACCTCAACGCACTCTATCCTAATGCGGTTTAGACAAATCTTGGAGGGTCTTCGGGCCCTTGGGTGAAGGTATTCGCGTGACTCTCGAGTTCTTTAGACGATTAAGTACCCAAGGCGACTCCGTATCAAAGGTGATAGTCAATACCAATATGCGGTCATGTGCAAGTTTCCTTGACGGGAATTTCGCCCTGCTGTTATGACGTCAGCGCCCCTCAACGAGTGAGAGTCGATCGCAATACTGGACGATGAACCACTCCAACGGCCATTCAGTGATCAGCACCCTAATGAACAATTGTATCCAGAATTTCAGGAACTGAGGGTAGCAATTGACGACGATAAGCTGTGGCTGGGAAAAGGAATCGAAGGATGTGGCTTGCAAGGAACCAGCCGCCTTATATAGTTCGCTGTTTATTGGCCACTGCCGTCGTCGCCGACGTCACCTCTCATCACCAACCCAACGCATGGTTTCCGACATCATCGAGTTGAATGCTCCAGGCTCCATTCAAAGGCACTGAGCAAGCACCATCAGATCGACACAGGAACCATCCTTCAGGTTTTCTGGCTACCTACAACAGCCCAGTGCCTTCTACATTCGAGTCCTCTTCCCACGGTTCCCTACTTCTGCGCCAACCCCACTCCCAGTCACTGCACGGGGTGCTCGGAATCATCGTCACGTCACCACTTGAGCTTCATCCGCCCCGTTAAGTCACCCGGCTTTCCGGTCCGCCCTTCCTGAGTCCTCTCTCCTACTACTCGTTTCGCTCCTGCCCTGTGAACAGCCATGCATCGCACCTACTCTATGCGCCAGTCGCGCGCACCAACGGCCTCGCAGCTTGAAAACCCTCCACCACCGCTGTCCACCACAAAGACGGGGCGTATCTTTGGGCGAGGCAACTTTAGTGAGTCGCACCCGACTTGTCTTCAATTGACCTATAGTACTCCCGGACGACAGTCGTCCAGTTGTAAATTCAGACCAATTCGCTGACTGCGATGGCTCGCCTAGGCCATGCTTTCCGGAAACAAACGGCCGGGGCCTTTGGACCTGACCTTGCCAAGAAGTTGTCCCAGCTGGTGAAGATGGAGAAGAACGTCATGCGCAGCATGGAACTAGTGGGACGCGAGCGCATGGAAGTTGCAGTATGTTAATCGAACTGTCCTGCATCGTGCCCGCGGGCCTAATCCGTTGTCTTTCCTAGCAACAATTGTCGCTCTGGGGCGAAGGCTGTGACGACGATGTCTCGGACGTAACCGACAAGCTGGGTGTGCTGATCTACGAGATTGGCGAGCTGGAAGACCAATTCGTGGATCGCTACGACCAGTACCGACTCACGATTAAAAGCATCCGTAATATTGAAGCTTCTGTGCAGCCCAGTCGAGACCGTAAGTTGGCAGAGCTCCACGATCTTGGGACTTTGAACTAACAACAGTGTGAAATAGGCAAGCAGAAGATTACAGATGAGATTGCCAAGCTGAAGTATAAGGATCCCAACTCACCACGCATCACTGTCCTAGAGCAGGAATTGGTCCGTGCCGAGGCGGAGTCCCTGGTTGCTGAGGCTCAGCTGTCGAATATCACTCGCGAGAAGGTCAAGGCGGCCTTCAACTATCAATTTGATGCGCTGCGTGAACATTGTGAAAAGATTGCCATTATTGCTGGATATGGCAAGCATTTGCTTGACCTCATCGATGACACCCCTGTGACACCCGGTGAGACGAGAGCGCCGTACGATGGCTATGAGGCGAGCAGGGCAATTATTCAGGACTGCGAGGACGCTTTGACCAATTGGGTGACGTCACGGGCCGCAGTTCGCTCGAACCTCTCCACTCGATCGCGCACTTTGTCTCAGCGCCGTCGGAACAATATGGCTAAGAACAGAGAGGACGGAGTTGACCTCTCCGGACAGGATCGATCCCTGAAGGATCGGGATTCGTGGGTCCCAGCAGATCAGCATGCCAGTTACCATGCAGACGTCGACGGAGAGGAGGGGGGCGAAGACGAAGACATCGGTAGCATTGCCCACAGCGGTGCCAATGGGGAGCAGCGCGGCCGGGGCACGGAGCGAGAGGCCGTTGCTGCATGAAAATTCAATCAAGACCTGCAGCAGCTTGGCAGATTTTCCATCCAGGTTGAACGAGCCAACTGGCGACCAACATGTCTATATGCTACGACTGCCATGATCGGACGTATTGGAATGTTATGAGGTGAAATGAAGGACTATCACGAATGCAAGACGAAGGCGTTGCTGGTGATGGGAGTGTTGGGAACTGGTTGGATTGATTCTTTCTCTTTTTGTCTTCTTCTCGAGCCGTGTAGTTACTAGCACTAATACTTAATGCCGGAGGTATGCTGCTTACCTCTGATTCTAGTCGAATGGAAGTCTATTGAGTTGAACCGTTTCGGTAGCTACCCTGTCACCCAGATCAATCGCTGATCGAGATATTCTCCACGACGTTCACCCTTACAATGCTGCATCTACAGGCACCTACCTCATAGACTTGCAGCCAATTGATGATATAAAATGATGCATGCCATTTCGAGTCGACTCCTTTCTACATACACCCCTTGAAGCAAGTAAAATGGGGAAACTAGAAACAAAAACAAGACAGTTATGTGAGTCATGCAAAAAACAGATCAATCGTGTCGGCGTGGATTAAGAAAAAAAAAGAACTTCAAAAACAATTCTTCCAGCCGCCCCTTCCCCCTTTTCCCCCGGTGACATGTAAGAAAGAAAACGCCGTATTCACCTTCCCCAGATGTTTTATTGTCGTCGTCGTCGTCGTCGTCGTCGTGAGTGGTATGAAAACTGGAATAAAGAAATGAGAGGAAAAAAAGACTTAGAAAAAAAAAAAAAAAAGCAGGTCAAGCATTCAATCACTCAATCGTCTGTCCCCACGCCCACATCTCGCCGTTGCCGGACTGGCTCACTCTGCGTCCCTTGATCCGCACTATTTTGCTGTTGCTGCAGTTTCAGAATACGGGAGGCGACATTCTCGTTCTTCTCCGTGAGGAGATTCTTGAGCCATCGGTTTTCCATCTCCAGCTGGGAAACACGTGCCTCGAGCGTGGCGTTCAACTCGGTGGTTTCCCGCACAGTGCGCTCGAGTTGCTGTTCGCGCTGTTTCTTCTTGGCGCGGAACCGTGCGCTGGCGGCGGTGTTGCGCCGTCGCTTGTCTTCCTCGGCGGCGAGGCGGGCTTGTTCCTCTGCGCTGAGGGCTCGGGCAATCTGTTGCCCCGAGGGGGCCGTGCTGTATTTTGTGCTGCCGACTCGTCCGTTGGGTGGGGAGATTGAGGAGGAGATCTCCGAGGAAGGCGTATAATGGCCCGGTGCATGGTGGTTGACTTCGTCGACGGGGTATGAAACCGGTGGGTAGACTGGCGGATTCGAGTATTGTGGCAGCATTGTCTGGTGGTGGTCGGCGGCGAGAGGATAGTTGGCGGGTGGGTTTTCATTCCCTGGGCGACGTGAGTCTCTGAACATGGTGAAGATGCCGCGGCGTCAACAAAAGATAAACAAACGGACTCAACAGAGCAGTGAGTATGGAGATCCCAAAACAGTGAAAACAAGGGAATATATATGCATCATCAGGGAGGAACACAAGGCAAAGGCCAAGGGTATGTTCCACAAAGTTTCCTGCCGTGCTGTCCGAACCACCGTTGATGATGTGCTCGAACACGACGGAATCGGCCTCCCGGCTGCAACATGGGTCTTGTGACAAATGAAACGTGCCCCGTTCATTCGACCTATTGCCATGCACTGAGGCTCAACCAATCTCTTCTTGCGATTATGGATCGCTATCGGGGAACAAGGGTCTACATCCATGCACGAGTATATCTACCCTCCAACTGCCATTTCAAGAAAAAGAGGAAGAAAAAAAAAAAGAGATTTCGCTTACCATGATGATATCTTGGTGGATAGTTCCTCAAGGAAGGATCGACAGGAACACGGTCGTCTTCCATACTATCGTAGGAACTAACAGATACTCCGCCTAATCCTTCTGTTCGATCGTAGTCCATCGCAGGCGCAGTATGCAGTGAATACCGCCGCGTATGTGACCCTGCATCCATTGGATAATGTTGTCGGCCCTCAGGCGACGGATGGTGCTGCTGGGAGAACGGTGGTAATTGCGCCGGAGCCTGGCGATTTAATGGGTGAAGCCCAGCCGAATTGACTGCGGCCTGAAATGATTGTTGCGACTGTTCTTCGGCCATGATGACGGGGAATTGGGGCTTTATTCCAGCCCTTTGCTGCTGGGAGCAGCAAACAATCCATCGTCGAGGCCACTCTTGAAGCCGTGTTCCGTATTTCGTGCGTGCCGAGGGCCATATCCCAGTTTTGGTGCAGCTGTTGCTTTAGGGCCCTCGAAATGTTTATCCTGAGCTATCTCGAGCCATCTCAATGGCTGCTCGAGGGGGTTAGCTCGATGGTTGCATAAGATGGGGAAATGTCGTGATCGCATTTCCGAGATCAGCCAATCAGAGACGAGATTTAGGGGGACTCGCGAACGCTCACGTAAGCAACTGACGGGGCGTTAACGTTAAACGGCCAAACGTCATTCTATTCTGGAACCCTTAAAGCGCAACAATGATCCATATTGCAATATTGCGTCTGTCGCGGCCCAATTCTTTTTCTCGCCCTTGTATACAACCGGGACTCTCCATACCGCTCAGGCGGTGTTTTCCGCCGCCGAAAGAGGCCGCATAAAGGAGTACTCAACGCCGCGGGGGACAGGGAAGTCATTGGTAGAGCTCAAGCATGATCCGCGACGAATCACCTCCAGCTATTTTTTCTCCGAGCATAGAGCTACGTTCCAGCTCAATGGAGATCCTGCAAGATGCGACACGCTGCTTCCCTTGGCTGGCTAGTACAATGCGGCCGCCATAATCCCCGCGTATTGAGAGTGTATTTCTGGCGACAAGCGCGATACACTTTGAGAAAGGCGTCTCAACATTTTCTCGGAGAATCTGACCATCTCCGCATCGACGGAGATTGGCATCTTGCAGCTGACTCCCATTCTCTCATCCAGTGGTGTGTCTTGAAAAGCATAACCAGCGCTGTTGTGTAAAAGATTTTGGCTGGGAGGTCCTCCATTGTCCGACGGGACTTGGCCTGGATTATCCTGTGGGAAAGGTTTTGGAGGAGTCTGCATCAAGTCCTTAACTTGGCTCTGAGGACTGTGGCAGGCGCCCATCGCGACAATTTGCCGACGGATCCGAACCGGAGTATAAAAACAATCTCTGATGATGTAAATCACAAAACCGTCAAAAGTTGCAGGCTTTTTCAACCAGCATTATGGCGAACGCCTGGCAATTTGAGACTGCCATTCTCAGGCGCGATGGATGGTGTACTGTAAGCTTGGAGTGACAACCCAGTTTCAATGATTGCAGCATTCCTAATTCAAGAAACGGCCAGCAAACCCTAGTTCACTGATCAGCGACAATCAGGTCGAATTGCTTTTGATCATCAAGTCAGTTTCTACTCTCAGTGTCGGGTGCTCAACTGCCAGTTCTCCTATGGCACTTACCATGACTCGGCTATGTAGGGGCGTATCAAGTCGGCGACGTTCCCGACATGCTCACATTTCTGTATTGTAGGCTTTCCGATCCAACTTCGAAGAGTGCTTCATCATGCGATTTGTCTGCGATTTTGTCAATTCATGTCATTCTCGCGAGTCGCGCGGCTCTAGCCCTTGGGGGTTTCTAGGTCACGTGCAACATTTCTCTCACGTGACTTTAACCAAACATTGTGTGTGGAGGCCATCCGAGCAAGCCAATCACGGCTTGTCTCGGTACTTCCGCTTTGCTCTGATAAGCAAGTGTGGAGACAAGATCTAGGAACCGATCCTGTACCGCCAATGATCAACGCACATGGCTCTATCAGGTCACCAAGCGATGTCACCATGCCAGTTAGTTCCTCTGCATATATTAAGCTCCGGGAAACATGATAAACATCGAGGCGATCGTTTTGTGCAGGAAGAATGCGTTCCGCAACCATTGTGCTCGCAGCCCTCCTGGGCAGTCCAGTGGCTGCCTCGCTCTATGGTCAGAGCAGCCTGAATCATTCCTGCGTCCTAGGTCTGTGCATCTACAATTCGCCGATCAACTCGGGAACTGACGGGAAAACCCCCCAGATGACCCCGTATGGTCCTGCTCAAAGAGAGCGACTCCAGAGAAAGTCGATTCATGCTGCTCGGAGACATTCGGCGGACTGCTTCTCGCCACGCAGTTCTGGAACACCCATACTGGTCTGGAGGATCAGGGCCAATTGCTGCCGAAGAACAGTTGGACGCTGCACGGCCTGTGGCCGGATTTCTGCAATGGGTCGTACACACAGTATTGTGATCTGAGCCGCCAGTATGATCCGGATCCGTCACCGAATACGACGACGGGAACGCCAGATGGTCTGTTATCTGCTACCAATCGGTTGCTGCGGAGAAAAGAGCAACGACTGACGCTGTCTAATGATTGCAGGCACTCCCGTTCCGCCATACAAAGGCCCGTCCATTGACAAGCTGATCGAACCGTTCGGTGCACATGACTTGCTAGACTGGATGAACAAGTAAGTTCGCTTCACCATCGGGGTACTCCTCTGCAGGGGAGAAAGAATTAATTAACACACGCAGATACTGGGTCAACCTCAATGCCCCCAACCACGACCTCTGGGCCCACGAATTCTCCAAGCACGCCACCTGCTTCTCGACCTTCGACCTTCCCTGCTACGGCCCCAAGCGGGTCGAGCACGAAGACATCCTCGACTACTTCACCACGGTCATAGCCTACTTCCGTCGCCACCCGACCTATGACTGGCTGGCGCGGGCGGGGATCCGGCCCTCGAACTCGACCCGCTACTCGCTCAAGCACATCCAGCACGCGTTGCGGCGGCAGTCTGGCGCTACGCCTTACCTCGGTTGCTCGGGCCCGCGGTTCAATGAGACGGAAGCCGGAAAGGGCTCGAAGGATAACGGGTTTACGGTGCTGACGGAGGTGTGGTATTATATGCATGTGTTGGGAAGACCGCAGGACTTGCATAGTCGGCCGGTTGATCCGTCGGGTAGTATGACGAATTGCGCAACGTCGAAGAATGCGATTTTGTATCCTGAGCGGAGTCGGGGGTCGGAGAAGGTGTTCAAGGACTAGATAAAGTGTATAGAGAGAGAGAGAGCATGTTGAATATCAAGGCAGAATCATTAATTCTGTACACAATGTGCCTAAGATGCGAAACTAAACTCTTAAAACAGATTTCCACCATAACACCCATCCCGCAATTGCAGTAATTAACCCCAACGCCTTCCAAAAGCAATCTCTCAGAAGCCCCCAAACCAAGAGATCAGGATACAAAGATGCTCTCACTCAACTCCCGAACAGAACGGCCCCAGATCCCCTGTCCGAAACCAGCCGGAACACGGAACAGTTCGCCGGTCTTTCTCTGCTTCTTACCCGTAGAGTTTGCACCCAAGCCTCTAAGGATAATGTCTCGCATCTGAGCTTCTGTTAAGCCCTTTGTACGGGATGCGTCTTTGCCGAAGCCATAGACTTTGGTGCAGGTCACATCCGTTTCCAGCTCCAGATTTTCCAATCCTGTGCCAAAGGTGCCCGCTCGTGGAGTCACTTGAAAGTCCACGTCCACACGCGCTGTTTGCGATTCTCCAGATTGGATCGGCCCAACGAGCATGCATCGTGCGCGTAGACCAGACCTTGCGGCATCATGGTTGTCAATCAGATTGCATCGAGTGACTCCGCTGAAGTCCAGCGCACGGATCTCCTCCTCCAAGCGGTGAGCAAGGTCCCAGCTGGTGGACACGAAGCGCAGGACCTGCTTGAGTGACACCTGAGATGGCTGGATCATCGCAATGCTCCTGCGGAGATGCGCCAAGATGAGAGATTTCGCGGCTGAGGGCGAGGACGACGCTGATGAAGAGCCTCGACTCCGTGGCGAGTAAGTGAGCTCTAAAGGAGTAACATTGTCAATGGCCATGTTATTTTTGAACAGCTTTGGGTATATCCGCGACTGCAATTCGTCCTTGTAGAGCATGGTCAGAATGGGTCCGGCGGGAGACTTTTGCGACGCGTTCTGAGCCGAGATGATTGACCATCCAGTCTGCTGCTCGAGCTTGCACACAGATTCTCAAATCAAAAATTAGCAACCGTTGCTCAACCGAACGGGTGCCATCGACTTACCCTTCAGCGCCTTGACTTCCTTGAGGCTCCAACCTCGGCACTCTTCCTGGATACGCTCGGCCTCGCTGATTTCATTCAGAAGCTCAGCTTTCCGTTTCGCTCCAGCGTCAAGCACGTCAACTCTCTCTTGGTATTCCTGTTGCATCGCTTGAAGTTGTTGCTTCTTCGCGGCGATCTCCGCGTCGACCGCAGCAAGTCGCTCGCGGGCCTGGCGCAGTTCTTCCTGATCGCAATTTTCAAATTCGTCAACCACCTCCTGCAGCTTCCTTGCTTCTGACTCCAAAGACGCGTGCTTCTCCACGAGGCCGGGAACAACTGCATCGAGCAACTTCTCTTGCTTGCTAAGAGCCGCATCGTCGGCTTTGACATCCTCGGCGTGACGATCTAGTCCTTCTTTGAGTCCGTCAAGAAGCTTCATGCGCCACTCATACCACATGGCCTTGCTGAGAAGTCTGGCATGTGTCTTGACGTTGCGGAATTGATTATCCATCAAAACCCGAATATCCGGTCTCGCGGTCACATATTCACGGAATAACGGCGGGTTGTCGTTGTAGGTCTCGGTTTCAATGGATCGGATGATTTGTCTTCCTTCCGAGATGTATGACTTCAGTTCACGGCAGGACTAGATTATCAATGATTGTTAGCAAACATTCACATGCAAGATACTTTCATCACTCACATGTTGATACAACTCAAGCATTGGCACTGTGCAAAGACCAGCTGCAACACAGTCTTCTAGGCTGATCTCCCCGCTAGAGGTCTGACTAGAGCGTTTCGAGTTCTGGTCAGCCCCAGGCGCGGTCGTGTGACGCCGCTTGGTCGTGTCGAGTTCCATGAAGTGAATATTTGTCATATTCAGAAAATCCTGCAAGGTGATGGGCTCCCAATCAGGTTCTCCCTCTTCCATCTCTTCTTCTCGTGGCGCCTCCGGGGGAGTTGCGCTCGGAGGCTCAACACTCTTCGAGGGGCTTGTTTGCTGGGTAACTGGGTTCCGCCGCGGGCTCAAGCTGCCCATCTTTCCTGGGGACAAAACGGCATTTCTTCGTCCCACCGTCTCATCTACCGACGGCGGAGCCGGAAGCTTGACGTTCTTCACAGGACTCGCAGGGCGACCCCGTAACCGTTTCGGTGTGTCGTCGTCCTCATCAGACTGATCGAGCTCGACAGGTCGCTTGCCCAGTATACCCTTGGCTGTCCCAACATGCAGGCTTTTTCTATTGCCCACTTTTTTCTTCTTCGGAGTCAAACTTGAGATCAATTCCCTTAGGTTGGATGTACTATCTTGGTCATTGCTTACGGAAAGGTTTCGCCCGCTTTCACGAATCTCCTCTTCCTGACGTTCCCTATCAACCTCTTCCTGGAGTTTCAAGGGATCTTCGAAGCGTAATTGCCTTAGAGGCTGCTCTTGGGGAACGAATTCATTTGCATCTTCCCCAATTGAACGGCGGCGATCCAAGATAGCAGCGACCTTTGGCGAACCGAGACCTTCCTTGTCGACTCCAAGGCCCGAAGGCCGGCGTGACCGGGGGAAAACTACAGTCGGAGTCAATTGACCCGTCTGTGCGTCAGTTTCGAACAGGCTCCGGCGCCGTGGCGTCTGGTCCTTGTTCGATGAGGTTTGATTCTTTTGTCGTAACGACCTTGGCGATGCGCTCTTTTGCGCAGCCTTGTTTGATGGGGGCGTTTTGCTAGGTGTGGTAGGACGAGAACGCCGAGGAGTCATTTGTTTTGATGGCGTCACAGGTTTCTCCGGGGTAGTCCGTCGCGAGGGGGTGAGCCGAATTGCCGGTGATTGTGCACTGGAAATCCTCTCTGCTCGTTGTATCCTAACTTCAGCCAAGCTTGGACTACCGGTTTCAGAGGCTACTGCCGCCGTACGGGGAGATGCAGTAGGCCGAGGTGGCGACGGCGATACGTTCTCTCGGAATGGGGAGCTCATCGACTGAGCAGCATCGGAGCCAGGATCTGCCAACGGCATCCCTTGTTTGCTGCTTGCAGGTGGCAGAATTCTGCCCATCGCGGTCGTGAAATCCATGCCAGCGGTATGGTCATCCTGCGACTCTTCCGTTCTCTCCGTGATTGGAGACAGTATACGGCCGACAGCTCCAGTGATTTCCATATCCATTCCTTCCCCATCATCATTGTCGGTGGCCCACTCGGAGAAGTTGCGGCCCTTCTGCTGCTTATCGCCATCCTTTTCATTGTTCGCGTCGTTGGATGGAGCAGCTGATGATTGGCTGCTGAGGACACCGCGGCCGACGACGGAAGTAAACTCCATAGTCATTTCTTCATTCTCATTGATCTCGCTCGTCCCAGCATCTGATTTGGCTGGAGAGCCTACAGCGGCAATGCCTCCAACCACATTGGTCAGTTCCATAGTTTTTTCGCCGTACACTGACTGTTCGGAAGTGGATTTGCGACGATTCGCAGCAGCATTCACCCGGCTCGCCAGAATGCGACCAACGGCGTTAGTGATATCCATACTGAGTTCCTCGTCCTCATTGAATTCATCATCTTCATTGTCACTCTTTCCCGAAATCGAGCTTCGCCTTCTTGGTGACTGAACCGAATTGACGTTTTCTTGATCATGCAGGGCGCTAATATCCTCCATATCAAAACTAATTCTTTGGCCCTTAGCAATCCATGGCTTGAATGCGCCGGTGATCTCTTGATCTGCAATCTCCATAGATGCCTCTCCATTCTCATCGTAATTAATGTTCCTTGTCCCTGCATGGCGCGAAGCCTCCTCCAGTGCCCTGTTTAGACGAGCACTTGAATCTGTGCTGTCGCCGCCGGAGGCATTCGTTTTGCTTGTCCGGGTCGTAACATCGTCGAGGCTCATAGAAGTACTTTCCCCGTCAAAATCGGTATCCATATCGGATCCCGCGTCATTTCCGGACTCCCGAGAAGGACTCTGCGTCTCACTGTCGTCCACCGAACTCCCGCTGAAAGGACTCGATGACATATCCTGCGCGCCGTAGCGAACCGGAGAGAATGAGGCGTCCGAATCCTCTTCCGACCCCGCAGATGAGGGAGAGTCTCGTGCCAACGAAGATGCACGCCGTGTTGAATTCGCGGCCGACGATGAAGTGGAGTCTTCGTTCAATTCAACCACATTCCAAGTGTGCAAGGTTGCCTCCGGCGCAAATGAAACTCGTCGGTTAGCCATAGACTTGCGACGCGCTTCCCTTTGTTCTAGAATAGCTTGTTTTTCGCGCTCTCGGCGTTCGCGCTCTTCGCGTTCTTTGGCATCGCGAAGAGGAGAAACCGCATTGAAATTGTCAAACGGGTTGTCCAGGCGATCCGTGCCTGTGACAGGGGGTTTCGACGGCGACGAGAAGTCAATCAGCGTTCCTTCGCTAGCCTGTCCCTGTGCGCCATTCCCTGCCGTTCCTCGAGACGGGCTCCGGTTCGCATTGCGCCTGCGTGTCTCATCGAAAGTTGGGATCTGTCTTGGTGGCGAGAGCGGAATACTCGGCTTCAGGATGGATTTGAGGGGAACAGCGGCCGTTGACTGACATGATCCCGTGAGTACGCAATGGAATCTCGCAAATCATGTCTCAACGTACCTTGCGCCTATTGCCATTCGAGTTTTGCAGCGCATCCAAACCGCCAGGTCCAAGACTTTTGCTGCGGGACTTCTTTTCCTTGGGCCCTGATTTGCCTACGCCCGAAGCCCCCGGGATCGTAATACCATCTGTCGTCGAATTCTCTTTATCCGCCGTAGCAGCAGCTTTGGGCACATGGGCGATCGAGCGTCGAGAGCGCACTCTGGTGGGATCCCGCGAGGCCATTGCGACCGGGTATGACGCGGCGAAGACGTAGCGCCGCGGGAAATAGTTGGTGAATTAGAAATTCATTCAATGAAGAGTCTGTGCAATGCTTTTAGGACACTATGCAACAAAACAAGATTCTTCGCGTAGTATGCGGCATTCATGGAGGAGCTCCGATGTCACTTGGCGCGTCTTTTGACCCGCAAGATGTAAACAAAGAGGACTAGCCCTAGCCGAGTGACGCTAATCCCAATTAGGACTAGCGTGTCCATCGCACAACTTCCCACAACTGAATATCCAAGCCTGCAGTCTCCGCAACAATTTCTTTTACCGTGAAGCCCGACGTCGACCTTCGAATTCGACAGCTGCCTCGCTCCTAGCTCGACCCCGTTTTCGCAGTTGTCGACATCGAGATCTGGCAGCCATGGCGACCGAGTTGACCGTCCAGTCGGAACGTGCGTTCCAGAAGCAGCCTCACATCTTCCTCAACTCGAAGGTCAAGACCAAGAGCCGCAAGGCGGGCAAGGGCCGACGATGGTACAAGGATGTCGGTCTGGGTTTCCGGACTCCCAAGACTGCCATTGAGGGGAGCTACATCGGTATGGATATGAGCTATGTGTCCGGAGTCGAATTGGAGGCGCTGCGGTGGCCTGGGGTCGCGAACCGTGTCAGAAGATTGATTGGAGATCGCAATTCGAGCCGAAAGTGAGATGTTTCGAGATTTCCTCGAAATCCTCGAAATGACACTTTGGGATAATGTCTGGAGCGAATTGTTGGGCTACACGGTTCCTATCTCAGATCGCCTGCGATCCAATTCTTCCTCCGCAAATTGTGTTGGATGCGATGCTAATTCAACAAAAGACAAGAAGTGCCCCTTCACTGGTATGGTCTCGATCCGCGGTCGTATCCTGACCGGCAAGGTTGTGTCGACCAAGATGCACCGTACGATCATTGTCCGCCGTGACTACCTTCACTACGTTCCCAAGTACGACCGATATGAGAAGCGACACAAGAACCTGGCTGCGCACGTCTCGCCGGCTTTCCGTGTCGAGGAAGGTGACATGGTCGTCGTCGGCCAGTGCCGCCCTCTCAGCAAGACTGTACGTACTCTTCGGTCTCGTCCTTTATGCGAGCGCATACTGATGTATCAACGAATAGGTCCGCTTCAACGTCCTCCGTGTCCTGCCGCGCACAGGTAAGGCTGTCAAGGCCTTCAACAAGTTCTAGATGTTCCTTGGGTGAATGGCGGAAAAGCGGATCCGGAATGTTATGGGACTCTAGAAATGGAAGTTTTATGGCAAAAGCTCAGTTTTTCATGAATGCAACCATTGTGTAGATTTTGTCCTCAAAAGCATTAGGATTCCTCTGAGAAAAAAGGGTCGCTCATTTTTGTCCCTACTCGGAGTAGACTCTGTTCCGTCTCGTAGAGGAGACTCTCTAACCCAAGTATACAAAGTATAACCTCTCAGAAATCAGACAAATCGGAGTCTCTAGTGTTAAGAGTCGTGAATAGATGCCTAACATTGGAACTGATCCGAGTGCTTTGGACAGAATCACCAACCACCACTTGACCCGTCGCTCCTGAGAAATTCACTTCTATTAGCTACCAACAGTATTGATCGTTTATGGCAGAAATCAAGCTTCTGGCTGTTGCTGTTGCTGACGGCACGTGTGGGCCACGTTGACCTGCTGGAGGCCACCTAAAGATTGAAACAGACCGCTAAGAGCGAATCAGACCCAACCTCCATACGTCAAAGTCGATCGGATCACCAACTCTCGACTCGTCCTCGTCTTCTCCCCGCAAAAGGGAGTTCTGAGGTGTTTATAAGCATTCCGAATCCACTGCCGACCTCGTTTCCGCTGCCTGCCCCCTCTAGCCTCCAAGCCCTCCGCCACACTGCGGTTTTTAAATGGCACTCGACTTCTGACCATGACTGCCGCTGGCCCAACTCAGTAAAACTCCGTCGGCGAATACCCCTCCTAGCAGCGAAATCAACCGTGCGATGGGCGCTCGATGCCCTTGTCGCACGCTTGCTGGTTACAACCGTAGTGATCCGTTGAACCTCCGCTGGCCGTGAGTGTGCACAATGACCAACTTTGAGAAGTCGGTCAAGGGGGCGACCAAGGTCAAAGTGAGTGTGCTCCGAAACTCCGCAATGCGCCGTATGGTTCCGCCATGAAAGAAAGGCTGACTGGTCATTGCATCGAGTAGCTGGCGCCCCCCAAAGCGAAATACATTGAGCATATTCTCCTCGCGACACACAGCGGTGAGGCCGGTGTGGCAGAGATTTTTCGCACCCTCCAGTTCCGGCTGCGCGATTCGACATGGACGATCGTCTTCAAGGCGTTGATCGTGCTCCACTTGATGATTCGAGAGGGCGCGCCGAATGCGACCCTCGAGTTCCTGGCCGCTAATCCCCGATTGATTGCGATCAGCAGCTTCTCTGAAGGTGATTCTACTCTGGCTGCGAGATTCTCCCGGCGCATACTGATGACCGTCTAGTTCAAACGCAGGGACAGAACATCCGTCGATATGCCGATTATTTCACTGCTCGGATCAAGGGGTTCAGAGATACCCATGTGGACTACGTTCGCAACGGCCCCGGCCGGCTGAAGCGCCTCACGGTAGACAAGGGCCTGTTGCGGGAGACGGAAGCTGTGCAGAAACAAATCAAGGCGCTAGTCCGCTGCAATGTAAGTTGACTTCGTTCTTCGTCCGTGCAAGGGAAGACTGATTAACGGGTTCTAGCTCGTCACCGATGAAGTGGAGAACGAGATCACCCTATGCGCCTTCCGCCTGCTTACGTTGGATCTGCTCACGCTCTACTCGGTGATGAACGAGGGGACAATCAACGTATTGGGTGGGTGTCAATCGGCTCTCCCTGTCTGTCGTTCGCGGCCGGCGCTGACCTATTCGGTGTAGAACACTACTTTGAGATGTCTCGGCCAGATAGCGAGCGAGCCTTAAACATCTACAAGACGTTTACGTCGTTGACGGACGAGGTGGTGAAATTCCTCGGCGTAGCTCGACACTTTGAGTACGCCACGCGCTTGGAGATTCCCAACTTGAAACACGCATCCACGGATCTTGCTCAGCTTCTCGAGGACGACTTGAATGATCCGGACTTTGAGCTGCGTCGAAGAGAGTACCGAATCCAGAAAGAAGCGAAAGCCAGGAAAGCGGCAGGCAAAGGGGGTGATTCTTCGACACCAGCCAAGTCCTCCAACAATGCATCGAAACCGGCTGAAACAACCAAAGCATCGGAGAGCTCCGCGCCGAAAGCGGAGACTAAAAAACCAACTGAGGACCTAATTGACTTTTTCGAGTCCATCGAACAGAATCAGCAGCCACTGGCACCGCAGCCTCAGCAACCGCCGCAACAGCAACCCAACTTCTCACAACCCAACTTTGCGCAACCCATGTTTCAGCCCCAGCCGACTGGATTTGTGTCACAGCCGACGGGCTTTCCGGCACAAACCGGTTTCGCTCCCCAGCAAACTGGATTCGGCGGCCCGTTCGGTCAGCAGCAACCTCAGCAGGGAGCGTTTCCGTTTGGCCAATCCCAACCCCAGCCGCAGCCCTTGCAAGCCACACCAACCGGAGCAGGATTCGGGGGCTATGGACCGCAATCATACACCTTCCAGAATACACTATCGCCGGTCCAAAACGGCAGCTCGCCATTCCAGCCATCCGCGACGCCGGCCAATGGGTTATCTGTACCGCAGCAGTCCACAAATCCTTTCCGACAATCGATGCTGCTGCCAAACACCACGGGTTTCGGCCAGAATCAGACCGCCCCCGCTCGTCCTCTGTCGCGACAAAGCACAAACCCCTTTGCGAAGCGTCTATCGGCGATACCGCAGCGCCCAGCCACAGCTACGATTGGAGAATCGATGTCACAAAACCAGAGCGCAGCGCCCTTGCAGCCGCAGCGCACGGGAACTAACCCTTTCGCTCGCAATACTCAGCCCGCGCAGCAGCCAGCCACCACTGCGTCGACGGGGCTGCAACCGCTGCGCCCGAATCCGACCGGCAGCACGAACCCATTCAGACAAAGCGCGTTTATCAACCAGCAGACAGGTCAAGGATGGCATGTAAGTGGACAGCAGGGCACAATGGGAGGCTTGGAGCAGCTGGAAACCGTGCCGGTATTTCCTCGACCGGGGATGACGTCGTAGCTGGCATCTTCCTCTTTTTTCCTTTGCTACCCACATTTCAAGTGTACACAAAAACGCACATGGATCTCAAATCATCTGCCGAGAGTTGACATTATCATCATTTGTACCTTTTTTTTTTTTGTTCTCTGACTTGTTTGTGTTCCAGCGGGCGCTTGATGATGGGTTGCATCTTGTTCCAATCTACTAGAACTAGACAAGTCGAGATGTAATCATAATGGTCCTCCTCCCTTTTGCGTTTTGCGTCGAATTTGATGAGAGTTGTCAAATTTCATTCAAGTCGACCAGTTTTATTATTATGTCGCAACTACTGCAGTATCTAGGATTCTCAATGACGATAATATAATTTTGGTAGTTGAATTTTTGTTCGTCCGCAATCCATAGAGCTTATATACCAAGACGAGCAACGTAAGGAAAAAAAAAAAAAAAAGAGGTCTTCATGCTACCAGCAAACGTATTTGCTATCAACAACAGAGTCCTTTGCTTTCGTCCTGCAAAAAGCATCACTCACTCCCTCGGTTCAACCTCACAAGATCTTCCCATCCATGCAATCATCAGAAGCTTAATAGTCAATAAGCGTCATAAAATACCAACAGGCATCCAGTCCAAAAGACAGCAAGAACACCGATTCAAACAGCAAGAAGCAGTAGTCACTTTACCCCGAAATGCACCAGGGAGGAACCAACACCCAAAGAGAGAGAGAGACAGAGACAGAGACATATACCTCACTTAGCGTCTTGGGTCACGTTACATCAATGAAAGCAGCCTGGCTCGGGCTCGTTGCACCGCTGGGATCCCATCACATGCTATGAGGGAGGGCCGGATATCAAAGTTGGCGCGATCCGCCTCTTTTTCGTTGGTTGCTGTTGTTGTTGTTGTTGTTCTGGTTGTTGTTGCTGTTGTTGCTGCTGCTGCTGGGATCCAGAAGACTCTTGCTCTTTGCTGTTGTTCCGAGTTTCTTCTCCTTTTGCATCCTCCTTTTCGGATTCACTGGCCATCCCCGCGAGGTCTCGCTTGCCGAGAACGCTGCTGACGGAGCTGGCCGTGCTATGTGACACGCCAGCCTGCAGCGGCGTCTCAGGCGGTGTGGTCAGAGGCAGTGTCTGCGGCTGAGCGGAGTTGGTCGCCGTAACGAGCGGGACGGATCCCATGATGGGGGTCGGGTTATTGACCACTTCGTTTTCACTGCTGCCAGACCGCCCGACGCTCTGCCGAGCCGGTGTCGAGCTTGACGTTTTGGGGACTGCAGGGGATGCGGGCTGCGCAGGTGTCGGTCTGGGCGAGGCCTGCGTCGTCGACTGTGCGTCTGCCCCAGTAGCCTGTCCCTGCGGAGCAGTAGCAGATGGCACGTATGGCTGGCCCAATTCTCCCGCAGAAAATGCTAGAGTCGAGCAAAAGCCATCCGAAGAACTCATGATGAGGGTAAGTCCATCCGTAGACCTATCATATCGTCAGCAATGGGTTGTTTCCTCTCGAAGAAAATGGTATGCTCACCATGTCAAGTCTGTAAACGTGGCAAAATGTAGATTGCTCACGACACATAACGGCGTTTGTTGCTGTGTATCATACACAAATACCGCATCTTGCGTCGCAACAGCATACACTATCCGGTAAGGAAGGGCAAAGGCGGGAGTAGGAGATGGTTCCGCCTCCCCTTTCGATGATGACTGCGGCTTGGACGCATCACTTGGAGTTGAAGGATGGCTCGTCACGTTTGAGGAAGCACTGACCACTGGTTCCGGTAACGAGTGGAAAGAATCTCCGCCAGATGTGTCCAGAGTGATGTGACTGGTAGGACGCGTCCCAGATCGCAAGGTATAGTAAACTGGTGAGCATCTGACGGCAACCGACGGCTTCTTATGACCGGGGAGATGAGCGATTGGCGGCTTGCTGAAGCCCGCGCGGGTATATATGTAAACAGTGTTGACCACTTCCTCGATCGTCTTGGAAGAGTCGGTGGGAGAGACGTGGGTCGATTTGTACTGTCCCGCTGGAGTGAAGAGCAAACTGCCATCAGGTGCAAAGGTAAGACGGCGGAAGAAGGATGTGAATGTTTCATTTGCATAGAGGTTTGCATTTCTGGCACCCAACCCCCCAGTAAGGCTCGGAGATGACACCTCCATGGGCTTCACAGCTGGCAGCGGCAGCGACGGGGCTGGCGATGCGGAGCGCCGAATGGAAGGAGATGACCCAAACGATGACCGTCTACTATGGGTTACAGGAGGAGGATCCATCGGCAGATTCATTGTCCTGGGTGTACCTGGCGTGGACGGAGCGGGTGACGCAATGTGAGCGGAGGAACCGCCGGTCCCCGGCTGGGAACGTGCTGGATCAGGAGCAGGACTGCTCGACGGTATTCGCCGAGCCGGGAGATCCATCTTTGAGATCTTTTGATGTGTTGTCAACGAGAACTGGCCATCCTTGGTCTTGAGGCTGTAGATGTGAACACTTCGATCTGACGATTGAGTTGCAACGAATTCATTCAGCGGATCCCAAGCAACACCTTGAACGTAATGAGAATGCTCGGCAATTTGCCGGACCATTTGCCCTGAACAGAATTAGAACAATATACAAGCAGCGAAATCACACCGAGGAGTGCGAACCTGTCTGTGCATTGTAGATCCGAGCAATGTTATCCATACTCCCGGTAATGATAAAGACGCCATCTGGAGACCACGCTAGATCGTATATTTCCGCGCCTGACGACCTGCACATGTGCTTGACACGCCATGTCTCCTTGTCGTCCGCATGTTCCTCGCCGAGTCCTGTGGTCTGGAGCTCCGAGGGCACCCAAAGCAAAACATTCCCATCATCACCGGCCGAGGCCAGCATTTCGCCTGCATTGCTCAGCTATTGTTTATTCGCTATCTAGGGCCCGACTGGAGGGTGTACCTTTCGGGGAAAAGCGGACCACATTGACGGCCTGGGTGTGCTTGACCAGAGTGCTCAGGTAGGTCACCTTGCGCTCGTCACCAGTTCCTTCGACTCTCCAGAGCTAGCCATGATCATCAGAGCATGAACAGGACATCACCGGATGGGATTGGGGAACGGGAGCCGTACTCGGACATTGTTATCACTACAGGTCGAGTCCGTTAGCACTCGTACCAGATGCGGCAGCATGGGGACAAATCTCCAACATACTTCCCGGCCGTTGCTAGTCGGCCCTTGCCATGAGGATCAAAATGCACTGAATAAATGGGGGCATTGTCATTGTGCCAGGCGATGAGCAACGGGGTCGCTTTCATTCCGCTAGCGTTAGTGGACGGCGCCCTGCGAAGCACCAAGCCACGGTATCAATGCAGACAGAAATGATCTCGCAGAGGAAAGATATTTGAGAAACCGCCAGATTGAACGGCGAACCGGCGTTCAATGGAGCGTGGACTAACAATGGCAGACTCGAGACGCCCAGGGTGACGATGCTTAGTCATCTAACAAAGGTAGTTCACGCTTCGACATCGATGAGTCGGGGGATGAAAGAGGACAGACCGCATGGGCCTTTAACGGGTGCAAATGTGAATCAAGGCGCAAGACTAGGGGCTGCAGAAGCTAACCTGCCGGTGTACTCGTACCGTGATGTGTGCAGATATGTAGAAGCTCTTCGAGTGGACACGGATTCGCGGAGGAGCGCGCGCTGGTCAAACGAATCACGAGACGCGTATTTTCAAACCGCCCAACCCTAATTTGCTGCCTTTGAGGGAAAGAACAAGCGTACATTACCGGACATTACAGTAACTACGGTAACTTAGCATTGACCTACCGCAGAGGGAAATGTGACCTGTCACATGTGCCATTGAGAAGGCCTGAGCCTCAGAGGCGCTCCTCCCTGGCCAGGCTAGCATCAAAAAACTCGGTGAGCTGCAATTGAGCAATTGCAACATATACGTGCATAGAATCATGATAAATCAAGGGATATCCAGGCCATTGATAGACAATCCAAACGCCTCTTCGCCGATCCGCTGCTCATAATCCCGAAACAATCAAGCATGCAAAGTACAGTACTCGTACCAGCCTAATACACCAGATCTACGAAAACCACTTTCCAATTGTCTCCCCAAACCAGCTCATGATACGCTGCCGTGTCTTGGCCCGCGCCTCTTCGTGTGCCTTGATATAGGGAGCCGCCATGTCGGCATAGAGCTTTTGCTGCTCCATATCCGCCTTGAAGGAACGGATCTCTAATTCCCGTTCGTGCGGTGTCATTTCCTCAAGAGGCTTCGATGGTTTGTACCCTTCGGGAAGCTGCTCCCCGCCTGGGATGACCGTTTTATCCGTCGCCGAGATCGGTTTGGCATCCGGGTTGAATAGAGAGGTCAAAGGCGGCGGCTCGACACCGGCCTTCTTGGCCTCCTCGACTCGTTTCTCATAATCCAGCATCTGGTGATAGAGTTTGTCGGCATGCATTTGAATTCGCTCTTCTCGCTCCTCGTCCCATTCGAACGCTGCAGCATATCCAAGTGCTTGTAGGAATTTCTGTAATTATCAGCATACATCCACGGCAAAGATTGTCCAGAGAACCTACCGCCTGCGTCGTGTAGCATCGTGAGAATTTCCGGTTCTCCTCAGCACATATTGTTGCTCGAGACTTGGCTACCGACCACCAATCGCCTTTGGAGAAGCACTTGGTCAAGGCTTCGTGCTCTAGCGCGCAGTTCTCTAAAGCAGCCTGATGGACAGCGTCTTTCCGTTGCTTGACTTTTTGAATCACCATCTCAGACTGCTGTTGCGACAAGTCTTCCGTTTCGGCGAGCGGCTTATAGTTTTTCCAAAGATGCGCGTATCGGCCATCCGGGAAAAGCGACTCCGCAGGTACCGACTTTCGCGCCTGGGACTCTGCGCCGGTGGTCGGTTGTGAGGATCCGACAGCATCTGTCGGGGTATACCGAGCGGGAGACTCTTTCTCCAGATATTCTCGTAGTTCGGGATCGAGTTGCTTTGTTGGGTCTTTCTGACCCGAGTTGCCCCAGAACCAGCCCATTGTGCTGAATGCTGTTAAGCACTGAATTCAGTCAATCAATGGCATACACAAGATAAAATCGCGTTCATCTCACGGGCGGCAGACAGGCATGATGTAGCGGAAACCACCAAATTCCGTAAATACGCTAAACTAATTTTGGAATAGTCCCGCGCTCCGCGATAGACTCGGCCCGGTTGGCTGCGGTCAGCATTTCGCGTCGTGCGCGTCGAGCTCCTCTTCGGAGCGTCTACGATACACCATGGCTTCCAGTGAGTATTTCTGCTAGCAAAACCACGGACTTTGGTCGCAAACTAACTCGCTATGTAGCTCGGGAGGAGCGCCTGCAGATGCGCCAGCGTGGCGCTGGGTAAGACGAGACGATTCCCCGCACAACTTGGACGCCGTCACTGACCACTCCTTCAAGGACGCACAAGGTCAAGAATGTCGATTTCGGTCTTTCCTTTGGTTTTCCGGTTGAGCCTGTTCAGCCGGAGTTACCCCGTTCTGAGGCGCAACCTGAACCGGCCCCGAGTACAGTTCATCAAGCACAAGATTCAGCGACCGCGGCAGACGTGTCGCAAACCGACCAAAGACCCCCGTCAAGAAGCCCACGGTCACGGAATCGATTTCCTGAGCGACCCTCTACTTTCGACATTCCGGTGGAAGATCGCGAGGAACTCCCGAGGCGAAAGCGCCGAAAAATCAGTTCGTCAATCAGCTCTCTTACGAATTATCTGCACGTGGCTGATTTGACTAGGTACCACTAGGGCAATCGAGAGTAGTCCTCCAGAGACACACGATGAGGCCGAGAATCCACCGAGTGCGACGCTCGCGATTCGCAGCCCACCCTCACAACAGGAGCCTTCAACCCAAAGGAGCGGGGTTCCCGCTGTAGATGGAAGAAGTCCTACAGCGGAGCAATTGGGACGTGAAGCTACTCCTCCTCGTGTTGCTTCCGGTCTTCCAGGCACCCCGGTAGCTGGCGATGAGGAAGTGACCAATGAATCGGCTGTAGCCAGTGCTGCCAGAGAGACTGAGAGGACGCCGGAACCTCGGCAACCGTCGCCGACTCCTCCACGAAATAGACAATTTAGCGGAAGGGAAGAGTTGGAACCTACGAGCTCACCGACTCGGCAATTGATAGACGAGTCGCATATACAATGGCCTCAACTAGGGGCGGGGTCTACGCAAGCTGAGAGCCGGACACAACAAAGGACTCGAATACTACCGAGGGGCGTTGCTGACGCAGAGACCGAGCAAGACCAACAAGCAAGCATCGTTCCCAGTCGAGAGCCCGATCCTGATGAACCTCGTTCGAATAGGAACGAAAGCATCAGCAGAGAGGCTGAAGAGCCCATTGCTGTTATGTCCAAGAAAGACAGGAGAAAACAGAGGCAAAAGGCATCTCGACGAATGGAAGATTCGAGGGCGGATCGCCTCCAGACACCTCCGACAAGAGAGTCGGAGCAGGAGGAGGGCTCTACCGAACCAGAACAAGAGCCGACGCCAGAGCCTGAGCAGGACGAGGAGACGTCCCAGGTTCAGGCCGAAACAACCACTGTTTCCGAGACGCCCAAACGCCGGGGTAGACCACCCGGAGCTAAAAACAAAAATAGGGCCAGGCCTCGTCAACGTGAGGTCGAAGCCGACGATGAGAGTGAAGTGCGCGATGGCGAAGAGCCGCGCCAGCGTGGACACACCGTTGCTGTCACTGTACATCGTCTTACAAATATCCGGGCGCTAGAACCGGACGACTCCGATGTGCCCTCAGATTCAGCTGACGAGTCGTCCGACGAGCTGGCAGCGGAAAGGAGGAACGCCAAGTTCCCAAGTCGCAACGGGGTGAATCCGGCCGATGTTCTCAATCAAATCTGCCGTGAGACGCTGGAGAAGACTGTGACTGCTCTGAACAATGGCATCGCCAACGAATCCAACCAGCAGCGACGGGCGGAATGGATCCGCAAGCGCAAAGCCGTGGAAGCCTACGGGGTTGAACTGAGCAACCGCTTACTAGAGCTCAGCGAGCTGCTGGACAGCAACTTCGCGCTGGGCGTAAAGCTTAAGAAGGCGAAGAGGGAAGTGGGCGAGTTGCGCAACCGGCTACTGGAGATTCGGAAGCAGAGACAGGAGATTGGAGTGCGCATGGATGCAGTTCGGCGCAAACATCAGGAGGAGGAGAGCGCGAAGATGGTAATCTACATCCCAACGCTACGGATTACGACGTGCTAACTCGGGTATTCCAGTCGCGTAACGCGATCAACAACGCTCTGCATAACCTCGAGCTGGCTCTTGACCGCAATTCCGTGCGCAGCACCGATGAAGAGAGCGACGATCAGGGCAATCCAATCGCGGGGCTCGAGTTTCTCGTGCGCAGCGTGTCCGACACCGTTAGTTCGGCAAGCCCCGGCGCTCAAGGCGGACTCCTCAATCAGGTCAAGGCCTTCAATCAACAGCTCGAAAAGACCCTCCAGCAGCTGGAGAGATAGGACCTCCCACCTGATCGACCTGCAATCTGCAATGTACATACATACCCGAGAATGACCTGTAAATCGGTTTTGATGTAATGTGAACGAGCCGATTGGATATGAGTACTCCGTTCCTGGTCATGAACGATGTCTTTTTCCATGGGATTAACAGAGTATGGGGGCCGACCACTGTGCTTTAGCCATAGCACCACTCCATTGGTAACATTGGCGGACACCGCTTTGCTTCCCATGACTACAATTGTGCATGATAATCCATGGGGTGAGGAAACACTACTAACGCCTAGGTTTAGCCGATCAGAGACAGCATCAGACAAGATCGACAACTCAGTAACAGGATCCGGGGTAACTCGTACAATACTCGTACATGAAACCCAATGATTAGGCAATTCTTCGGCGCGGCACAGCCTCAAGATCATCATGAAGAGTTAGAGCTCTAAGACGGATATGGCACTTGGTATGAGTTACAATTTGAGTGTAAAATCATTCGATCCATACACGTTTTCCATCGCTGCGAGCTCAGCCTATTTTAATCTACTTGACAGAACCTAGAGAGTATTCCGCATAGGCTGATTTACCAAGGACTCGAGTCATCATGACGCAAGCCAATGTTTACTGCGCCTATCAACCCGAGCTCGTTGAACTCTTGGAAGCCTACGTCGGCACGTCTAGATCCCAGAGTAAAATCATCACGAAACATCTGATGGGCCTCTGACTCTCTGATGGAGAAGCGGAGCCTTTGCATCGTTGATGCTTGGATCCATAATGGTATCGTATTCGCAAAAAAAAAAAACTCCAGTTTTACATGACTCCATCGGTCATCGTGCCTGGAAAGTAGAAGCGACGTGGTGGACATCCATCAACAAAAAAACATGACACGACTCAACGAACGAACCAAACTGGCCAAGCAACCCCAGATTCCTTTCTACTCGACAAGACTTTTTGCATAAGATGATGAACGCGTGGCAGGCCTCATCTTTCGGTCCTCTGATGCGGGGTTACAGATCAATTCAACGACGATCCATCTTGTGTATCTGCGTGCATTGGCCGGATTATCCTCGGTGCATAGACGTTGATTAGTTAACCTAGGTAGGTCATGTTTCGAGCAGCTTCGAGATTTTCAATAATTCCACCTCGATGATCAGCCCATTCGTCGTTTTGTGCCATGTCTGACCAGTGAGCCTCAATGGCTAAGAGCCTAAGCGACTCTTGGCCCCAATGCCTTACGTTGCAGCAGACCCTGATGATCTTGGCTTGTGGAGATGGATTAATGGAATTTCATTCGGTTGAGCGGAGCTTGCTGAAAAAAAAAGCAGCAGCAGATAGTGTCTCGTTTAAGTCCGCCTCAAAACTTCCTTTAGAGTTTAGCTGAGACGGAGGGGAATTTAAACTTTGGTGTTCGCATTCCAGAAATTCCACACAAAACTCAATGTGGCTAACCTTAAACCTTGTTTGCAAGGCAAAAGCGGTCTGCTGGAAACCGACAACTGGCGTAAGTCAGTGAGAAATCGGAACTCGCGGATACGATGATGCCGCGCAACACACATATATCTTGCTGGAAAACAAGGTCACCGTGCCCTGCACGTCCACGTTGTGTGAGCTGCATACGACTCTAGACCATGGTTTGCCCTGTTGTCCATGCAGAAAACGCTTGCAGATGTCAAAAAGTCGGAGATTTTGCAAGCCACGTGACTTAAGGCTGGGCGGCCTCGGCATTCCAAAACAATGATCTGCTGGGTCATGCTTGAACTTTGAAGAACAGAACTTTCTGGTTCTGACTGTTTGTGGCTGCTGCTTCTAACTTAACTAATCCACGTGATTCCGTAACTCCGAAGAACCTAGTGGCCGGCCAGTCCAGGTGCTGTTCGGCGCAAAAAAAAAATTCTGGCTGTGATGAAATGTGCTCTTCACTGCAGCGAAGTTGAGAGAACAGTCAATCAGTTGGTCACGTACGGGGAGCTCCGCGCCGCCGGCGAAGGATTGCGACCCTCGATGAAGAGGGAAAACAATAAAAAAGAAAAAAAAAAAAAAGGAAGACTTGCAAGTTCGTCCCTGGCTCAACTACCGCGCTTAGTACTACCCTGGCCGACTTGAAACATCTGGATCGGGCGCAGCCGCGCCAGTAATCTACTCCGAGAGGCCACAATCTACGTATATTAAGGAGAAGAGATCAAGTAATCAAGCTGAATCAGGGGTATCAACAAGGACGTTATTCTCATGGAAGAGAATCGTTGTAGAGAAAAATAGATCATGCTCTGCTCAGTGACTCGGACGGAGTTCCAACATGAAGCTCCTGGAGCTGTCCAAATAAGCTGCAGGCTTCCGATGCATGTAATTACAAATCATAACGAACCTATCTATGTAACTAGGTTATTTACCCGGAGGGAAAATCTGCCTGCAACTTTAGCCGGACATGCTCTGTCTGACAGTCCATACACAATCCACAATATTCGAACGACTACGGCTTGAGCATAGGCTAGCTACGAGAAGAATCAATAGTTTCGACACTTGGCCGAACGGCTGCCAAGCCATGGTGCCTCATTCTGACATCCGGATCCCCGGCCATCGTTCGCGTCAATGGCTTCTGATGATTGCTATGAGATTCTAGGGAAAAAAAAAAAAGACAGCGATCCGCCTGCCCAGCCAGTAGTAGATGGGTCGAGGCAACAACTGGCTTTACGATATTGGTACTTCCCCATTCGAGCTAGCACACAACAGAGCCTAACCTAGGTGACCGAAAGCCCGAATCGACAACTTTCCCCAGTCTCCACCGCTCGACGGCGTCGTTGCTTAGGTAGGCTTAGCCGTACGGAGTCTGTAATGCTTGGGATGATGCCAGGGTACGGAGGAACAGGGTCCGTGTTGGCGACGTCATCGGCCTATCACAAACCTTGCTGGTATTACCACCCACCCTGAAAAAGGCTGAAGGACTGGGACCTCGTTTTCCTCATCCCTGATACAACCAGACGATTGCGAGGATTGCGCGTCAGGAGAAGTCCGTCGAGGCGCTCTAGACTAGGACCAGTACAAGCCCCTTGAAAGACGGTCCGATCGAGAACTCACCGGGAGCACCTCGCACTGCGGCACAGCGATCGTTGCCAGATCGGCGCGTTGCTGGAGCGTTCTTGGCCTGGTTTTTGAGTCGCAAATGTGACTGGACCCTCTCTCGGTTCGGTTTCTGTTGTCCTCCGTAACGCCAGGCCGACGATGGGCGCGCGCCCACTTCGGGTGCCCGCTTCGTCTGCCAAAAAAAAAAGAAAGGCGGCGGCGTTAGTCTTTTGCCCACCAACCGTACCCCAGACCAACCCCGAATGGCCGAGCCCATCCTCAACAAATCAGGGCCCTCGCGGTCCCCCCGGCCCTGCATCCAACAGAAGAACCCCCAAAAGTGCTTGCTGTTCATGGAAAATAATGTGCCAGAGGCAAAACGAGCTTGTTCTATGGAATTGCAGTGGTCTTCCGTTTGTCCTTGACCAATCATATCCGCGAGCCATCCACCTCCCCATGGGCTAGACGACCCAGCGGAGTCTCTCAGGTCCTCGACCGATCTTAATATCCCGGTCATCACTTGGGAAGCCTCCTGTAGAATTCGGTTTGGCGTACAGCAACTAGTCCTCGCCTAGGTACTGGAGCTAGTGAGATGGAGCTATCGACGGAGAAATTGTCGATGGATGGATTCACGACTGGATCCATGCCGTGTTCCCGCGATACACTGCCGTGACTCCGTGTGTGAATGATTGGTAGCATTGTCACAGACGATGGGATCCATCCCCGGTCGTCCGGGGTAGCTGAGGACCTGCTGCTAGTATAATAGCATCTCACCAACCCCCCCGTTGAGTTTTCTGCCGTAGGATCTGCCTCATTTGCCGTCGTTCTGCCCAATCCCTCAGTTCTCGGACGGTCTGTGATAGTTGGTAAGAGCCCCCCGTTCGCGGCATCAGTTTCAAGTTTCAATTTTTTTTTTATTACCACCCTCCCATCTCCTGAAGATCCCTGCGCGCATAAAAGGACCAGCGGCCCGATTAGAACTTTGAACAGGAGGTTCTCTGGTCGAGGCTGGTTTGCCACTTGCGTGCCTTTTTCCCATTGCGTCCACACAATTCCCATATAAGCTGACAGGAGCTAATCAGAGCTTCAGAAAGCCAGTTCATTCACACACCATCACAATGTCGGCGACCGATACCAATTCCACCAACGCCAAGCCGGAGGGCAACGAGAACGCCAACGGTTCTCGCGTTGTCCCTCAAATGTCGCGGGAAGAGGAAGAGGTTGCGCGGGCGGCGGCTCGCTTTGGGTATGGTCCTCTGGCCCAGGTCAACACCGCTGAGCGGCCGCTGCCGGCCTTCGGTGGTGAATTCCAACCGGGTCTCTACCCGCCCGTGGAGAAGCGCAAGTTTGCCAACCCGGCTCCGCTGGGTCTGTGCGCTTTCGCGCTGACCACGTTCGTGCTGGGTTGCATCAACATGGGAGCTCGAGACATTACTGTCTCCAACATTGTCATTGGTCTGGCGTTCGGATACGGTGGTCTGGTGCAATTGCTGGCGGGCATGTGGTATGTATACCCTAATTATAGTAGTTTATCATGGAGCAAGGCTAACATGGTGGTCAGGGAAATGGCTGTTGGCAACACTTTCGGTGCTACTGCTCTGTCGTCTTATGGTGGTTTCTGGATCTCGTTCGCCATCATCCTTACTCCTGGCGGCTTCGAAATTGCGGCCGCATACCCCTCTTCTAAGATGTTGAATGACGCCCTGGGCCTGTACTTGTTTGTATGTTTTTTTTTTTTTTTTTTTCCCGTAGACTCACAAGGAACCAGTTCAGTGAAACTGACTAAACTCTTGTAGGGCTGGTTCATTTTCACCACCGTTCTCCTGCTCTGCACGCTCCGCTCCACCGTGGCGTTCTTCTTGCTCTTCCTGACCCTGGATATCGCGTTCCTGCTGCTGGCCATCGGACACGTGGTCCAGGTGGATAACGCGCCGGACACCAAAATCATCAAGGCTGGCGGTCTCTTTGCTCTGCTGGCCGCCTTCCTTGCTTGGTACAACGCTCTGGCCGGTATTGCCGACAGCAGCAACAGCTTCTTCATCATCCCCGTCGCGCACTTCCCCTGGTCGGAGAAGGGTCGTCAGCAGCGTCGGGCTAAGACCGAGCGGGAGACCGCGTAAATGGATTAATCCCTTGAAACACGGGAGGGGATTGTGTGTTCAGATTGATCCATTGAAAACAGAAAAATAAGAAAAAAAAAAAAGAAGGGGATCGATCGAACAAGCGGAGGCTTTTGCTTGTTGGCGGTTTCTTTGCAAGATACCCTTTGCAGTGTTAGAATTTTAGTCCCTCTTCCCCCTGATCACGACTATTTCACGATTTCTCTCTCAACCTCATCAGGTGTCGCTAGGTCCACGTTTGCGATGATTTTGGAAAGCAGACAGGATCTTGGCAACGATCAATGTCCCTTTTCTTCTCAAGTTCTGTTGCGAGGTTTTAATCTTTAATGATAGTATGTTATTGAGCAATTCAACATTGGATCCAAAGAAACAATCCAGGATGTTCATGCAGCTAGTTTAGTTAGGGTTTGGCCAAACTAAGTCAAGACATGTCCTAACCTTAGGAATGTGCTGTATCATTCTCGACTTTTTTTTTTCCTTGAATAATTTTGACTTACAGCAAGCCTTCCGTCAACAACTTTCATGAGCCCAGGGCATCTATAGATAGACTCTTGATATAAACTATGGAACTGGATTTAAACTACCTTCACGCAGCTGCCTACCATGGCAACAGCTCAACAATCAAAACTGGTGGCATCCAAACTGCAGGTATACGAATCGATGGACCCAGAAATTGACGCAATTGATGATAGCTCGTGATGCTCAAAGGTAGTACATGCCATACCATGCTAAGAACGGTTTACCCAATCCATGAATGCTTCTGTACAGGACCCTGTCTAAAAGTAGAAGAGATAGGAGATGCCCCGATCAGTCTTTGTGCGAACAAGCCCGTCATACCACCAAAAACCTCTATTCCGTCCGACACCGTCCGAGGGACGGCCCTTATATCGTAACACATCACGTCGTGGCATCAGGCACGTCCACGTCTTCGACTTGCATCGAGGACAATATGCCAAGAAAGAGGGGCGTTCCCGCCAACTGCCGCCGATGGCAGCAGAATATTAGATGAAAATGTAGGACTTCCGGCGAGGTGTTTTCTACCGAGCACATCTGCCTGGATCGTGTCCGACTTGCGTCCAGCTGAGCTGGAGTCTTGATGAGATGGCTCGATTAATTTTTTTTTTCTTCAAAGTCGTCAATATGCCCCGGCGTTGGTAATGATTGCGGATGGGAAAGTTGGCATATTAGCCCAGAACTCCCTTGCATCCAAGACAGACCCCGTCGGCATCATCAAAGGATCAGAATATGCATTGTCGGAAAGAGCCTCAATCCACTCTCGCTTAATAACTCTGCGCAGATACAACAGCAGGCTGTACTCATTAGTATGTGCCGCATCCATCTCGAGGTTGTATGTACTTACAGGGCTGTTCAAAATGCTGTTTCGCTTATTGCGACCCTTCTTGATGTGATTCTTCAACGCCGCCGAATCCAACGGCTTCAGTAACTCGAAACTGCACAGCAGTTCCGCCGAAACAGACATAATCGCCCCCCAATTATCAAACTCGCCGCAATACTGGAGCAGCAGTCAGCACTGTCATCCCTCACATCTGGGAAGTTCTGACTCACGTTCGGCGCGGAAAACACTGTAACCAGGATCCGGTCCTGGAAAAACTCGTACCCGTCTTCCACCACCATGTGTGCCCGACACACCAAGTCAAAGTCATGCTTCTGCAAAAAGTCCATAATGACCTTTTTGCCAAAGCAGTAGCTGACCCCGCGCTCGTTCGGTTCCCAATTCTCTTCCATATCCGCGGGGTCGCTCCACAACAGGTCATTCAACAGTCCATAATCCGGGACGTCCGTTGGCCGAGCAATGCCTCGAATGTCATCCATGTGAGACAGGCTGGGCGAGAGTCCGCCATGCACGCAAAAGATCTTCCCCGCCACGATCGACGCGATGGGGAGACAGTTGAATGTATCCACAAAGGTCTTCCAAATCTTGATGTTGCATCGTCGCTTGCACTCGTCATAGAATCCATAGACACGCGTCACATTTGCGCATTCATGGTTACCACGCAGCAGGAAGAAATTTTCCGGATACTTCAGCTTATAGCACAGCAGGAGCAGGATCGTTTCCAAACTTTGCTTCCCACGGTCGACGTAGTCACCCAAAAACAGGTAGTTGGCAGCAGGCGGGAAGCCGCACATTTCGAACAGCCTGATCAAGTCGGTGTATTGACCGTGAACGTCACCCACAATTTTGACCGGAGCCGACAGTTCCAACAATGCAGGCTGAGACAGGAACAGCTCCCGGGCGGCATTACAGATGGCAACAATCTCTGCATTCTTCAAGCAGACAGACTTGGTAATTTTGGTCGAGTAACCCGCGTCAAGAAGGCGGGAGATCATGTCATCCAAGTCAATCGACTTCAGAGCACCAATGCTCACTCCGGGCGACCCATTTGCGTCGCTCGAGCCGGAATTGATAAAGTCGAGGAGAACAGGGTTCATCTGCGAGTCATTGCGGATTAGAATCGATTCTCCCGGTGCCTGTGGGGTGGTGGTGGTGGGTGGCCCCGAGGGAGGTGCCTCAGAGACGAGGTCTACCTCCCCCGACTGCTTTGCCTCATCGATATTCTTGTGACCGCGGTTGAGAGACGTGGACTGCGAGGGTGACGGAGGCGGCTCCGGCGTCCCACTCCGAGAATTTGGGTCGTCCGGGCCCGGAGACGCGGCTCGATTGCTAGCTGCCGATCTGACAGAAGCGGCATCGGACCTGTCATCATTGATCGCGGAAGAGGACCCACGAGGGCTATCGCTATTTTTGTCGCCTCCCCGTCCACCGGGGATTTTCGACCGGATGGAGCCCCTAATTGACCTGATGGAATCCTTGGTGTCCGAACGAGAGAACGACGGATAAGACTGTAGCGTGTCGCCGGAACCTCCGCCTTTAGACTGGGACTGACCCATCGCGGATGTTCCAGTCGACACTATGTGGTTTTCGGCGCGAACAAGGTGACTGTCGAGGCCTCAATCCAGAGGGGTCTCGGGTGGCAAATCTCCAGCAGAGACGAGCGGCGAGAAACTCCAAAACAACAAATCCAAAGGCTTCAGGATGCAATGGCGATTTCTTCAAATCGCTAAAATGCACAGTCGGATTCTATTGTGGACAAGAAGCGGACAAGTCAAGATTGGGCCGACGACAACCTGCACTACCCGAAGCAGTGTTAGCCCAGGACATGCATCCAGAGGAAGTTTAACGAGTTAAAAAAGGCCAGTCCCGTGCCGAAGCAGTGGTCCCGAATCGCAATGCTCCCCATGGCCGGCCATATGTGAGGCTTTACCCCATGTACCCAGCCGACCCTGTAGCGTTCGTCTGACCTCGCAGCCATGACATAAGCCAGTCCACCTGGCCTGGCCGAGAGCTCATGGACAGCAAGCGATCCGAGTGGGAAACCGGAGCAGGCCAAGCGAATGGCACATGCACGATGTACAGCGGTGGGGACTGGCCGGGGTGAAGAATGCGTCATGGGAGGACAGCGGAGGAGCACAAACCTCCAAACAAGCACTTCCAGCGCCGCGGATTGTCCGGCCGAAAAAAAAGCTCGTCCAAGTCGAGAGGGAGGGAAGCAACGCAGGATTCAGCATACAACGGCGTCGGCAGATCGATGGGGGGGAATCGTCCAGCCGTTGCAGGGAAATCTCAGCAGTCGTTATGGTAATTTAAATAGCAGGTCAGCAACCTGGCTAATCACCGAAGCTATCACCGTTCCGGGTGGCTTGGAAGCTGTGGGGAGCGGCAAATAAGGTGATCCCGTGACCTTCCGCTGTGGCTCTGTGGCTTTGCAGCCTCTCCCAAGTCCGAATCTCCGCCGCCTTCGCTTATCTAAGCCCGAAGCCGACACAAAACGTCATCGCCGGGTCGGAAACCCGCACAGAGGGCAGCTTGCCCAGTTTTTTATACTTGTCGGCCCTTCAGCGGCTCGGTCGGTCTCTACAGGCGGCCCTATCAGAGGGCACATTCGGGGCTGACAAGCGCCTCTACCGATCGAACCTGAAACAACTGGGAAGAGACTCGTGCTGATCATTTCTTATGTTCCGATCTCACTGCTTCAGCTGGAGTTCACGCTGGTTGTACGCGTGCTCTCATTGACTCAGTAGTACCATGTACAGAATGCGGAGTTGTACTCTAAATCTCTAATTCCATCCTCTTCTGCTCCACCGCGAAATCTCGGTCCATGTGATATACGATGCCGCGCGTTCCAGACCGCCGTAGGAGGACGATCCAACCAGCAAGAGTAATAGGTCTGGCTCCAGGACGAGAAGGGTATCGGTCATTGGTAGAGGCAGCCCCCGTCGGAGGCGAATCACAGCGGCAGCGAATAAGCCGGTGCGAAGGACATTAAAAAATTTAAAAGTGGTCGATGCTTTAGTTTTGCCATGAGTCCCCGTCTCAGACACTGGGAGCCTGAGAGCTCGACCCCACGTGGATCTCTGGCTTGGCTTTCGGGAAGAAAACCTGGTGGTTGATATCATCATGGTCGAAAAACGGGAAAAGAGACAAGGACAAGGAACCCAGTTTGCAAATCAGGTCAGTCCGCGGCCCTCAAATGATTACTCCTCCAGCTCCAGCTGCACTGGAGCGCACTTCGTACGGATTCTCTTCCAGCTCTATCTTCGTGATGTGCTCGCCGGGGACGACGACAAGCCCGACCAGGCGACTCGTCATATCCAGCTTGACGTCCCGGCTCTGATTCGTCGACGACTGCATGGCGGCGCGAACCGCTGATTCGCTCGGATAGCGGTACTCTTGAGTGTTGGCGAGGATGACATTGCGATTCTGCCGAGCAAAGTCGGGAGGTGGTCAGCGGCTCCGAAACTTTACCAGAGATAGCTGAACGAGAAACGAACCATGTCGGTGCATTTGAAGATCCCGACAAACATGCGCATATCTGTCGTGTGGATTCGTAGGGTGCGCCCGAGCAGGGACTGTAGATAACGCACTTCCTCCCGAGAGGTGTCCATGGCGACTGAAAGTCCAGAAAGTTGGGTGGAAAAGAAATCGAAATATGTGTTCCTGAGGAGCTTTTTTATCCAAGTTCGATAGCAGATAAGCCCACCCCGCACACACGGTCAGCTGCAATTGTACATTTCTCGGATTCTCGTAAATTTTGACTTCTGCCTAAGGTATTTCCGATGATGTTATTGAAATCAGGCTGATCATTGTGCGCTCGGACGCTCATGGTGAGCCACGTCTTGAAAACTAAACCATTCCATCCCCAAAAAAAGCTGATATTTACACGATCAACAAATCCTGACGCAGCATTCAAACCCAGAACCCAAACTCCGGTTCGCTAAGCATGCAAAAGATCCAGAATCAGAAAATAGCAGCCGATCATTTAGCAACGTGATCGTTACACCCACCCAACACATCCATGCAATATCACTCTCCGATCACGATGCATCTAGATCCATCATAGCATCCATCGGCACATCCCGGTCACTCGGACTTCCAGAGCTGCTACTGGCCTCGCTCCCCCTATTTTCGGAGTCTATCGATGAAGGCGGATCAAAGCTGGATAGCATCGACTGGCAAGAAGTAGGATTCGCGGATTGTTTTGCATCTCTCTCCGATACTGGAGGTTTAACGGGACGGAAGTACTTGTATAATGACTGCTGACGAGGATCCATTGGTTCATCCAGCTCCGATGATGATGGTGACATCGACGACCCTGGTTCCTCATTCGCAGGCATTTGTGGTCGCCTCTGTGCTGCAAACAGCAATCTTAATGTATTTTCTATAATCCCTGTCAGATATCGTTCTGGACAGCTTGGACTCTGAGACCTGCTTACCATAAATTGTCTGTTCATCAGGCCTATCGTCCCGAAATCTCTTCCGGGTACGACTGTTCAGATGTCGGGGCACGTCGTTGATATACACGTGAGGATCGGGATATGTCCCCATGCCCATGGAAACGGCTGAAGGAAAGGAGGCCTTCCGTTTGAGAGACATGGTGTAGTACTATGGACGGCCTCGTCTTCGCAATAATGGCGGAATGGCCCCGTATGATAGCACCGCTTCGTACAAGAGGATCTTTGACGAGTACAAGAACAAGCGCCGGCAATTGGAACCTAGGGCTTCAAAACCATGCCCGCAATGATCGCGCGTTCTGAGAGCTATGAACTTGGAGCATGACAGTGATAGATACCCCCCGACGCGTGATTGGAAAGAGCAACGCGGTGCACTCCCGTGCCGTGTCGCCGCTAAACCCGATTCAGACAAGAACCTCTAAGTGCAAATACCTCCGATCTGAATTCAAATTGCGGTTCCCCGCAGTTTTGAAAACAATTTGAACTATTCTCAATCGAGTAGGTTGGCCCTAATCTCCAAACCCCGCGAGACATGTGAGAGCGGGGAGCTCCTCCGTACCAGCCGCTTACGCTTACTTCATTGTCCTTCGCTCTCATCAGGCAATTATCTGTCATTTTTTTCATTTGTGTGCCGGCTCAACCTCATCTCTAGCTCTTCGACACTGAAAATGACAGTCAGAAGGCCGTTTCATGCTGGTTCGTGGTATGAGGATGATAGAGAGGTTCTAACGGCCCAGCTGGATGGATGGCTGGCAGCTGTTCCTAATGAGATTGAAGGCCTCGGCCCTCTGCCTGTTCGTGATGCAAGAATAATCATTGGACCGTAGGTCAGAACCTGGCTATTGCGACATTTGCGATGCCAAACTGACGGGACCAGACATGCCGGATACGCCTACTCCGGCCCATGTGCCGCATGGGCATACAAGGCATTGGACTTGTCAAAAGCGTTAGTGTCCCGATGCTGAAGATTTCAAATAGTTTTGGTCTCACTGACTGAGACTTCATGGTGATGTAGTGCGCGGATCTTCCTGCTCGGCCCCTCCCATCACTACCCCCTTGCCACGATCGCATTGCCGGAAGTGACGGCGTATAGTACCCCGCTATCGGACGATCCTCTGCCCCTCGACACCGAGGTGATTGAGAAGCTGCGGGCATCGTCCCGGGACTTTAGAACAATGACCCGCGACATTGATGAAAGAGAGCACAGCATGGAACTCCATCTGCCGTATATCCATCGCCGTCTACAGCTCCAGTTTCCCGATCGGCCCACATCAGAGTATCCGCCTCTAGTGCCGATCATGGTGGGTAGCACGAGCGCCAGCACCGAACGGGTTGTCGGGACGTTGTTGGCGCCGTACCTCAACGACCCGTCTAATGTATTCATCATCAGCTCTGACTTTTGCCATTGGGGTCGTCGCTTTGACTACACGTATTACGTGCCCCATGCCCCAGTGCAAACCCCACCTCTTCCGTTGTCATATCAGTACCTACCCCAGCCGCCGACGACTATCGAGGCTGCAGAAGAAGCCATTAGTGCAGTATCGGGCCACCAGTGCCAGCAGTCGATCGGACGGAAGAGCACTCTGCAGGCGAAGATTTATGATAGCATTTCCGCAGTTGATATCGCTACCATGAGAGCGATTACGACCGGTACTACGGACCAGTTCTTGAAGACCCTAAGATTCACAGGCAATACGGTTTGCGGCCGTCACCCGATCGGGGTTATCATGGCTGCAATGGAGGAAGCCGCAAAACTCAGGAAGGCAAGTGACACAGAACGTGAGAAGCCGATTGGTCCGTTCCGGTTTCTGCGATATGAGAGAAGCTCGGATGCGGTGGATGTAGCAGATAGCTCGGTGAGCTATGTGTCTGCGGTTGCCGTAGCATGATACTGTGTTTCAGATAGATGCATTTCGGAGCCGTTCTTCTACATGGCTGTTTACTATCTTGCTTTATCGAGGCTATCCATCAAAAGAAATCTATTCATAATCTGTCATATGCTATCAGGATACTATTGCTATGGAGCTACTCCTCTAAATTATATATATATGTGCTACCCTTGCGCCATATTCACGAAGATCGGGTCCGTACCTTCGTTGATGCTTCTTAGAACTAGGATTTTCCTGTTCGCGCGTCAGCTGCAGGGAGATTGACAAGCGAGGGAGGCAATGAATGTTCAAGCTCGGAACCGCTACTACCGTAGTCTCAGCCTACTCCAGAGGTAGCCTGTTTCGCAGATTGAACAATTTTAGTTACTACGAAGTCAGCCTCCATACGGAGAAGCCGGTCAAACTCTATATAGGACATAGAACGAGCTTTGGGCAAAATGTGTCTAGAAATCTTCTATTACGTAAACTATCTGATGCTGTCTGGGTATTGTTGCAAATGATTAAAACCCTCTCAAGCGACTCAACTGTTTCGCTAGACGGCCCCGAAAAAAAAATCTCGTCGAAGACCGACTCAGTTCCACTCAACCATCTTGCGGCTGGCAGTGTTGACCTGTGTAGAGCCGACTGCCAGTCGGGAGGGACATTCCGCCGCCAGCACATCACACTCCAGGCCATCTCTCTGCATCATCTCGGTGAGCCGGTTGATCTCGTTGTAGTAATACGGCTGTGGTGGGAGATGGATCTTCCAGCGCCCTCTGGATTTCGGGGAATGGCTCAAGCTTAGGCCGCGGAGTGGCTCCAGAAAGGCGGGTATCTTCTCGATGGGCTCACTGAACCAATTCGCCGTGAGATGGAGCGTGAATTCTTCTAGGCCTTTCATCCGGCGTATGGCGTGGCAAGTATCGATCCACTGCTGACGACCGGCCGAAACATACACTGACTTCACCGAGTCTTTGCTGGGAAGCCAGTGGCCCGGGAACGCCCATTTCAGGTCCACTGTTCGGATGGCGTTCCATTGGTCGACCGGAATTGTTGGGAGCAGGTATGTCAAGGTCCAAGTATTGCTGAACTCGAAAGTGTTTGACGAGTACAGCAAGTAGATCGACTCTCTGTATCTGAGTCAAGTGTGAGATATCATGACACATACACTCCAGAAGTCAAATCTTGGGTGCCGAGCTCACATCTGCTTGCAGGTCAAGGGTAACGACAGCAAATGCTGCGGGTGCCACTGATCGCTATCCTTGACGGGTTGATGCAGGCCACCTCGGCATACTTCGCATGGTTCTCGGCAGACGATACACCCGAGTCGTCTCTGGGTACGTTGAATTATGTGTAACCGCTGACCCCCCAGCACATATTTCCATATTATGAGCCTAATCTCTGGGGCCAGCTTGGTCAACAACGCGCAATCCGTCTGGCTACGGGGATTTGACGCGCGAATGTCGGCCTCTCTCGGTCCAGATTCCTTGGCGGTTCCATGCCGAACTCTCATATATCGGGGTAGGGAGGAGGGTTTGTTGCCTTTTCGAAGTTAGCACAGCTACTGCGAGTCAACACGTATGGGAAATGGCGGTAAGGACAGGCATTTGCTTGCCGTGGGCTACCTGAATACCACAGCTGCAGAAATTCCTACACATACTTTGATACCGTTGAGCAATAACATCCTCCCAACTATGCACGCCATTCCTTAATCTTGCCATTTCCTAACGGTGTTTTGATGCCGCGACGAGACGGACAGGGAGCTCGCAACCGTTGGGAAATCGGGCAACCAAACGCTATTCCAGAGCTTGACTCGCGCGGATGCGCTTCATGAAACCCAACGGGCACTCATGGAATCGTTTGAACTTCTCTCGAACGCTCAATGTCGTTCGAGAATGTGGGTTGAGTTGTAGTAGGGCGAGTAGGAAATGGTCGGTCAAGGACTGCGTTATTTATCGCTCGACTGGACGGCGACATCTGCCAATCCGAGCTTGTCTCATCGTGCCACGCCAACCGGCAGCATCGATTCGAGCATCAAGACAGCGGTGAGGATATCGGATTCTTCATTATTAAATTTGAAGTGATTGTTTTGACCGAAAACGAAAGATAAAAAGTCAGGGGAACTATTACCAGTCATCCAACAGGTAAAACTATGACCCTATCAGTTCCTATCAAGCTGGTGTGATCTGGAGCCTCTGGTAGGCTTACATGTATGATACGGGCCGGTATCAACGCATCTGGGGTTAAGAACGAGATTGGCTACCCAACCTGCCCGCACGGACCGGAAAAGGCGGGGGTCCAAAAAAGGGAAAAAAGAATGACCGGTGCCGGGCTCGATCCGGCGACCTCCTCGGTGTTAACGAGGCGCGATAACCAACTACGCCAACCAGCCATTGTTGTAGAGTGCGGGTCGATTTTTGACTCTTGAGAAAATCCCACCTGCAATGCAGTGACCCACTGACAGTGAATCACGTGGGTGGTTTATTGTGGGGCGCCAGGTCCGATCTTTCCATGAAGAATGATTGGCTGATGCATACAACTACTGGCTCCCGCATCTGCCTCGCTCAAGGGCGGAAAATCGGGCCCCTTTCTATGAGTCCGCGTGGTCTAGTTGGTTATGACACATCCTTCACAGGCTTTTCTAGTGCGGATGGGGTCCCGTGTTCGAATCGCGGCGCGGACATCGCTTTCACTTTTTTGTCTTTCTCCTAGACAAGCGCAATGTGAGTGCTGAAGGGAGTGAATTCATTTTCTTTTTGCCTCATACAACGGTGTGTAGTGGTACATGTACCTGCGTGATCACTGTTTGCAAGGACGTATCTGTGCTCGAGCGTGCGTACCCGCTGCGGTTCAACATAAATAGTCTGGTCAGTGACTGTCAACATAATGGCGATAAGTTTGAAACGCAACATTTGGCAGAAGGAAAGCACAGAGTCGCTGTGCAACGAAACACAAACGACCACGGCTGGACTTGTTGGGTGAGAGAATCCGTGAGAATCAACATCCATGCCACATCAAATAGACCTTTCGGAACGCAAAAATCCCACAATGGGAACATCAGACACCGATGATTCTTTGAGCTCAGCCTCGAAAGATGAGGTCACGTCGAAGTATTTCGCAGTTGTGCCTGAAGAAAGCAAAATTGGACATAAAACTCCTGGTGTTATCGTCAAAACAAAGCCGCAAGGACTGCAACTGAGAAAGCTCGATCCTGACATCGAACGTTTTATTTTGGATCTATCATCGGATTCTTCGCTGAGTGACGTACCCAGCGATTTGGACGATCAGGAATTTTGTCTCAATATATCGGCCTCGTCCGGGCTATATGCACCACAGAGAGAAAAGAAGGATGGCAGTCGAAACAGAAAGAGAAAACCAATGCCGAGGATATCGCCCTATTTCCAATCGATGCCATCTCCTTCTCAATCTCCGGCAGCCGAATCCTGCCTTCCCTTTCCACCTATCTCGGCACCGACGTTTGGGTTGGTTCAGGAGCAGCTCGCGCATGATCCATTCCGCATGCTGATCGCAACAATCTTTCTCAACCGCACGCGGGGAGGGGTTGCGATACCTGTGTTGTTCAACTTTTTCGACCGATACCCAACCATCGAGGCTGTCGCCAATGCCAGCATTAAAGATGTCGTCGACTCGATCCGATGTCTGGGCTTTCAGAACCAACGAGCGCGGAAATGCGTCGAGCTGGCGCGCACATGGCTTGAAAAGCCTCCCACAAAAGGCAGACGATACCGAAAGATCAACTACCCACGCAAAGGGGACGGACATGACGTCGGAGCCGAGGAAGTCATCGGCGATGACGCGGATGATCCACGCGTGGCATGGGAGATTGCGCATCTCCGTGGCGTGGGCACGTATGCCTTGGACAGCTGGCGCATTTTCTGCCGCGACGAGCTGAGAGGTCTAGCAAAGGATTGGATGGGAACCGGAGCGGAAGGCAACGGCGATTTCGAGCCAGAGTGGAAACGAGTGCTCCCCACGGATAAGGAATTGCGTGCCTACCTCACGTGGATGTGGCTCAAGGAAGGTTGGATCTGGGACCCGGAAACTGGACAGAGGACCCGAGCGAGCGAGGAGATGATGCGTGCTGCCCGGAAAGGCGGATACGCGCGGGAAGGACGGAATGGTAACTGGGTATTATTGGAATTGGAAGGTGAAGACTTGGGAGAGGGAGAACCAAGGAAAATGGGCCTCAGTCTGGGCTACTCTGCTTCATCTACTTTGGATGTGTCAGGGAAAGTGGCCGATCAATAGATTTTCGTGCATCTATAGAGTACGTACAAGCTTTGTTGAATGCTTTGGAAAAGCTGGGAATCGAAATTCTTCAGGGATATCTCATGTGACTACAAAACATAACAATCCAACATACATTCGTTAATAACCAAGATCATAAAAATACCCAACACATGTACTGAAGCACTCATTATTCGTGACCGTGGCTTCTCGTATCATTCCGACCGCCATCATGGCCTGGCTCATCAGTCTCCGGTACAGGGTCAATTATCGGCCGCACTGGAGAGACAAGTGGCGGAGACAGCGGTGGAGAAAGCGGCGGAGAGACTGGCCCTTGCTGTTCGGGACTAGTCGCTCTGCTCGAGCCATCCAATTCGGATATTCGGCGTTGACGGGTAACCGGAGCCTCATGAATGTCAGACACCTCCGAAATAGAATTGCTGGCGTTGCTTGGGCGGTGTTGATGGCGCTGATATTGTTGTGACTGGACCGAGTCGGATCGGGAATGCCGTGTTGTTTCGTGTTGCATTCCTGCTCCCCAGCTCGACATGTCCGAATCATTGGCCGGCAACTCATGCGCGATATTCGCTGTATTTCGCAGGAAAAGTTAGAATGGTATTGTAGTATATTGAATACAATATTGGAAACTCACAGTCAAGTTCCTGCGGGAGAGGTCCCCTGAAGACTGGGGGAGGCGATGGCGAGGAAGGAGACATGTAGTCGGAAGTAGCCCTCTCGTAAGTGTCCACTTCTGTGTTTCCTTGTGTCGATGTAACCTCTGTGTGCGTTCTCGCAACGTCATCGAGGTGGGATGGGGTCTTGCTTAACCATCTCATGATTCCTCGCGTCTGACTCGAGTCCGTAACAAGGGATTTACGACGAGCTTTACGCCGCCGCCGCCATAGCAGGAAGAAAACAACGGCGGCTCCGATGACAGCTAAGCCCACGAGAACGCCTATGACAGCTCCAGCCCATCCCGGCAGTCCGCCTCCACCACCGTTCGATTGTACTGTGATGACTGGAGGGACAGATGTGTCCGTGGTGTTCGGAGTCTGGGCATTGTATGGATAATATGTCGGGATCTCTTTGGTGTATTCTGTCCGGAACACAGATGCAAGGTCATCATCGTTCCATCTGGATGGTGCCGTCTTTGTCGCACCGCCGCGACCGCTAGGAGCAAGTTGGTCAGCAAATTCGGACGATACTCTTGATGGTACAACTTACTCGCCACCGATTTGAGCGGTTACCAAATCCGGCACTGAATACTCATCCCATTCCGTTGGATCATAGGAGTCCTGGAATCGCAGAGTATTCAGATTGAAGACCTGGAAAAGTCCGCCTTCGAGGCAATGCATGGGGTTTCCTTTATATATTCCACCCAGCACCATCATTTGATCCGGATAGGGTTGGACGCATTTGTGCCCGCTGCGGCCATGCGTGGATCGGCCCGAGTACACCTTGATCCAGGTGAAAGAGGGTAAGGAGAGCACGTAGACGTCATCCGATGGAGTATGCAAGGGACTAATGCCATCATATCCTCCATAGATGTAGATATTAAATGACGACTTATCGCTTGCTACAGCAACAGTGGAGCAGAAAAGAGTCAACTGCGGCGGAATATCGCCTGTGGTGTTTTGGAGGAACCTGGCCTCTGTTGTCAAATCTCTGACCACCGGAAAAGGACTCGATGGCAGACCTACCACTGCTCGTTGGCGATATCGTATACGGCCACCCTTTCCATGAATGTAGGGCTTGTTCGGTTCTGTTCAGTCATCGCTTAGTGAAATCGTGATTCGGAAGATGGAATTGCCAGACATACGCTTTCAATTTCTTGCTCCTCCGTCAAACCCCTAGATGATATCACAGACTCTGGATTGACCACTCCTCCAATCGCGACCAGGATTCCCCTGTCGCCGACCGGAACCCAAACGAGTTCTGCATTGGCTCTTCCTAGGATATCTGGTGGCAATGTATTGTTGGTCCAGGACTCGTGTCTCATCTCAGACATGTCTACCGTGATCAAAGTATTCGCCGTCCTGTTGGCCGAATGATCACCGTTTTGAATCAAACCCCAGTTCTCGCCACGCATTCCACTAAAATAGAAACCGAGGTTCTCACTCGGTGCCGACACGCCGGCGCCATTTGTGATGTACCGAGTCACATCATCCGGGAGGGTCTTTCGTACGAAACCAGGTTCCCAAGATGCTCGCTTGGGACCATATTGATGAGCCTCGTATGCTATTACTTCGTCAGCATCTGGCGGATCTGCGCTGTCCGTTCTTCTCGTCAATCCTCTGCGTTCATTTGGTTAGAGCTTAATTCATACGTGCGCATGACGCCAGCTTTTGGAACCCACCCGTAGAGTAGTAATTCGCCTTCATTTGCAAACATGACTCCATCGATGAAGTTCGGCGCGATGTTGTTCGCAGCGAGGCCGCCAGTCTTGGATATGCTACCCAACAGCGACGAAAAGTTGCTGCTTTGATTGAACGGCTTTCCGAAGTTGTAAGTATACAGGAAAGTGTTTACGGTGTCTGAGTCGGGTATCAGCCATCAAGCGCTCGGCATCCGGACGAATGGCTCACCATCTGCTCTGGGATCATTGGAACCGTCGGAGTAGTGCCTAGTATCCTTTCTTTCAGCGTCTGCTTTTTTTGGGAATCGAGAGATTGCAAAGCCCTTACGCTTGCCACCATAATGATCCGCCGTCGAAGTATACAGTATCACGGATGACATTTGCTGCGATGGAAGCTCAGCTTTGGACATTGCGAAGCGAACAACGGCGTAGTTTCTACCTCGAAATTGTGCCCAGTTGCACATAGAAATGCCCTCTTGATTCTGCCATGGCGGCGCTGCCGCGGCAGCACGCGTCAGCAGCGCGACGGCCGCAAGCGGAGCCCACATTGTCGGACTTGAAATTCAGGTCACTTCCAGTCCGGCGTGGGATAAACATTTCATTTCATTTCAAAGGCCAGAAAATTTCCCCGCGTTGCGTACGAGCACTTTGACAGGACTCATTATCCGCCAAGGATACCTTGGGGCCGATCTCTGTTTGACAGGCTAGTGCGTTCGAAAATTTCAAATCGAGCCTCAGCTCGGCAGACTGACGGAAATGACACCATGCGCCTGGGCCGCGCCGTTTGAATGTCACCGTAAAACGCAAGTGGTTATTTGGCAGTTTATCCAGCGGCAAATCAGCTCGAAGTCGTGCGGTCTAGATACCGCTTTACGTCGAGCCGCGTTGCTCAAGCCCATTCCCCCGAGTCCTCGATTGTAATGAATTAACCACCTTACTCAGTACGGAATAATCACAGTCGATCGACTGGCTAAGTGAGTCTTGTTAGGCTGAATGACTCGATGCAAGTTATGCTAACCGATGTTCTTTGAAATCAAGAAGAGGCTAAGAGAGAAGACGATCCCGAACTTGGAGTGCTGGACGAAACAGGTTAAACGGGTTAATTCAACTGGACTCTCATTGGCCGGAGTCCCTCCCCACTTACCACAGCCGCAATATGATTCGTAACCAGGAAGGAAAATCGCTTCTCTTTTGAGCAATTTCCTGCCTGTCAAACAAAGAACCTGGATGAACGATTGGTGGAGATACAGCGTGGCCTGTGCTTCCGCCACCATTGGCCAATAGACGTTCAGCGTGAGTTGGCCCGTGCAAACCTTGTGTCCAGATCAGGAAATTTACACCTGAAATCAGCCTCCTTTCCTTGGTTTCTTGGCATTCTTGATCGATCTCAATAACCTACGTTGGATAGATTGTCGGTCCGAGGTCACCAAGTGATCAGCACAGAGCATGCTGCATGGGCTCGCCTATCGACATGGACCGCGCGATGCCCGATGATCAGTCATTCCTTCTGCGTCTCGACCCGTACTCATCTTCCTAGCCACAATAACGAGAGGAGCGGGAATGAGAGCAACAGCTGTTAGAGTTCTACAGGGAAAAAAAGAAACCAGGTACCAACTCTCCTGAGCCACACAGTACTGCCTAAAGCCAAGTCTACCGCCAGCACAACGCCACAGCCCTGGTTAGAGCCGAACTTTGGAAATGGGAACCTGAACTAGGCTCAAAGCTGAACAGCTCGGTTCCCCAGCAACGCTAGCGTCGTATTTCTTTTTCAATTCGCTCCGCTGTCATTGGAGCAGAACACGAACAGCAAGTCGTCCAAGTGCAGCCTCGCTGGACCATGCGGGGCATCGAATTTAGATTCGGAATAACCATTTGGAAAAAGGGCTGACGTTGCTCAATAGCGCAAAAGTAAACCTAAGAAGTTTAAATGAAGAAGAGCTCGCCTAGACTGCAGGGACCTTGGATCTGGCAGCAGAGCCTCGTTGCTTGCTCTCTCTTCCCAAGTACCTCTTACTTATGGAAGTGAAATCTGTGCCTTCTCCGACTGACTAGGAGACCTTGATCATCTCGTCGGGTTGTGCAATATTTTGCTTCCTTGGTGTAGTGCTGCCGTCCTTTACCAGTCGCGCATACCAGAGCAGCTTGATCGTGTCAGATTGCTCAAAAGATGCGCTGGAGCGCTGCAGTCGCGGCGGCGCTTCTCTGCCTCCGTGCGGCCGCGCAGAGTGATTCCCCCAACCCTGGCTCGGATGTCTCTGCACAAACTGTGTACAGCACGATTACCGTGACCGAGACGGAAACTGTACGGCCGAGTGATTCCAATGATTTGGTACAGGCGAAGCATTGCTGTGGTGACCCGGTCACAGTGACGGTGACAGTGGTAGGTTCTATATCGACAGTCTTGCTCCGGCTTCGCGCTAAAGGGTCTGGTAGTCTGCCGGTCTTGACTTTGACCTCACAATCTGTATCGACAATCCAGTAAGTGCATCGTTTGTCCCAATTGAAAGGAATTGAAAAACTGATGAAATCAGCACCATCCTTGGTGCCCAGGAACCTCTACTACTACAACCACAACCACAACGACTACCACAGTATGCCCATCATGCCACACTTGCGGTGGCGATCCTACGACTACTTCAACGTGTCCAACAGTGACCACCACTATTCCAGGCGAACCATCGCACTGTCCAACAGTTACAATTACCGAAACTGAGACTGAGACAGAGACAGAGACAGAGACGGAGACAACGACAACTACAAAGACAAAGACAAAGACAACTACAACGACAGCTCCGGGAGTGCCGACCACCACTACACTGCCTGGAACCACAAGCACGAGTACCGAAACGGAGACGGTGACGACAACATCAGTGTCGACCATCACGTCTTCCTACGTCACCACGTATACTACCAGTATCACGTCAACCATTACGACCACCATCTCGGATACCATCACCTCAACCCTGACTACGGTGATTCCTACAACCATTACTGAAACAGTGACAACAACGAGTCTGAGTACATTGACGACGGTGACAACAACATCTGTGACCGAGACTGGTACTCCCGAGACGGATACAGTTACCGTCACAGAGACCACTACGGACATTAGGACGGTCACTGTCATTATCACCGTGCCTGGGCCTACCTCGACGGAGACAGAAACAACTACGTCCACAACAACTCGCAGTCTGACGCTGTGCCCGAGTCGTACTGTGAATCCGACTTACACGCCACCGGCACCGCTTCCGAAGGATTACCTTTGGGGATGCCCACCTGGGTACCTCTGCCGTCCACGCAAGCAGCCCGGCGAAGAAAGTTGCAACTTCGAGGCCGGAGTGCCCGCTGATACATATGTCTGCAGTCCGGAGGAGTGTGTCGAAGCGCCGTACCTCCTCCCTCCGGAGTACTGGGGTGAGCCAGGTGTCTCGACGGATATTGGCAAATTCAATGTCAGCCCGGGATACTTCAACTTGAATCCCGAGCGCTTCGGTCTCACATACGACATCTTCCAATTCCCTCTGGGCTTCGAACCGAAACCAAAGGACAAGGAGAAGAGACAGAGCATTGGCCTACCGGTCCTCCCAGGACAGTGCTACGATGACTGCAACAATGCAATGTTGGAAGCCGAATCCGAGGGCAAGACAAGCAGGCTGTGCCGCGCCGGCTCGGCATTCATGGAAGCACTGCAGAACTGCTTCGATTGTGCAGATGCATTTGCCGAGGAAGGCGACACGAGTCGCGATGACTTCCCCGAGTTCGCTCAGTTCTTGGATTTCTGTGATGACCAAGATTCGGATCCGACGAGCTCCGCCGATGAATCTACTACCTCGACAACAACGACGTCGACCACTAGCTCATCAAGATCTACGGAGACAACGTCATCGACCACGCAGTCCTCGCAGACTACCAGTAGCGAGAGTTTCGTGACGGCGACATCAACCGGCGGTTCTGAGAGCTCGCAATCAGCTTCCCAGACGACAGGTACGGCTACTCCCACCGACTCGTCTGGCGGTGGTGGCGGCTCTGGTGGTTCGGAAAGCTTGTCACCGACCGAATCCACCGCGGCACCTCCGGCCCCTGGTGATGACGTGGAGTTTTTCCCAGGCGCTGGAGTCGGTCTCTCTGGACAACGGATTAGTCTGCCGTGGCTGGTCACATTGGTCGCCGCTATGGTCGCTCTGTTCTGATTTGAAAATAATTTCCCTTCATAGCCGCCGAGCCTCGCCGAGAGAGTCTAATCTTATCTTGCATTTTGACCTTCGGCTGAATTCGGCGTTGCATTTTTCTGATTGATTTTTTGGTTTTTATGGAGGAAATTCGGGTTTTATGATACAGTTAATACGGGTGACGAAGTTACGACGCTCCTTTGTACCTAGACGATATCACGACGCTCCTTTGATGACTGGACGAGGAACATAATGAAGATTACTATCAGATAGTGTAGTAATCTAAATAATGGGAAAACAAGTCAAGTTGACATTATTCTAGGCACGTTGATTCAAAGTAACTATGAGCGCGACGAAGTTGCTTCTGTATCACATCTTCCAGAATTGATAGCCAGATCTCAGATCAAGCAAGGTAACATTGCACGAGTTTGTGCGAAATACGAAGCATACTACCTGTTCTCTTCGATAATGAAAGTGATTACGTTCGGAGCCTTCATCGCACGCCCAATTGATTGTCGACGGTGAGAAGGGCAATCAATTTTTCCCATTTGAGCCTCATCCTCAACCCAGCAATGGATTTTGGCCTACCACTGTCAACTTTGACGTCACATGCGTTTTCTGATGGTTGCAGATCGGTCCGGCCCGCATCCATTGGTTCCTAGGAGTGACAAATTGCAAACGGACTAAACTCTGGGCTCTCGGGCCTCCCCGAAAAAAAAAAAAAAGCCCTAAACGCGTCGGAATTAAGAAAACGAGGACCTAAGCAACCCGAGCTGAATTAGCCGCTAAGCCCACCCAGATTCCCATCCCACGACTCCACGCCATTGATGATGAACAGGTATTGGATCTGAGCGGGGTTAATTCTCCGAGAATAACGCTAAAAGCTACGCAAATTAACTTTATGCAAGATGCAGGCACTTTACAGGGTAAAACTATGGGCTTTACGCGTAAGTAAGTAGGAATGGACACGACGGAGTGCTCCGGATGAGGTACCCTAAGTCCGAGGCTTTGTGCAAATGGGAGGTTGAATTTTAGTCGCGACTGACTCGTATTCACCATGATCTGCATTCGTCATTGAGCAGCGGGAGGTGACATTGATGACCAAAGATATGCCAGAGACAAGAAAAATGATTTGGAATCGTCGACGCACGATACATCTTTGCTGTCGGTCGCAATTTGTGACGACCGAAGTAGTCCCAAGTACTGCCTAAAGTTGGTTGTTTTTAAAGACAGCGGTGTCTCCGGGATCCGGCGAAGCCGACACTGCAAGGAACGAACTGAACCACTACTACAAAGCTGCTTCTTAAACGACCTAGTGCACTGTCTGTGCACCCCGACCATCAATTTACCTAGTCAAGGCAAATTTGCGGAGTTCAGGGCCACGTGGACGAGGTAAGTTGAACGTCGTCGGTACTTTTCTGGAGTAATACTTCGACGCTGACATCCATGTCCCGTAGTAGGAGGGTGCATTTCAATATCTCATTTTCGCCGGCCATAGGCTGTGATTCAAAGATATCGAGCTTGATGAAAAGACCTTCATCTAGCCAGCGGTATGTCTCGGATGGTTTCTGGAATATTGATGTCCATACGTCAGGACCAGCCGTTTGATCAGTACGGAATATTTCTATTGTTAGCACCACGACGTGGCGGTCTAAAGTACCTGTACCTGATTCTAGCAGGTTGGTGCGGCTGAACTGCCATACTATCAACAAACGGTCAGCTCAATAAGCTACTGATTACCATTGATCAGCCATCAGAGCGCCACACGCATTGGTAGCGCCTCTTGACGTCTATTTATCAGCAAGCACTGTCAGGCACCTAGAGACATGCCATAGGGAATCGAGGCGCCGCCGATTAGTTTCAAGTCTCGACGAAGCCCTTTTTCCTTTCCTATATGTTGCTTTCAGATACAGGTACCTACGGAATCCTCATCCGGCCATTCATTCCGCCAAGACATCTATACTTGCTTCCTCGTCTATACTTAGGTTCTTAGTGAGTGAATCCTTCATCCGACCTCTGCCTCTCCAAGGAAAAAGACGAACGGAACGTAACGATCAAACCAACCTCCTAACTAGGAAGCTCACGATCAGCTATCAATCATAAGTATCCTGCACCTGCTAACCGTCTAGGAACAATGATGTAGCGGTCGGCAACTTGTGCTCTGCAGGAGACTGACCTTCCCAGTTTGTGGCCTTGTTGTCCGGCTGATGACGAGGAGAGTTGTGTTGGTCTGGTTAAACTTGAAGATCCAACAAGGCACCTTCACAACTTTGTAACTTTGTTACCTTATTTTGCCCGATTGATTCGTTTTATTCTGCTGAGTTTTATCATCTATGTTCTCGGGGTTGTTTGTCTCCGCTGAGGTAAGATATTGGGTGCTTGTCTGCTGCCGTTGCATCCTTGACGGTGTACCCACGGCATATAACCAGCGCGCATCTGGGATGCATGCATTCAACCAGAATCCTGCCTGATTTGGATGCAGGAGATTCGAATCATGGAGGGGATTTCATTTTCTCCCCTCCTTGAACTGTGCCAGCCACAGTTGCGCCGGACATCCTTACTACATTTGGACCTGGCGAGGACTGCTCAGCCCGCCAGGGGGATATTATATTGGACATTCAGGGGAACCGTAGAAATGCGGTACGTTGGAAGAGGCGTAATGCATTCGATTTAAATAAATACGTATCATCGGCCATTGCTCATAAAGTGAAATCCAACCTGATCGAGCAGCCCAGAGCCCGACCCAAAATTTCCATACGCCATACGCGAACACCCAAAACCCCGAAAAGATGAACACCCCAGGAATCACACACAAGACGGTCCCAGTCCGCAGTGCTTCAACCAACGCCATCCAAATTCAACACAAATGATTCGTGAAAATATGGGGTAAAATCAATGGGAGAAAGGAACCAAAACAGAACTGAAGAAATGGTATCTCAGAAACAACACCCCCGTGAAGGGTTCCCATGGAAACGACAGAAAAAGCAGAACTGATAATTATGATCCAAAGCCAGTGGACGTCGTGATAGGACGGTATGTTCTAGTTGTATCGGATGCATCGGAGCTTGTTGAGGGTATCACGTCAATATCATGAAGGAATAGCGAGCGAAAAAGTCAGGATTAGAGTTGGCAATCATCGGACTATTCGAACCGACGATTCCCAGTGTCACCCGTTTGCCGTGAATTCAGGAACTCGGTAGCGCCCTCTTCTCGTGAGGCAGGAGTCTTTTGGTCATCGGACCGCTGTGGTCTCGGTGAAAACGGCGATAATTGCATGATTTCCGAGGCAAGCGCGGTGGCTGTCAAGCTCCGCAGCTCTCGTTCTTCCCGCTCGTCTTCTTTTGCAAGGCGTCGCCGCTCCTCAGGGGATAGCTTTTCTCGCCGTCTTCTTCGAATTTCATAAATTGTCCACAGCAAGACTTCCTCGGAGACACGGTTCCTCGGAGCGCCGTGTTTGGCTGGGTATCGGACATAGCGGCGCGTGACGTCAGTCGCACCATCAATCGAGAACGCAATGCAGTATGATAGCTTCCGGCCCCAGCCTGTTGTCGTCATCAGCAAAATGTCATCCCTGGCAGCTTCTGCGAATAGAGGGCATCAAACGAACCTTCAGTGTATTGCCGGGGTTGGTCCCAGGCACATTCACAGGCATCCACATGTACCCATCGCTTTTGATATTCCGAGTAGACTTCCGTCCACACATAATCCTCTGCATTCCATACCCATCGTACACGGCTGCCCAAGGCGCGGCAGAGCATGGTGAAACAATTAGCCCATTCACCGCCGCGGCCGCGACGTGTCTGGAGCAGTTGCCACACGTCTGAATAACGTGGGAACCGCTCGTATGCGGCACAAGCCGAACATTGGTACAATTCTACTTTTGTAGCACCACGGGCCATCTCGTCCGGCGTCGGTGGGACGAAGCCGCGGGCGATTGTGGGCATCGAGCATACCGAGCATGGCGGGTTGTTGACCCATGTGAAAAAAGTACGAAACCACCTGTCAAGGGTGTTAGTGGCGACGGTACGGACGCCAGGACGCACCGACGGGCACTTACTTGAGAAGCGCTTGAATTACAAAGTCCTGATAGCCCCATTCCGGTTTCTTTCCCATACTGGCCGCCGCCGCCAAGTGTAATTCATGCTCCTCTTTCGCGGTCGAGTAGAGCTCATCCAGCGGAATGACTGTCAGAGCTTCGTCCAGTAAACCAGGATTCTCGTACGTAGTTGGGGTGACGGATAATCCGAACAGCATATTGCAGAACTTGGCGGACGCATGGTCTTGCGGGGGATGCGGCATGATAGGAAGCTGTCGTCGCGACGAGGATGGCGGTTTGGACGAGGACGACCTCGGAGACTGCATATGCATCGGGGAGGGAGAATGCGATCGCGATCGTTGTTGCAGGTCATTGAATCTTCGAATGCGCATCATTTGCTCGAATTGCTTCGTGAGATCTGCGGCATCAAAGGGGGCCTGGGCTGAAGCCCGCTGCTGGCCCCGATGCGAGGAATCGGCCATGGCTACGGCGCTCCCAAATGGCCGGTTGCGACGACTGCCTGTCAGACCACGTCGTCCGTCCCTGTTGTTCGTCCCTCGCCTTCGTTCTTGGCCGCGATGGCAGTAGGAATGGCGGAAAGTCAAAAAGTAATGCCGGGGCAGGCACGAGGGCGGGCTAGAATGATGGAAGTCGGGAAAAGCAGGTTGACGACGGGCCGGCAGCCCAGACCCGAGAGGAAAAGGTCCAGACGGAGAGGATGGAGGAGCGGTTGAGTCGAAACGGCGGCGACGGGTCCTCAAAGAATCAAGCACACGGCGCAGGAATCACTCCAGAACTGAGAACTGCGGTTTGGGGGAGAAGTGGTGGTGATGAACGCAATTGTGCCAAGCCCACAGGCGGTACCACCTCGTTCGCTGCGAACTACGGATCGTCGTCCACGCAGATGGCCAGGCCCTCGGGCTTGTCTGGCCGGATCATGAATGAAAAGGCATGGAGCGATTAAGAGGTCTTTGACGGAACTACCTGAATGTCGACCGCACCAGGGCAATCCACGAGAAATCTCTTTCTTTGGGGGGAAGCTGGGCACGGAGCGGCAAGATTTAAGCAGTGCATACGCAAGCAACGCCGAGGGCGTCGTCAGCGTCCCCAGCACCCAGAGCCAGGGCCCAATCAGTCTCATACCGCCTTCAGAGTTAATCCCACCGCGCAATCTCCTTCCGTAAGACTCATTTGTTTATCATTTCTACATCATGTCTCCCTAAAACAAAGTAAGCGACGAAATAAAACATGAATCTGGGCTCTAGTGACGGGCCGTCCGGGGGAGAGCAGTTCGTCATTCTTATTCCCTGTCCTAGCGGCCTATTTTTATCCGCCCTAAACTAACGATCGATATTGGCTTGGCATGACGGGGCGAGCTTGCCCCGGCACTTGTCCAAGTGAAATCTATGACTACTCCAGTAGTTATCGCTACGAATTTGTCTTTTTGATAAGAATAAAATGGAATCAATCCTAGGGATGTTCCTCCGTATGTTGACTGTCCGATGAACGGGTTATTGTATCCCTCGAAAGATTCCGTCCAGAGTCCGAAATTACGCCGGTACGGGTTACGGGACAATTCCAGCAGACGTGTCCAGGACGCGCAATGAGCTGACGAATCGACAGAACCAACTAGTTAGACGCATCACAAGTGTACGACGACGTCTATCTGGCGCTGTAACCGATGATGATACTATTGCCAATCCAGGCGCAATTACCAGCCTCAAAGCGAACGACTTCGGCTGTCCAGACTGAGAGCCTTCGCTGCCCTGTTCTCAATCAATATGATGCCCGCGGAGAAGGCTTTGTCGTACTCGGACGGAACTCGTACTCGTGCGCAGGCGCCAAGCCGCCACGCCAGAGCCCGTCTATTACGTAATCACGCATATCGCACTAACTAGTTAAGGTAACTACATTGCGGGCTAAACCAAATACGGCATAAACTACATATCATTGCTGAGTAATCAAATATTTACAAATGCTGATGGCGTACTGCTCGTACACCTCGTAGTCGACGGCCTACTAGCTACGAAGTACTCATACAGGTGAGCTTGAGGTTGTGCAAGACTAGCAATCACAGGAACAAGGCAGCAGCATCAACCTGGTGCTATGCAACGTAACCAGTAGATATCGATGCCTATGGTCATCAAGGGTCCTAATACTCACGGCCTCACGTCATCAGCCAGGAACGCGTGTTTGGACGCGTATCCATCACTTCTCTCACCAGAGGAGCATCTTGGTCGTGAAGCAAAGATCATTCGGCTGGTGGGCAACGCGACAACTCCGATACAAAGGATTGTCCCCAGAAAGCGCTGCTACAAGTCAGAGAGGCTCTCCAAACGATTTGAAGGTTGGGGAAAGACCAAACTAACCTGGTATACTTGGAAACGTATTTCCACAACTTCTGGTACCTAGCAGTACGCTGCTCAAGGTCCATGGACACGGCCTCATAGTAGGCATTGGCGAGGTCTTCTGTGCTCCACGGGTTCACCACCAGACTGCCATTCAGGCTCTGGGCGGCACCCGCAAATTCGGACAAGATCAGCACGCCTTTCCGCTTTTCCTGGCTGGCGACGTATTCATAGGACACCAGATTCATTCCGTCTCGAGTTGACGACACCACGCAGGCGTCGGAGATTGCATAAAGTGCAAGAAGCTCGTCGAAGTTGACAGATTTGTGCATGAAGTGAATTGGCATATAATCCACCGTCCCTGAACTCGACGTTAGCAGCCTCGATTTTTCAGGTGTCGGATGACATAAGGAAAACTTACCAAAGCGTCCGTTGATACGCCCTACCAATTCGTTGACAACTGCCCGCAAGTTCTGGTATTCTTCCACGTCTTGACGACTTGGGACAGCAACCAACACAAGCACCACTTTCCCCACCCATTCCGGATGACTTTGAAGAAAGACCTCCAAAGCATGAAGTTTCTGCGGGATGCCTTTGATATAATCGAGGCGGTCAACACTGATCATGAGCTTCATACCCTGGAATTTCGACTCCAAATGGGCAATGCGGTTTTTGACCTTGGGATTCTTCAGACCCTCGACGAACTTGTCGGGGTCAATCCCGATCGGATACGCACTGACCGCAATCGTCCGTCCCTCGAAGTGGACGCTATTTGGCGTTGTGATCGTGCCCCTGTCGCAATTGGTCAGCTCCAAGTTGAAATACAGGGTTCCACATTTCCATGCTTACAGGAGATAGGAACAACTGCTCAGGAAGTGCCGCGCATAATCAAAGGTATGGAACCCAATCAAGTCGCTGTGCAACAGGCCGCGCAGGAGGTCGGTGCGGACGGGCAACACCCGATAGATCTCACTGCTCGGGAACGGAGTGTGCAAAAAGAAGCCGATCCTGATATTCTTCTTTCCCAGATTACGAAGCTCATTACGCAGCATCTCGGGTAGGAGCATCAAATGGTAATCGTGAACCCAGATCATATCACCGTCCTGTGCTTCCCGGGCAATGGTCTGAGCAAAGAGCATGTTAACTTCGCTGTATGCAAACCAGGCCGACTCGTCGAAGATTATCTCTCCGGGATGGTAATGGAGCAACGGCCATAGAATTGAGTCTACGTACAACCCAATAAGCCAATTCTGTCCTTATGGGGCCATATGGAGCACATACTTGAGAACCCATTGTAATGGCGATCTGCCAATTGGTCGTCAATGAAGATAGGTGTCGCGCCATACTCGTCTTTGAGTCGATTCCGCACTGTTTCAACCTCATCCTCTGGAACCTCAAGACCAGGCCAGCCATACCACTGGAAGGTCGTTGTTTTTGCCAGACCGCTGAGACCTGTCACCAGGCCTCCCGAGGACATGGAGAACTCATACTTGCCGCCCTCCGATCGTCGGATGGTGATTGGAAGGCGGTTGGAGGCTAGAAGCAGTCTTCCGCCGCCGGTCGGCGAGGACTCCGTGATCGCGGGGGACATTTGGAAACGCCGGGGTTTTTTGATGAGGGGTTCAGATCTAAACCACGGTTTCCGACAATTGCTGGCCTTTTATTTTGAATTTCTATTTATTCGATGATGAGAATGTACATAGAAAAGTTTCCGGATGATTTCAGAATCTCAAGAGTAAATAAAAACGAAAAGGGAACGGTAGCATTCAATTGGAAAGGAAATAGTCCGTTTCATTCAATGCGAAAGGGTTCCTTGAGTGATTTATTTGATTCCTGATTCAAGCAATCCTTTCGCCTGATCATAACTTTTTTTTTTTGCAACCCCCTTTGGTTTCTGGTTTCTTCCTCCTTCCTTGATCCCTGGAAACATCACATAGACAAACCCGGTCAAAATGACCCGGTTCAGAACATCATGCCCCTTCACGGATGCAGTGCGCCCCCTTCAGCAACCAATCAATTCGTGTCGGTGGAAGCATCGAGAAGCCTCTAGGGCTGGATAAGTTGGGTGTAGATTTCTATCCCAGGAAATGTTTGCATCTTTGACAAACAAAGCCCTAGGCCAATTGGTTCTTGGCCCCTGGACTGGAGAGCTTGGCATATGCCAGTCATGCAGTAAAGCTTGTTACTGTCTCTGCTGAAGCCGTCAGAGCCTCGTTCTGAGTCCCCATAGTGACAGGAAGACGCGTTCGTTTGGATCAGAGAAACAAATTAGTTGTTAAGTAAAGTAACCTTGCGAAATGGAACAGCAGACAAATCCCATTCACCATCTCAAATATGTACGATTAGAATGACAGCCTCGCTGAACGTGTCTATCCCAGTAAACATCGCATAGATACGATGCAAAAAAAAACATACTCCGTATACATATAGCCAAGCAACAGAGATGTATATGGTCTCTATTCGTAATCTTTGGCATACCGGTCCGGCAATTCCACATCCCATGTCGGCCTCTCCACCACCGCAACTTCAAACATCACGCCGTCATCACCGTCCTCCCCGGGCAATTGCTGGTCTATCGGCACAACACCGAGAATGTCCCGGAATTTGTATGAATGCCAGTACAATCCGTCTGTCGAAGACGCGGATTCCGTGCCCTCAGCTTTGCCGTTCTCGTCGGTACGGCTCTTTGTGTCCTGATTTGTGGCCTCGGCGTCGTCACCGTCATCGCTCTCGCGACGCAATCGCGCAAAATCGGGCTCTCCGTTCACGAGGAACGGATTACTATTCTCAGCGTCGTCGCCATCGTCATTCGCTTCGCGGCGCTCCGCGTTGAGAGAAATGACTTCTGACTTTTCTTCGTCCTTGCCAACGATCTTTCGAATCTTCGTTCCCAGAGACACGGTTGCTTCAGCGGATGGCATCAAATCACCTGCACCGCTGTTCTGTGCCGCTCGCTGAAGGCGAAGCGCTTCGTAATCTTCATCGTTCTCGCGTTTGCGTTTGCGAGAGGATGACGCGGCTTTTGCCACGTCAGTGCTGGATGTGCTCTTGTCCTTGCTCGTCGGTGCCGGGTAATCTTTCGTGAGATCGAAGATCCACATCCATGATGAACCATAGAACAGAACCTTATTGGCTCCGTAGCGCGCACTGCACATTCCTCCCATTACTCGGTCCTTGACGCTGGTGAACTCGACTGGGAAGTGCGATCGGGGATTGCGGAGGGACCAGTCCGAGAATTTGTTCCGCAGCACTTCGTATTCGACAAGTTGGTGCTTGCTGGTGACCACCAGCAGGCTATCTTCCGACGGAGCCACAGTGTTACCGTTAGTGATCGCCTTAGGCTGCGACGGCCCCGGGCGGAAGCATAAATGTACAATCGCGGAATGCAAGCGCGGCATAGGCACGTGGCGTTTCCACTGCTGCCCGTCGATGACCACCGGCTCCTCGCCACCATCCTCCGAATCTACCACGGATGCATTGTCTTGATCCGCTGCTACCGCATCACGCGGCTCGGAGTCTTGCAACACCCAAAAGTCCACGCAGCCTAGCAGATCACCAGTTGCAAGGATCTTGCTGTCGTGCGAAAAGGCAACCGTACGAATGGTACGTTCGTAACTCCCCAAAGTGCCAAAGCTGGCTCTGTCACGGTAAGGCTTATCCCGCTCCGAACGCTCCAGTTCGACGACTCTCGAGTCGACCTCGAATGTGCCCTCCGTCGAACGGATTCTGGCGACATTGATCGAGCTATCTGGGCGTATGATGCATATCCAGTTGTTGTCTGGCGAAATAGACAGAATACGAGCACCGTCATGTGAAATATCAGACGGTACCGTCACGTCAGAGATACGGAGGATATCACTATCAGAACCCGTAGGTTGCCGCAAGGAGAATAATTGTATGCTAGAAACAGTTCCGACAGCCAGGAGTGTCCCATCTCGTGACAGCGCTACTGAGCTTATATTCTCCTCGCCCTGTTGAAGTCAGCGCTTCTCCAGCTTCAAATAGAAAGCAGACGCATATTGAGAGAATCACGTACCTTGATCAGTACTCTGCCAACTAGTTTATGCCGTTCGTCTTTCGAATCCACATTCTTCAGTTTCGATTTCTGGGCTATTCGCCAAATTCTGACCTCGCGTTCCCAGAAGCTCGCGATTAACCTAGATGAAGGCGAGGAAATGACTTGTGGGATCTGCGGCAGGTTGGAAAGTTTTCGATGGTGCTCCTTCCCATGCTCACGAAGAGGCACGACAACGAGTGCAGCGTCGGGACCTATCGTACATGTCAGTTAAACACGACCCTGCGGCACGACACACGATCGAGATCAGATACCTCCTGAAACAGCAATACTGATATCTTTCGTCTCATACACAGCAATCTTCTTTACATCATGCGTGTGGTATCGCCGGTGCATGACTTCCACCCATCGCCGCGACTTATCGTCTTTCGACCCTGGCGTACGTCGGTACAACACAGTTCTTTGGTCAGCACCCCCGCTGATCACACTTTCTCCATCAGCGCTGACAGCCACGTCGAGCACGTCGGCCTGATGTCCCTTGAAACGCTGCACAAGCGAGTAATTATTCGCATCCCAAAACCTGATTTCTCCCGTCGAGTCGCCGGACACAATGGTCCCATCAGGGAGGCACTTCAGACTCCAAACCAAAATCTCCTTGGGACCGCCATACGGCCCACGGCCAAGAGACACTGTTCGTAGTAACCTTCCACCCCGGATATCAAACAGCCGGATGTTTCCGTCGGCATAGCCCGCAACAAGCACATGGCGATTCTGGAAGGCGAGACTCAGGACTCGGACGTTCTTCGTGGTGGACGGCCGGATTCTTCGAACAAACGATAGGTCATTGTCCGCCGTCGACAAGATCACGATCGACCCGTCGGCACAGCCAACAGCAAGATGCTGACCAACGTATTCGCCCTCAGCGGGGGCATTCTGCTTGCCATCCTCCGGCCTCCAACGTGGCTGGGCTGTCAGACACCAAATTTCTCCATATCCACCACTCGAATGACGACATGGCCGGCCCTTCTCCAAATCCCATTCCGTAACCGTAGTTGAATAGCCGATGCTGAACAATCGAAGACGGCCGGGGATCTTCGTGCGGCGACCCTCGCTGGACGGATCATCGGTCGGAGGATCCAACGTCCATGCCAGACCCTCAATGCTGCGATCTTTCCCGCCCCGCAGAATCGTCTCTTGAAACCAAGCACCACGCAGAGGATTCCAGATTTCGATGTCACCGTTCGCCCGCCCAACGGCTAATCGAAGTGTCCGCGCACCATGGCCACTGGTATCCAACCCGGGAGGATGCGAGAATTCGAGCGCATTGATCCCCTGCGGGTTGAAGGGAACGAACCGGCAGCGATGAACCTCCATGGAATTCGGCGAAGAAGAATAGGGTTCGTTGCAATGTTTTTGTTGCAGGTTCACGGCGGGTTCCTGGTATCGCAAAAGATTTGCAGCATCCGATTCTTTCTCCACGAGGCTGCAGCCAGACACAAATCCGAATGTTTCAAGATCTTGCCGACATTTCTCAGAAATTTTTACGAATGTGCAATGTCTGCCGCGCTGCCTGAGCAGTGACGACCGTCTAGCGAGACTGGTGTCTCTTCCCAAGATTTTTTTTCTCCCGCTTGTTAAGCTTGGGACGAAATGCGCGAGTCGCGGACAGGCTTTTCCAAAATTGATAGGTTGCTAAGCCAATACAGGAAAGAGGTTAGTAAGACTACGCATACGCTAAACTGATCAAAGAATATAAGCTACCCGCAGGCTGCGAACCAGCGTACTGGAAATTGATAGATTTGCATTCAAATCTCGAAATGAAATTCATAAATTATCAAAATTCTAGCCCAAAAGTTCTTATTTGAATTCAGTTCCGGGTGCATGTGATTGCAGGGCGTAGGCCTCTGTTGAGCCCTATGTTATTGAGGCCAATCCTTCTGTGATTATTATGAATCAAATGACATCGCAATCATCGGAAAATATCCATAGTTGCTTTAGGATTGTTTTTATTTGAGCACATAGACGGTAGTTGCGCTCATCAGATCAAGAGCTATGCAACCTGATGCGCTCAAGGATCGAAACGAGGGATACATACTCTAGCATGAAGGATAGGTCCGATTGATGGTAACTACTCTACGGACATATAACCAGGGGAATAGAAGTGGGATTCACCTCTCTCTAGGTTTCCCTGTGCAAGACCGTTCAAGGAAAGCCAGCCGAGTCATTCCTCCCAGTCTGCATTCGAAATGTTGAATAGATAGCAATGAAGCAGGCAATCTCTATGTGCAATGGACTCATGACATCCATTCGACTGTCACGAAAGGATGTCCTTGTCCAGCAGTATTATTCCTGAGATATGATAAGGACAGTGAGACCCATATGAACAGCAATGGGGGACCAACGGCAGTGGCAAATGATGCAGAGCACATGAAAACAGTGCAGAAATGAACACAGGAGGTATCACAGAACGCTCCAGACACAAAGGAAAGGGGTATGCAACTGCAACCAGAAGAACTGACAGAAGACAAATGAATTTCTGTTTTTCTTTTTTCTGATGTCAGAAAACGACTAGCGCTTGCAATGTGAGATCTAAACACACAAAAAAAAAATGCAGTGGAATGGGGTATGTAATAAATCTAGTATGGGGAACAAGAGTATGCACAGCAGATCTGAAGGGCGAAATGGCACCAGCAAGATCAAATGAACTGTGATAATTCACAGTGACAAGTGATTATGCCGGATGTCGGGAGAAGACGGCCGGAGAAACACCACAAATGTGGTGAACAGACACGCCTTAGGCTTGAACAAAGGGGAATGGGGCCGCGAGCTGAATTGCCCACAACTCGCAGGGGTTTGCTTCACCTTGTAATTATCCATGAGCAATGATTGAGTGAAGAGAGTGATTGGAGCTCTCTTAGCCAGGCCATCAGTAAGTTGTTGTAAAGCTCATCTGAGAAACCTGCGAGAAAGATTGATGTCCATAATGAGGCTCTGCATCGTACATATGTGTGTCGGCGTAGGACATCGCGGGCGGCGGCGTTGGTGAAGCAGGACATGTAGTATTGACAGCCCCTTTACTGACATTGTGATTCCCCTCTGCATTGACATACCCTTCATTTTCGGGAGTGACCGGAGGTGTAAGATAGCCATGCACCTGGCTCGGTTTCTGTGGCGTCGCCAAGCCAGCCTCCCCGCCATAAGGCTTCGATTCTGTGTCCGAGTTGTCTGTCGGAGGGGTCGGGGGAGCGTAAGTACCGTTGGCAATGCTGGCCTGACGGGCGAGGAAATGATCGAGCAACCGAGCAATTCGGGAGTAATGGGCCGAGGAATACTTCCGGCGGAGAACCTGAGACGGCTGATGCAACTGTTGTGACAGACTCAGCAAAAGAGACGAGTCATAATCAGCAGCCCAGTCTGTGTGCCGAGGCTGGGGTCGGTTCAGGATGCATCGTGCGAGCGCCAACGAAGCTTTAGCAAGGTCAGCGGATGGTTTCGACACGAACTCTCGATGAAAGAGAGCCATCTCCAGGATATACAGGGAGAGATGCTCCAATTCCGGGTCGTACGGAAGATCCGCCAACGCGATTTGCAGGAAGCTGTCCACAGTCGGGTGACCGATAGTCCAACCGAGGGTTTGCAGTACATGCCACTCCATTTGCAGGAACATGTCATCGTCATAGAGCGAGCAACACATCGACTTCAACTCTTTGATTGTTGGTACGTGCTCTTTCTTGTCACCGTACTTGGCAGCAATCAAGAGCGCTGCACAACCGACGAGCTGGTAATGGCGCTTGTACACTACTCGCTTCGAACAGTAGCGATCCAGGAGGTTGATTGTCAAGAACAATGTCGACGGAAGCAACTGGAAAGCGCTATGGGCTTCGATCAGGAAGTCGAGAAGGTAGGGACGCATGTACCACTGAATCTCAGTCTGGATATCAATCGACTCGACGTCAGGAAGGGTAGCAAGCTGGTAGGACAAAGTCAGCGTTGACTAGAATAGCATGGGATGAGGAGCTAACACACATCCATCCGAAGCATATGGGACAGATGGTCATTCATGTACTCTTCCTTGGTGGCGGTGGAGAGTTGCTCGGCAATGGCATATTGCCGCTCACGAGCGACCAGTTTAGCATGTTCCTTGGCGTCCAGACGATGGGCGACTTCGTCGCATGATTCCACAAAGAACGTATCGCATGGCTGGTGGGTGGTCGAAGGGCGTTGGTTGTTGTAGGCCATGATGGCGTGTTGATTGAAACGAGGACGTATCTTTCGAGCTGACCGGCAGGGAGCGAATGTGTTAAGTGGCAGGACACCTGATCACAGATCCGTGCATCGATCGGAGAAACGACGGGGAAAAGGGAGAGACAGTCGTCGGATTAAGTAGCAAGGATTGTAAATAGTTGGCGGACAAAAAAGTATTAAAATGAGTGTAGTAGCTTAAAAATCCGAAAGCTGGCGGATAGAAAAGCCAGCCGTAGAGAAGGGAAAAAAACGTTTAAGGCCGAGCTGTATCTCAGGATGCGGTTAGCATTAAGCCGTCCAAACTGGACAGACGGTCCAACAATAGATAGTATACGAAGACGAGACCTACCCGGAACGAAGGCCGTCTAAGAGGGGAATTGGTCACCCTTTCTATGCAGACAGTTTGGCATCTAGGCGAACAGCGGATGCAGGAATGAACTCCTTCTAGAATCGTTCCTGTCCCGGAAAAGATGAAGGACGAGTCAACGTCTCCACCCTTGGAAAACAACAGCCTTTGTCTGGCTGTAGTTTCGACCGTGCCCCGGAATGTGGGATTCGGAGCAGCGTGGAAATCAGGCACGGAGCCCTACTTAAGCAAGGGAAGAACTGGAGTCAGCTCACGAAACCAGGATGGAGAATGAAGGACAAACAGATTTGATCCTTCGAGCAACAAACTTGGCTGCTGTGGAACAAACAGCCAAGCAAGCAAAGCGAAGGCAATTGGAAAGGAGTGAAGTCCGTCGAGTATATCTTCAGACGAAGCCGGCTCCACGGATAAGAGTCTGCAGATCCGATATAGATTAGCCGCGATTCACCAAACGGAAATGTTTCCTCGACGCTAAGCTTCCTCGACAGTTGAAGGGAAAGCATATTGTGATCGACCACCAGATGGTTTGGGTAAGAAGAGGAGCAGAATGTGCCATCCCTCCCGCAGCAGGGGACTCGAGGCATATACCACCGAAACAATACTTGATGATTGGAAAGGGCCAGTTATTGAAGGGCAAGGGGCCGACAGCACCAAACTTCACAACAGCGTTACACATGTTCGGTCAAGTCGAGGGATGCCCACTCCAGCTCCGATTCCCACAGGGCTTTTTTAACATGGCAAAGCCGGCGCGCCTTCGAAGATCCGAGCATATTGGGCTCCCAGCGCCAGAAGAGACGCAAGAACATGTAGTTCTCGAAGCTGCATGGATTTCGATGGTCATGGATGTGGTTTAACATGACAGCTACCGCCCGGACAAGCAGCCGAGAAGGCTTCAGCTTGCGACATCTCGCCCATCATCTGGCAATTGCTGACACGAGCCATCATCGCAACAAGACAGCATCCAATCTGGACCCATTGGAGAGCGAGAAAGGTTGGCCCATGCCTGAATCCCAGGTTGTCGAGATCCTCTCTTTGCCCGCGGGTCGAGGGAGAAAAGGAACATCCGACGACTTTCGACGACTTGACAGGCGGAATGCTCACTCGTCTGTGCAACATGAAGAGGGGAAAATGCAGAAACAAAGGGGAAAAAAGCGTGCACTGGTCGGGCCGGGGAATTATCTCACCGTCGTCAAAAGAGGTCAGGGGCGAATAGACCGATAAACGACGACTCGACCGATTCCGCGACCGAAACTCGACGGGCGACACACCGATGTCGAAGCTGACAGCTGACAGCCGCTGTTCGACTCGAAACTGTGCTGTGCGTGGGAGACGGTTGACTGGAGATGGTCAACCGACTGACACCACGAACAGTGAACCAGTTCCGTACTCTCCGAGAGGGGGGGGTAGGAAGGAAGGGAAAAGGGGTCACGAGAAGAGAAGAGAAGAAGGTAAAGGAGGAATTGAACGGAGAGTAGAGAGAGAGAAGGGGGATAGAGGAAGAGATTCTCTCTCCAAGCGGGTGTGGTCGAGGAAAGAGAAAAAAGAGGACGGAAGAGAGGGCAGAGATGGAGAGGACTTGAGATCCGACTCCTTGGTACGATACGGTATGGTTACGAGGGTGGGAGACGAGTTGGTACGGGCAGTACGGATTACAGAGTCAGCACCGTGATTAGACGCGTCCAGTACGGTCACCAGCGGTAATAAAATACACAGATTCGACGACCAGTCGTTAGTTTGCAGCAGCCAGGCTGGGTCAAGACTTGACTGACAGCGCGGGACAGGGTTGCTGACTGCTCCAGCTGTTGCTGGGTAGGGAACGATTGGTTCTCAAGACATGCGAGTTGCCTGGGCTAACTAAAATGACGATACGTTGGAGAACCTCGGCCTCCGCATTACAGCCGTTTAATGCTCCGCTTTTGGCTGCCTGTGACGGGAAGGAGGGCATAAGACAGAGAGAGCCATGGTTGATCCCAAGCTCGATCAAAGTCTACAAATGGAGGCGACCTTTTTTGGTGTTGAATTTGCGGCTTTGTCTTCGTTTTTTCCAGGCGGCAATCATCGCTAACGAGTATCTTAACCTTTTTGCGCGTAGCGGTATGGGGTCCCGTACGGTATGTAATTGGCCCTAACCAAACCGGGAGCGTGCTGGACGTCGGTTTGTCGGGGGCCTCGGGCTTGGCCTGGGGCACGCCGCAAGCGAATCCCTGGCCTCCTGAAATAACAGCATAACCTAATGTAAGGGTGAAAGGGATGCTGCCCACCACCGATGGTTATGCTTCTGCAGTCCTCTCTCCTGAACTCCCTAACCTTGCATTGCCTTTTTGTTACGCCGGAACCGGCTGGGGAATCTGCGTAAAGTACCGGGAGGAGGTCGGCTACGATATGCGGTCAGTCCCTGCGTCGACAGCTGGAACAAGTAATTGGCTTACTGCTACCACATAGTCTTGACGAGCGGGTCCCCAAAGGAACTAACCAACTCCGTACGGATAATTGTCGTAGAGCAGTGACCGCCGCGTGAAACTATTGGTGTCTACGGTCCATAGTTAGTTCATCTGAACCTCGAAAACAAATAGCATTTTTTTCTCGTGACTGCGCGTTCCGTGTTTTCTACTTTTTTCTACAGCGACCGTTTTTTTGGGTCGATTTTCAAAAATTCAGGATAGCGGGCGGGACACTAGACTGACCCGAACTCAAAACCTGACACTAGCAACCTGTCGTTAGGAGCAGGAATCATTAAAGAACTGAAACTGTCTCCGACTTCGCGAGGTGTTTTGATTGTCGAGTATCGGCAGGTTTTAAACGCGCATGAACGCGTTAGCTTTTTCCGTCAAACATGTTCTGATTGAAATTTAGCTGATCCTTTCGGGTCAATCCAACATTGAAGGAGTTTGCAATACACATAACCACGCACCCATAAAAACCAAACCGCCAAGGTTGTCGCGTCTCTCGCGTGTGAATCCGCGTCATCGGGAATGATAGATGTAACTTAGAACTGGTTCATTGTTGAATTGGAGCCCGCTTTGCGCATACAAAGTTCCAC
>NW_027192366.1:169805-236285 GCF_041956635.1 Thermomyces lanuginosus | reverse complement strand
TTTTTTTTTTTTTACACCAGTACGTGAATATCATGCACCGTAATGACGGAAATCCAGTGCCGCGTACTCCATACGGACACGCAGAATTTGATCGAAACCTTTGTGCTCAATATCTAATTTTGTGAGCGCTCCTGACAATAACAAAATCATTAGGCTACCTACATATCCAGGAGCATGAAGGCTCTGTTCACAACAAATGATTTCGTTGCCGAGCCAAATTTTGCAGAAGAAAACCCACCGATACCTTGGATGATGTACCAACTACTGCACATCATCTGCAGCCACGCAGCAGTAGGTCACGTTAAGAACACCGTGAATCGTCATCCAACAGAGATCGCTGACGAACAATGACCTCAGGGGCACCCAGAGCTCGTGCAAATACTTCGGCCCTGATTATCAATTCTTTACCTCTAGAATCCATAATTCCATGATTCATCTTGGCCAATGAAGCTAGGTACCGCTGACTTACGAAAATTCTTCAGTGTGGTGGAGACTCTACGATGACACTCTAGTTCTGGCTTTCACGACGGCATTGTCAAGCACTACGAGCACTCATCATTGAATGAGGTAGATGAAGCGTTTCATCACCAATCACCAGCAAACTCCTTTCGCTGACGATTACGGTAAAGGGTGTACAATTCATCTCTGCTCGGCAAGCGGCAGAAGCTGAAATAGATCGCCAAATGGGCATCAGATGCCAACAAGGATTGTTGAGGATGGAGATGATGTACAGAATACTCCCATACTTTTAGGGGCCCGATGTTCCAGAGCCTTGCTGAATTGCTGGTGTCCCTGGCGGTCAGCGTCTCCCCCTCCTTTGCAAGGGATCCGATAGGGCGGATAGGCACTTGTCTGGAGAGGACGAGTTCCGCGAATCGAACCAATCAGCTGTAGGAATTGCTAATTTACGATTTGACTACGGAACTGACAACTGGGAGAGAGAACGACTCTCCTCTGATGTCAGCATTTATTGCCGAACCAATCGTTCCTCCATTGATTCGATCCCCTCACTTGGATCACGATCGTGGCAAATTGCAGTCGAATTGGAACACAAAGAGATCTTGATCAGCTTCAGCATCTGGACTGGTTATCGCCGATATCGACACTTCATGCAATCGGCGACGCCATCCACGCGGATCGACTCCCTAAATTCACAGTAGTTGAAGGAGAGGTCAATGTCAGGCAAACCATCGGGTTGAATGACTCCTCCCCCTTACAATGTATCCCTTACTAGCCTTATCAACCTGTAAGCGGGAGATCTAGATATGCATGTAAGGACGGTGTTTTATGGAGATTATTCCCACGTGTACTCGTACTCCGTGCTCGCCCCTTCACGACGCTCCTTCGCTGATTTTCCTTTTAGTACGCTCCGTAACCCTGTTGCCCCTTGTGCGGAAAATAATGTCCAACGCTAGGATCGGCAATAAAACATCGAATGCAAATGATGGACCATGAATCAACGTCTGACTCGCTGAATGTTGAGGCTCTAATTGAGATCCTCCAGAGTCCAGACAACCATCCAGCCCGCCACGTAATTAAGGCTTCAAGCAAGGCTAATCACAGGCAGCCAACGAATCAACGCTGAGGAATTGGACTTTTGGGGGCCCATGATGACTAAGCATATAGGGTTGGTATTATCACGTGATCGATGGTCATCTGTTTCCCCGCCAAAGCTCTCGGAGCTTAAGCCTGAGCCCCGCTGAAATGGGTTGTTGGATGACTTACGAAATGATTATGTTGTCGGCCCAACTTGCTGTTCCTGGCTTGCATGGTATGCAATTTGTTGATTGATGATTCGCAACAAAAGCTTCTGACATTTACTCTTGTACCTACGTGACATTTTACGTGCTCAAGACAAGCTGGCTAGTTGCTACCACAAAGTAGGACTATCAAGGAGACGGTCGAGTTTTAAGTGCCGGTTCCAGACTTCTGAAAGAAAGGCGCAATCAATGACTGAAAAGGAACTGAAACAACAAGAAGCCTACTTGTGAAAGAACATAAGAGGATTAGTAGGTTGTGTTTCCTCGGTGGCTCGGCCGACGCACATGCTAGGTGTCAGCTTCATCGACGTAGAAGACTGGTTCAACTGGATGCGATCGAGACCGCGGGTTTAGGAATTCAATGCTCGCTTAATATAATCATTCAAGCTCCCTCGGCATATTGCTGGCCTGAACAATGACGGCAGATCAGCCAGCTATGGCCGGCCGACGCTGCTCCGGAGCACATGGCACTTCAGGAGCAATCTCACTGTCGTACCTGACGTTTGCGTATGATGCTCAATCAAAAAGGTTTTACTCAAGCCACCGAAGTGCTCACATGATTCGCCTCGAAGCCCATTTTCTCCACAATTATTGTTCCCCACGTTGTTGTCAACCAAGCCCAAGATGGAGTTGATGGACAACTCATCTCCATTATCGGAGGAGCTTCCTCCGATACACTCATTAAAAACCATGACAGAAAAAAAAAAAACTCGTGTACTGCTGATAGGATAGCTTCAGCAACGACATCATATAAACGGCAGGGGTTTTCAGTTCGATAGTATCATATACTAGTCGCTTTGTTGCTGCATCATGGCTGGCGGCGATGTGGCACGCGCTGACCTGACCAAGCGCACTATCCCTCACATGGTGTTAAGTGATGGTAGTGTCAATTCTCTCACACCACCCCCGACGGAGTCATCGGAGTCATTGCCACCATCAGCAGCTGCCGCTGCACGTTTCCGCGTCAAGGGAAATGCCATTGTGACTGGCGGTGCTGGAAGTCTCGGCCTTACGGCCTGTCACGCACTCTTGGAACATGGACTCAGTGGATTGATGATTTGGGACATGAATCCCTCCCAATCGGCAGAACAAATTGCTGCCTTGAAAGCACGTTTCCCATCGGCATCGATTGAGGCTCTCCAGGTGGACGTTACCGATGAGGCAGCGGTGGACGCTGCTGTTGAGAAAACCGTGCAAATCCTCGGCTCGATCGATCACCTACTATGCTTTGCGGGCATTGTCGGCTGCGTTCATGCCCTCGATATAGCAGTCTCACATTGGCGAAAGATTCTCGATGTTAACCTGACTGGCCCCTTTATTTGTGCTCAGGCTGTTGCGAAGCGAATGGTCAAGCAAGGCAAGGGAGGTTCCATCATATTCATAGCTTCCATTTCCGCACATCGTGTCAATTTTCCCCAGCCACAGGTGGCGTACAATGTCAGCAAGTCTGCCCTTCTCATGCTGAAAAGCTCTTTGGCTGCCGAGTGGGCTAGATACGGCATTCGAGTCAATACAATCAGTCCAGGATACATGGACACGATTCTGAACGAAGGCGATGGGCTAGCTGAGGCAAGACGAATTTGGACAGAGCGGAATCCTACAGGGCGGATGGGTGCTCCCAGTGAGCTGACTGGGGCAGTAATTCTTTTGTCCAGTCAAGCTGGGACGTATATGAATGGTGCAGATTTGGTCGTTGATGGGGGCGGCATTGTCTTTTAATAGAAAGGATTTTGTACTGTCTCAAGGTGCAGTTTTTTTCTGGAGGCCATATCTATACAGGGTTAGAACTAGAGTTTTCCTTTCGAAAGAGTACCGAGACGTCCCGACAAAGAATCGTAGCATGTAGCATGTGCGACGGCACAAGCCCATCGATGTTTAAGTATAATCCTAAACACATGGACACCCACAGAGAAACGCGCCCTCTCCACAATTGCGAGCCTATCAATTACCGACGCGCGTAAGGAGTACTCCGTACAGGTAACGTCATGAACATACGACTAGAAATGTTGCGAATGTTGCGAACCTGTCGCACCGCGGCCGACGCGTCGAGACCGCGGACGCGAACAAGTCGATGGCCGAGTGGTAAGAATCATTCGACCAATCTGCAATGACTGAATCCGACAAGTTCATAGCCGAGAGCAATCCGATCGATTAGATCAGCTAGCTTGTTATGAGGTCATTGATTAGATCGGTAGGGCTGACATACCCCCTCCCTCTGCTCGGATGATAAACTCAATTCGCAATTCCACTTTTAGGTTCCTTGCCAGATAAGGATCAAGTTGAATCATTGAGTTCTCTGTTTTGCCATTACTCGATGCGATACAGCCAGCCACGGGGGCGTATCATAAACTAGTACGACCAAGATTGCACACACCCTGAGAAAAACTAATGGCAGTATCGAGGACCTATTACCCTGGTCGAGTAACTGCCAATTACCGCGCCGAAGTTCTTCCGCTTGAGAGGGGAAAGAGTACTAATCAAATCCAAAAGACCATTCATTGCTTCGCAGTCTGACAGAGCTTACATGCAGACAAGGATGGGCGATGGATGTCGTCATATCGAGTACTTGCAGTAGTGCCCGTAGACTGAGATGAATCATTGGTTCACTGCCGGCTCTGCGACGCGCGAGGATCCGGGGCAACACTGACGTGGCACTCTTCCCTTCGATCATTTAATCGCTGCCTTTTTAGTGAGTACAAGGTACTTGATCACTAATTACTTTTATTTAGTTTGAAGTTAACAAGGAATTGCAACATTCAAGATCAAACGCGTTCTAAAGCGCGACTCTATATGGCGAAGACTCCTTACTGGAATCCCTGGATGGATTGCTTACAGGGTAATTTTGTCTTGTTATTACGGTAAATTACCAGATACGGCGTACATCCTGGAAGTCGCACATGGAAAAATGAATGCTGTTAAGGGAACTGCTGTTATGACTTTGGACGGCTTAGGTGTTGTTGCATCATAGTAAGAAGTATGATGGTCTGGGACGGGAACGGCCGATGATCCGCAACCAAACCGAGGGAAATCCAAAGCGATCTCATGAAATCAATTTTTGAAATCGACGGTACTAGGATCTATCGTACACTACGGTACATTGACAGAGAACTCTCAAAGAAAAGAACAGCACAGCTCATGGAAAGAATTTCGATATTGTGGTGATATGATCAAAAACAATATCCGTACGAGTGTAAGAGAGTACTTGGGCTTTGGGAAGTCTCTACCAGCCCCGTGCTTGAACCCAAGTTACCCAGCAAAGCTCTCTTCAACATGTTCACCATTGGAAAAGACAGTTCGCACTGCAATACGTGACACCATGCAGAGGAACCAGGACATTCATCCGTGGATATGTTGAAGGGGGGACGTCTTCAAGAACCGACCTCAGCGGTTGAAACCAGGTTCAAGCTATCCTCCCTGCTGGTGTTCAGGAACCGACTAAACTTCAGTCAGCAAGCAGGATTGGTTGATGAGAATCCGTTCTGTCAAGTCATAAGAGCAAACGCATTCCACTCGATGTTCAATCCGGCTCCTCGAGTATCTCTCGAAATAGCGTGTAACGGCATGTTCAGTGTCACGTAACGGATTCACTCATCTGGGACTTTCTTCTAAATGGACTGCCCAGTCGCGACAGCAGGAGCTCGACCATCCTCACCTTCGCAGCGGAACCAGGATGTCGGGCTGTGCGGAGGAAACAATGGAATTGCCCTATCCTGGCTGAGCGCGTAACCTGTTTCCACAAGAACGATGCTCCAAAGCGAAGAACGGCAATATCTTCATCCAAATTCCGGGATTATTCGATCAGCGAAGGAGGGATGATCAGGAGCGACGCATTGGGGGAAACGATCCACCAGCATGACGTAAGGTGCTTCAGCAAAGGGACATGGCATGAGAATCCCATGACAGTATTATGGATGAACAAGTCTTGCAGGTATAGAATGGCGCAGGAAACAGTTGAAGGGGAACCATAACGAGACTGGCCCGACGCGCGGCTTGGTTCAAATTGCACAATGTATGACCGAACATCACTGGACTTGTCAGCATAATGTACACATTATGATTACTGTAGTCACATTGTAGATGGTAGTAACCACATAAAGTACCACTGCCCACAGTCAGTCTGCCCTGTCACGCCGTTCGACAACTTCGAGCAACCCAATCCCCAATCCTCAATTCATAATGGTACATGTTGCAAATAAAATAGAAGCACAAATATCAAAAAAAACCATAATAACACACAAAGCTAGAATAAAACATCATAATAATACACAACAGAGCGAGTAGCACACGTAGTTATACATCAATCTGAATTCAGTTCGCAGACCAGCTGCCTCAAAAACAGCAAGCAACAAAAGAAGGAAACGAAAGAAAAGAAAGGAACAGAAAAGAAAACACAAGCTGAAACAATGAGACAGCTAGTTGTACAAGATGACAAGAAGACTGAGGAGTGCGAGTTGAGATGCACCCGACACGCGTATAGATCAGTTCGATTCCGCCGGTGAGTAGACAGAAAAAGGCGGAAAGGTTCGAAATGAAAAGGCGGTCAGAGCATCAAGGAATGGAGGCTCGCACGTGACTTTCAGGGGTTCCGCGAATCACTCGAACCAATGAGGCAAGCCGGTAAATCGCATGTGCCGTACCACTCGTTCAGCAAAGCGAGAGCGAGTCGCCTCATTTTTTTCCTTGTTTCGAGCCGGGTCCGCTCGTTGCGCCTGTCGCGGCTGTTGTCGAAGAGTCGAGACCCAGATTCAAAGGCGGAGAGCGGTGACGGCCCTCTGCGGAGCCAAAGTCCTCCCCCTTTGAAGTTAGAACCCCCCACTAAATTAGGGTTCTCTCCATGAACAGCATGGAGCTCCGCGCTAGAGACCTATTTCCAGCGACTCGTGTCCCAACCGGCAGGTCTCTTTTCGTCGTAGTTAGGGCCTCCACCATTGTGAACGACGACCGGCTTGGGAGTTGACCGACGACCCGTGTCTAGAATTTGGTTTAGCGTCAGCTCCCATTGCTCCGAATTCCTGAATGGTGTGAAGTAGGGCTGGGATAATCTGGGACAATACCTGCTATGTTCGAGGCGAAGTGTAGATGCTGGTTGCTGCTGGTGCTGTCCTTGCTGGACGTAGAGGTTGTTGAAGACGAGCAGTCGCTGAGCTTAGGCATTGTGAAATCGAAGCAGAGAGAAGCGGGCGAACGTCGAATTGAGATGATCAGAAATTCGAGAAAAGGTGCAGCAGAAGAAAGATGGAGAAGAGCAGCAAGTCAAGAGTAAATCAAGAGTAAATCAGTATACAGATGGTAGCAGTGGCGCAGCCAGTGCTAGGTTGTTTGGATAATTCGAAGAGCAAGATTCAAGACTGAGGTTGTTCAGGATGGTTGATGCTTGAAGGAATGTGAGCAACGAAGCTGGGAGGGAAGAGGGTTTTTGTACTTGACGGAGAGCTCTGAGATCTTGCAGTTGAAAGGCATGGAGCTACACATCATAATTCCAGACTTCCATTCAAGGCAAGGAGCACCACTTGCGGGCGATGCTAAACTTCATTGCACAGGATTACTCGTAGGGCCTCTCGTTGGTTCATCGACGATGTGCGTGTAATGGGTTTCACCGACGAATGAACAACAGTCTATGCCGTGTTTGTACACTCATGAACAGAAATGGATTGGTGAGACCATGACGAAGCCTAAGCTAACCCGGCTACTTCCTATTGTTCAAGCCTCAGAAAGATAGGTTTGAGGCTGAGGAACGTCACCCGACTGGAGAGCTTCACCAAGAGATAGCGAATCCGGATGCAGAACCCCTGGCGAGCTGTGGCACAGCAGTACTCGTAGCTCGCCTGAGTGCCTGGCGGTCATGGATCCTTTGGGGCTTTTCGACAGTTGATCGCTCCAATCATGCCAGGCACGGGACCCTTTGCCGGTTGTCCGATTGATTGGGGAATTTGGGCTCCCTAGCCCCAGCATGCTTGAACTCATTTGGTTAGCCTGAGGCCAGTCTCATGGCCCAAAGTGGTCATTCCGTTCGTGGATTCACTCCGTACCTAGGGCCCAGTTGGCCAGCGGACAGTCACGGAGACACGGACTGCCCAACACTCCGCAATTCCTGGGTTTGAAGCTAAACTACTTTGGGAAAACGGACTTTGCCATTTTTAGCTAGGCCTCTACGTGGACACCCCGACGGGTCATGTGAGCAAATCTTTGGGCAGATCATGCCATTTGCCGCTGGGTTCCTACACAAATTCGTGGCATCTTCTCACCGTCGGACGATTTCGGAATTGGCACCCAGAAGTGACGCTGCCTGAGGCTGCTATCTCGCTCTCCTGTCCCAACTTAAGCCTCACTTTGGAGTTTGGACAGAAGCAGCAGCCACCCCAGTGGCTGACGGCCTGACACCGCCTTAGCATGATAGTATCTATCTGAGACTTGAGTTCGAGCCTGAAGTCCCAACAATGATGCTGGTATGCCGAGCGTTTGACAGCGTGTTCCTGGTGTTTCGGGTGCCTGGTGTCCGTCTCGGGGACACATTCCACCCTTCTGGAACGTCGCTTCTGGCCTGGAGACCAGATCAAAGGCGTCATAGATGCCGTCGCAATGTTTCATCATAGTGATCATCAGAACGTTTCAGGAACCGTGGGTCGAATGCTGTTGCGTGGCACCAATCGTATTGCAGGCTATTCCTGGAGTATCTATTCCTGTAGATCTTCCAGCTCATGAGCATGAGGGCAAACGGCCATACGTCCTCCGTACAGTAGACGCTTACCTACACTGAACTCCATTACCCAAACTGTGTGATTCTACATCGTCATCCTCCAGTCCCACCCCAACGTGCCGCCCACGTGTTATGAACACTGCGACGAACTCCCAACGTCTTTCGACTGGTCTGATTGGAACTCAACGTTTGTGATTGCCGTTGCTGCAACATGGCCATGGTAGTTGTGTGATACGTGGCGGCTGGCTTGACGCCCGTGGCAGCTCCACTCTCCGGGACCTCCCTTCTTTTAATATGATCCCCATCCGCCGCTGCTATTGTAGTTGTGGATGTTTCTTCTGTTGTTTGAATGCTCCCATGCTTGCCCGTTGACGGTGGCTGTTGCGACTCGCTCGAAAGCCACGTGTAGTTATTGTTGGGATGAGAGATTTCGAGTAGAGGTCGTGGTGGCTGGAATCGTTGTGGCTGGATGCGTCGTGTGCCCAGGTTCCCGAAGACTTGCTGCCTTGGAAGATATGGCGGGCCTGACGGCCCTGTCGATGCTGCGCCTGGTTGAGATGGTCCGTCTTTGTTCATGCTGGCTGTGACGGATGATGGCCGAACGGAACCTTGATTCGAGTCCGTTTGCCCGAAGAAGCAAGATATTCTACCTTGGACCAGCCCAGCCTTGCGTTTGTTTTCTTTGACCGAAGCGGCGCCCGAATTAGTCGGCGAGGCTGGTTTCGCCGCCATATGTTGTCGAGCTGTCGAGAATCCTCCCATTGACATGGTATTGTTAGATATCGAGAAACTGGCAGGATTGTTCATGGTATATGTGCTGGAGGAGACAAATCCGGTCCTAATGCCAATTGCATTCTCGCTGCCATCATCAAGACGGCGACGTTTCACCGACGTTGGGAAGTAGTGTGGGTGTCTTGTTTCATCATCTTCTTCCCATCGCGCTACCGTATCCGGAGAATCCTCGCCTTTCGGTGTCCACCGATCATCATGTACGCTTGGCAACCCTTTCATACCTTCCAATATGTCCTCATGACTCGGACGCGCCCGACCAAGAATATCGGCAATGGCAAACACCGATTTCTCGTCGTGGAGTTTGGGACCGACAGAGCCAAACTTGGCTTGGGTTATTGACTTGGGAAGAAACGAGCTTGGAGTGGTCTCCTCGCCATTTTTCGAATCTCGTTGGGGAAAGCTGAGATAGAGGAGAGCTTGCGCTCTCGTCATAGCGACATATAGCAGGCGCCGCTCTTCATCCACATCCTCAGCGCGGGAGTGAGGGATGATTCCCTCATACACCGCAGGGACAAATACCACGGGCCATTCAAGTCCCTTTGCAGCGTGAATAGTGGAAATGGTGACTTTCTCCTGAGTTTGGCAGCCATCTTCGTTGGTGACTTCCGTCGATAAGGCAACATTTGCCAGAAAGCGCGATAATGCCTCCTCTCCCGGATGGCCAACATTTTGTTCGAGGCCCTCGATCTCTGGAACGGTCTCGTCCCGATCAAACGCGAACGGCATTGCAGACGGATCCGCGGCCTGCGCCAGAAGTTCTTCGACATTTGCCCAACGGCTGTCATCATCCATGTGGTACGTTGCCATCAGATAGTCTCTGAAGCCAAGTTTCTCGATTATAAACTGGAGTAAAACAAGAACAGCCGATTCGTCCATGCATTCTTTCAGCTTTTGTCTTCCCTTCTCGACCAGCGAAAAGAATGTGGTCAGTCCCATCTCTGCTGGCCTCGACAGAGCTTTTTTGGTCGATCGGCGACCTTGAACGACGTCTTTTATGTAGGTCCACAGTGGAACATTGGCCTCCTCCGCTCCAGCATTCAGCATTTTGATCGTCTCCTCGCCGATTTTACGTGGAGGTGTATTGATGATGCGAACAAGGGCATCGCTGTTCTCTGGATGGCTTATCACACGAAGATAGTCTAGCAGCAGTTTAATTTCCACCCGGTCGAAAAACTTGGAGCCGCCAACCATGCGATAGGGGACACCCTGCTTCCCTAATTCCGACTCAATCTGCCGAGAGAGAGAAGCTGAGCGCAGCAGGATGGCAAAGTCTGACGGCTTGAGGAGATTTCCTGTCAGGCCAATGCAACGCTTGATTTCCATGACAAGCCACTGCGCTTCCGCTGCAGCGTCAGGAAGTTTCCTCAGCACCGGAATTGTTCCGATTCCGTGCGTCGGACGCAGCTTCTTCGCCGGGCGTGACGTATCCTGCTCGATGACCACCGAGGCACAATCAAGGATCGAGCCAGAAGACCGATAATTCTCCTCCAGTAGCACAACCGTCGTATCCTTGTACAGCCTTTGCATCCGTCGTAGATTCTCTATTTCTGCGGAACGAAACCCGTATATGCTTTGATCTGGATCACCGACGACTGTGATGCACTTATTTTTCACCGCGAATAAGCTCATCAACTCGAACTGAATACGATTGGTATCTTGGAACTCATCGACAAGCACAGCGCTGACATTCGACACGCACTGTGGGTGCTTTCGCAAGAGGTCCGCACATCGAAGTAACAAGTCGTCGTAGTCGAGCAGGTTGGAAGTCTCTAGTGCGTGCTCGTAGTCCTGATACACGCGAACAAATTCATGTTGCTCGACACTCTTGTTTTGCGCCTCGGCGAGTTCTTTCCATGAAATCCCTTGCGCTTTTTGAGCAGAAATTCTTGTTCGCGCTACTTCGGGCCGGATGTTGAATTTGGAGCGCTTGATGATCCTCTACCTCAATCGTATTGAGAATCAGTTTTCACCATCTAGGAGAGAAACGGTTGGATTTGCTGCATACTTTGATAATGGCCAAACTATCATTGGCATCTGCGATTCCAAAGCCCTTCTCCAATCCAATTAAATGGCCATAAGCCACCAGGTATCGCCGACAGATGGAATGGAAAGTTCCAAGAATCAACTTCGACTCGAGCTCTTCCCCCAGTAATTTGGCAATGCGTTCCCGCATCTCCCGGCTGGCTTTTATGGTGAAAGTACAACAAATCACGTCCTGCGGTCGGAAGCCATGGTGCGAGAGCAAATACGCGACGCGTGCAGTCAGGGTTCTGGTTTTCCCAGAGCCGGGAGGCGCAAGCACCTGCAATATTGGCGCTGGCGACGTCACCGCCGCTCGTTGCGCATCGTTTAATCCTTCCAGAATGCGATCCATCCGGAAGTCTCTTCGCCCTTCGGTGGGCGTCCGCGTTGAGTCAGATATGCTTGCGCGCGGCTACGTATTTACCATTTGTAGGAGAGACACGTACGAGCGCTAGTAATGACGCGTGAGCACGTGACAAAAGCTGTTGCTTTGTGGGGCAAACAAGCTAATCAACTGTCTACAGCGCTGGAACTGTCCAATCAATTTTCCTGTAAGTTTTGCTTAATTGGTTTAGTCGTATTGTGTCGTATTGCACTAGAATTATTTCGGCGCGGAGAGCATCATCTGGGGTCTACCAGGACTCCAAGATGGATGGCTGTTCTCAGCGATGAGACACACCGTACGTATCCTTGAAACGAGGAGGTCTTCTGTCGATTGTGCCCGTTGAGGCGACTCCGGAGAACGTCAGATACTGGGGTTAGCAAAAAGTTCCTGAGCGGCCAGGAGGGACCCATTGGAAAACTCAGTTGCATCTGGCCCCCAACATGACCATAAAAAAATAGACCTCCAGTATGAAGGATAAAAGCCCCGGTCCCCTCTGTTCAACTGCCATATGGCTTCTTTGAACTATCTGCTGTTTTGTGTACCTACACTCTGTCGGTCTGTCCTTGTGCAACTACAAGTACATAGCACCAACTTGTCCATAACGTCTCTGGGAGACGATATCACCACAACAATCAAGTGACTTTCAAATGCGCCCGTTCAGCATCGCTCTCTTTCTCCTGCCTTTGCTTCTCTTCCCGGGCGTCGGCGCCCTAGACCTGGGAGTCGAAACAACTCGTCGAGTCTCCTGCAAGCGCAAGACGCAACCCGGCGATCGCATTCAAGTACACTATGTCGGATGGTTGGCAGCGGATGGCAGCCAGTTTAGCTCGAGCTTCGATACAAATCAGCCATTTGAGTTTCAGCTAGGCACGGGGCGGGTGATTGAAGGGTATTATTCTATATTTCAGTTTTTGCTGCAGACTGCTTGTTAACGTTCTGTTTTATGGAAAACAGGTGGGAACGGGGTCTGAAAGACATGTGCATTGGCGAGAAGCGGCGTTTGACTATCCCACCCGAATTGGGCTTCGAGGATCGGCCTATGGGGCCTATTCCCCCGAGTTCAACGCTGATATACGATGTTGAGTTATTGGGGATTGAAGGCGTTGAGAGTGGAAAGCATGACGAGCTGTAAATATATTCAGTGATGCTGCTACATAGCGTTGTCTATATGGCTGTATCTCATGTCTATTGAACTCATGCAATGGGGTATCACGTCTAATATACACGTTCTCAAGCGTCCAGCTTGAGGGTCGAATCTCCGCCCATCTTTGGTAGGACTCTAGTCCAACTTTTCCAGATCATTGGCACCGTTTTCGTCATGTTCCGGAACCAAGATGCCTACTAGGCATTCTCCAAGAATCCCATCAAAGTTGACCCAGGGATGGAACTCCATGAAAAGCTTTCCACAATCCTTACCGGCCCCGCGAAGCAACTCTCCTTTCCCGCCAGGGTGGAACGGAAGATACGGTGTGATGTTATACACTTTGCCGTTGAAGGACGTCCATGCATCCATCCCTTTGCGCCCGTTATGCGCCTTGAGCATAGAGGGTGTGACTCGAATCAGATGCGGCGGTAGATCAGCGCCACGCAGGTTGACTTTTGGATTGGACGTCAATGCTGCCCAATCTAATGGGGAATGACCAGGTTCCAGGACGACTTTGCGGGAAGAGTTTCGTGCAGCTGGGGTAAGAGTGCTGCTCGTCGGCTTGCTTCTAGGAGGTACGCGCAGAGATGACGCGCTGGACGGTGGAGGACGAAGGGAAGGCCCGGAATTCGGTTTAGGGGGAGCCAAGAACGAACCCTGGGAAGACTGGGAAGCTAGTTTCGGCGGCTGCAGTTGCTGTTGTCGCTGTGCAGTCGGCCTAGGCGGCGGCGGCATGAGAGAACCATCTCTTGGGGGGTTGACGGGAGAAGGGGCTATCGGCACTTTTGACTCGCCTGTGGATTTCGCCTCGGAAGGGGCATGACGCTCATCGAGTTTGAGTGTAGGGACATTCTGGTCAGGCGGTGTAGTCGCAGACGCCTTGGGAGTCGTCTGCGCAGACTCTGAATCGGAGGCTTTGTCTTGGCCATCAACTTCAGCCTCTGCGTTCACTGGTAAACTCTTATTAGGAGGGGCTTCTCCAGCCTGCTGTGACTTGAACCAGGACAAAAATGGGCGATTCCACGTTCCATCCTGTCGCCGCGGCAGGACAAAAATGATCGCGAATACTAAGGTCGCGACCCCTGCCACCCAGCCCATTGTTTGTGTCGACGGGAGTGACGTGCACCTTGAGAGATGTCAGAGTCGACACTTGACAGCAACCGCGGTTAGGTTATTAGGGGTCCTGACACAACATCGTGATTGGGCTAACTGATAACGGACTATACTATTCTTAGCAATTACCGTATTTTGTGTACCCTAACTCGGTTTAGTGACGGAAGCTGGATCGGGTTATGGACGATCAACAACCACCAATGTGAGGTGAATTTACTCCATAAATCATGACTACTCTGTAGGCAAAGCTCCTTGCGAATGACAGATGAGGATGACCAGAAATTGATGATCTCAGCTGTGGTATTTGTAGTGTACTGGTCGGAATAGAAGTCCGCTCTATGGGAGGCGCAATGTATAATGATGTCAATGTGCTGAACACTTTCGCCTCTTCCCTGGCAGCCTGGACAAAATGACTTCTCGCGTCCACGTTGAGCGTTCGCTAATTGCTATGTCGGATAATGCTGCGGAATACGATTATGGCAGCCTCGGATACAGTCCTGCTCTTTGATGCTGGAGCTGGGACGGTACTTGACCCCTTTCGATATCTGCGCTCATACCGGCGCATCAGATAAGAGGGCTGATTATAGATGGACATAGGCTCAAGGCGGGCGGATGTCTCAGGAAGATCGATATCTGCTTCTTTTCCCAGATCAATTTCCTTCGAAGTCGACGAACAAAGTAGCTCTTTTTGCAGTCCTAGACGGCCAGTACGATCCCTAAGCGGGCATGGTCTATCTACGCACATCATCTCAACTGACATGTCTTAGTGGATCGGATATGGTGGCTGAGCATGTCCGAACCCATCTTCCCAAGCTCCTTGCCAGTCGGCCGGAGTTCGACGAGGGTGACTTTGAAACCGCCATCAAGCGCGCTTTCGAAGACGAAGATAAGCTCCTGCTGCACATGGTCATGAATGATGACGATCCGGAGCCCGTGATCTCAGGCACCACTGTAGCGCTCTGTCTAGCGGACCTGACGCGAGGACTGCTCGTCTCTGGCAATGTCGGGGACTCGCATATTGTGTTCGTGGAGCGAGAGCCAGGAACGGAAGCAATTCTGAGATTGGCAAGCTCATCTGCATCTTTGCGTTTACAAGCAGTAAAAGAAGAAAAATTGCTGAACGTGGGCGTATATATTAGGAACTCCTTTCTCAAGCGCATAAACCAAACGCACCCTCGGAGAAGAGGCGCATTGAACAGGCCGGCGGTGCAGTCCATGTTTACGGTGGAAGCGCACGGCTCGGTATATATACCTCTACACTCTGGCATTCAGCTCCTAAAGCTGGGAAGGCTAACTCTTCTAAGGAACCCTAAACATGTCCCGTGCTCTGGGCGATCTTCAATATAAAAACCCCATCAACACACTAGACGTCAATCCGAGTTCCAGAGGGCGGCGGGCGAACGCTGTCGCGCCCAACTTACGCGGAAACTTCCTGTCCAATGAGCCGTATGTGCGCACCATAACGCTGAGTCCTGATTCCCGGTACGCGATTATCTGCGCGTCCGACGGTATCACTGACCAGACGGACGAGAGAACGTTGATGGAATATGTCATGAAGCAGCTTCGTCGTGGCCGGAGGGCCACGGACATCGCACGGGAGATTAGCATCTTACCTGCGAGTAGTCTCGAGAGCGATAACTGTACATCTGTCGTGGCGTTTTTTGATGGGATTAATGCTTGAGATGGGAGCATGCTCTGTTTTTGAGACTTCGGTTACTATTTCAAATATGAACGATCCTGGGAAAGTCAAAGTAGTGATGACCCCATTCCATCAAGGTTCTATTCCCATGTGTCCACTAAAAAAAAATGATTCATATTCTATCATGAGCAATCATAAAAAGCCATTCCATTTCTAGTAACCCGATACCCCCATGAATTCCCATCAGCAAATGCCCTTTCAAATCACATTCATGAATGCCATATATAGCAAAACATAGATAACCATTCCCCAAACGCCGCGATCATGAGATCATGTTGAGGTAAAAAACGTGAGACATAGTAGCTCATGCCCATTTCCCAAGCAAAGCCATGAGAGCAGCACCCAAGCAAATGAAGAAGAATGCTGACAAGACAGTGCGCAAAGGCGCTCTGCGCATTGCCCTGCTGAACATGAACTCGTGAGCCATCAGCTCTACCAAGGAAGTGTAGATCAAAATTCCGGCCGAAATGGAATCAAAGACTCCATTGACGATCAGCGTTGTGCGCCCACTAGGGGGGTAACTGTGGCGGACACCGAGACCAATTGCAATGGCAATCGGGGTCGAGAGAGCATAGCAAAGAGCCAGTACGTAAGGCGTCCACTTCTTGGATTCGGGCCAGGGAAGCGTCGCCAGCCGCGAGCCCAGACCCAATCCTTCGAAAGTCTGGTGGAAAACGAGCACAATGTACAATGTCGTAAACTCCTCCCCGGAGACAGCCAGCGTTAGACCGATGAAGATGGAGTGGAAGATGATGCCAAACTCAAGGATGAAAATGGCCGTCAACTGGGAAGCGTAATCCTCCAGGGAGTAGTCCTTCCCCTTGGCAGCTTCGGGATCGCGATGGTCGCGAGTGTGACCGAGGTGGTCGTTTCCGGGAATATGGCCCTTTCCGTTGGTTGTGCTTGGCCGTGATGACTGTTCCGTGTCGTGCAACTCGTGGGGATCGTCGTTGTTGATCTCCGGGCCGTGCGAGTGTCCGTGGTGGCCGTGTCCGAACGAGTATCGCATAACCATGAGCTCGACAAAGAACATGACCACGATGGTCATCAGAATAATGCCCTCGACCCAGGAATATTCCGTAATGTGCCCATCTAGGCACTCGTTGGTCAACGCTTCTTCCGCTGGGGCGAGTAAATGAATGAAAGCCGTCGCAATGATCACTCCAGAGCCGAAGTACTTGGCAATGAAGTACACCCATGATGGTAGACCCGAGTTTCCCATCCGCTTCGTGGCTACCGGTAGGACCCCTCCTATGAGCGACCCGACCAGAATAACAAAGATGGCCGAGATGCGGAGGCCCATGCGGCCATCGTACTCATTGCCGGTGTCACAGCGGTCCATTGTGACGGGCTCTTCCATGTTGTTCTGCTACTTCTGGTCGTGGTTGACTGTACGACTTCGGGTGCACGCAGTTTGTCCGGCAATGGAGATCTAACCGATCTGCAGGGTCCCGGCCCCGGCTCAAGAAGAGAATGGCTTGCAGCGATCAAGGAGAGAGGGATCTTGGATTCCTCAGGAGGCGTGCACCGTCCGTCTTGGCCGATCTATGGCAACATGGCCTGGAGGAAAGGATTTTACAATAATCTACAGCCAAGAGTGCAATTTATATTTATATTATGTATTTCCGTCCGCCCTCTGCAGGAATTGCCGGAGAGGACCTTGGGAGACAATGTCTTTTTACTCTGCGTCACTGTCAGCAAGTGAGGACCTTGCGGAAGGATCACTTTGGAAAATTTCTGATTGGTCAATTTTCTGGTCGGCTCTCATTCTCCGAAAGGGCTTGGCCAGTCAGGAACGCGATAAACTCGGCAGGGACCTCGTCACGTGATGATATCGACCCATTTGTCTCCAGGAAAGCTCTCCGATCGGCGATTGCAGACTAATGCACACAAGTCACAAAGTTTCAGCGGCATCGTTCTATTTTTTTTTTTTTTTTTTTTTTTTTTTGGCATCCCGCCATCCTGGCTTTCCGCCACGGCCCGTCTTCTGCCACGCACCCTTGGCTTGCCCACGTGCTTTTCGTTCCTCTGTTCATGGCAGAAGACCAAGCCCCACTTTGGTCTTCTGAGTTGCAGGCATTTCTAGGTTAGGGCTGGAAGAGAGCATATTGCATGAAGTACATTGGTGTCAACCCTGAAGGCTTCCTCTACCAACATGACGAGTTGAGATCGTCAATGTCACGTAGGCCTAATACCTAAGTTCGAACAGAAACTGTCAGCCAGGACCTCGAATCATTTGCGAAGTAGGTTCATATATTGCATCTCTTGCCATTGGATGTCGAATGCAGTCTGTTACGCTCAAAGAACACATGTTGAAGCTCCATTGCTTCGAAGATGAAAGTATTACTGTTGTGGAAAAAACATGCCGGTTGCTCTACAATCAACGTCTCCGACGTGATGTTGCTTGCTCGTCGGAATGAGGGCCTTCAGTCAATTCTACCGGCATAGAGCTTTCCGCACAAGCTGAGCGTCGATGAGGACCAGAAAGCTAGCTGCCATTTGAGATTCGTAACGGACTATCAGAGTTTAAGATCGACGTCAATTCTCTAACCCCAAAATACCAGGTTTGGAATTCGCATGTGTTCATACTATCGTCGCAATTCATCCTTTCCTGGTCATATTCAGCTTGGAAGAACTCATTGAAATCTGGCACTTGAGAACTATACTACTGTTTTGGATGCTGATGCAAAGATTGAAATGCTGTCATGTGACGTATGGCCCAGGCAGAAACATTCTAGGACAGGTTAAAGAAGAACGAGTACGACAGTGCGTCACAGAACATTCCATCCTATCTCAATGGAGAATGAACAGGTTCAGCTGAAGGTTCGGTTTCGGAGGACCCATCGCAAGTCTCGCCTTGGCTGCGGGAATTGCAAGAGGCGGCGAGTCAAGGTATACGATGCCCCAACTAACCTGGGTTATGGATTTGATTGAATTCCGGGCCCATATGTAACTTCAGACGGGTAACCAATCGTAACAGTGTGATGAAAAGAAGCCGATGTGCACAAATTGTATTCAGCACTCTATCGATTGCGACTATCAACTCTCTGCTTCTCGATCTCCGTCCAGGGATTCAACCACATCACAGCCGCAGCGGTTCAGGTTCCGACAATCCAAGTACCAGTCTCAAATCTGTCAATTGTCGCATGAGCAATCCGGCTCTACTATCCGCTCACAGGGAGTCCAATGCGATTTGACTCGTTCGGTAGAACACGACAGTGGCAGCGGAGAGAGCATCTCGCCTGCCGATCTCTATCTTTTCCATCATTTTGTCACATCCACGTACCGGACGTTCGCCGGCGAAGAAGGGCATGCGGTTTGGCAAGTTTACGTACCGCGCTGGGGGTTTTCCTTTCCGTCAATAATGCATCTCCTGTTAACACTCTCCGCTCTGCATCTTGCCGTCCTGAACCAAACGAATCGAGATGAGAATATCAAGAAGGCGGATGAGCATTTCACTTTTGGCGTGCGCTCGGTCACGGCTAGTCTTGCGCTGCATTCCCTAACCTCGGAAAACTGCCAGCAGATATACATCTCGGCAGTCATGATCTGTTTCGCGTACTTTGCTCGCGGACCGAGAGCCGGCGAATACCTTGTCTTTAATGCAAAAGGAAAGTCGGAGTGGCTGGTGCTTCTTCGCGGAGTGCGGGCGATTTTGGAACAGAAGCAGTCCGAAATTTTTACTGGCGTTCTGGCCCCGACTGAGAAGAAACGGCCAGAGGAGGTCCCGAATCACGAACTGGACAATGAACTCGCGCTGCACGTGCATCATCTCCAGCACGTCAGGGCCACAGTCATGGCCGAGGTTCCAGCAGTACGGGATCTTTACAGTAAGGTGATGGATGATCTCATCCGCAGCTTTCAAGGCGTCTATCGAGAGCGCAAAGCGGGATCTCCGCCATGTGAATTCATGCCGTTCACGATGGGTTGGACCTTTCGGCTTTCGGAGGCAATGGTTGAGCGATTGGAGGATAGAGAGCCGCTTGCGCTTGTGATTTTAGCCCACTGGGCGATTCTACTCCGGTACATGAACGACGTATGGTTTATGCGCGGATGGGATCGGCATATCGTTACGGGTGTTTGGGCTTGTTTACCCCCAACTCATCATGCGCTGATTGCATGGGCAGAGGAGATTATTTTGAATGAGACATATGATTGCAAGCAAATGGAATGTAATATATGTAGCAGACGAAAGATTAGATAGAGCCCAATTTACAATTCACAGTGATAGCCAGCCAGCCACAGGGGGTATTAATTTCGAGCTCAGCCAGTTCAAGTTTGTCATTGTCTGAGATCAGTGAAAGTGAATGTTGGGATGCTGAGGCATGAATCCGTTTCTTGAATTGCTGAGACTATATCTGCTGCAGGTTGACATCAGGTCCAGGCATTCAAATCAGCGCTTATTGTTCTGCCTAGTATAACCCCCAATTGGACCATACATATATGCTGGATCCAGCGAGCCGTCGTATCGTCATGGTACTAGCCCTAAAATAACATAACGTTCCTTCTCCACGGTGCGATCTCGATCCCCACTCGTATTCGTTTCTGGATTACTAAAACAGGCAATTGCGTAGGACACATCCATGTTCGTTGCCCTAAGTCCTAGGGTTTTATGAACCTGGGTAGGTACCTTACCATGTAGTATAAAGAAGGCTTAATATTTGAGACGAGCTTTTCTTTATCTGATTATGGTCGCGATGAATCGTGTCTTTAATAACATTCTACCAGAATGGACTTCACCTTCCACCCCGGCGTCAACGGTTCCTCGCCTTGGGTCGAATTTTACCCTTACAACCCTTCTCTTTCGGCCGGATACGCTTTTATGGCCATATTCGGCATCCTAACTGTCGTCCACTTTGTGCTCATGATCCCCTACCGGGCCGCGTATTTTATTCCTTTTGTGCTCGGCGGAGTCTGTATGTCTCTCTCTTTCCCACCACCAAACGAAGATGAATCAATTCAGTACCTCCCTTATTCGGCCCTAAACACTACAAAGTAATGTATATCACTAACGATTTCCAAGGCGAAACATTTGGCTACCATGGCCGTGCACGCTCCCACGATCACCGTACAGAAATTGGGCCCTGGGCGCAGCAGCAATTGCTCCTCCTCTGTGCGCCGCCGCTGCTCTCCGCTACTATATACATGACGCTCTCGCGTCTGCTCAGGAGCTTGAATGCCGAGGAACACTCGCCCATCCGACCGAAACGGCTGACTATACTCTTTGTGCTCAATGACATCATCTGCTTGCTAACGCAGCTGGTCGGCGCGGGCCTCCCAGTCACTGGCGACCCAGACGTGATCCGCATTGGGAATAAGGCGGTCCTGGCCGGATTGATTTTCTCGCTCTTTGTGTTCGGGTGGTTCCTTTGGATTGCCGCTAAGGCACAGCGGCGATTGGGCGTTCATCCAACACCATTGTTGATGGACGACTCGCTGTGCGACCGGTGGAAGCTGTACATGGGAATGCTGTATGTGGTGAGTGGGTGTATGATGGTGCGGAATTTGGTCCGGACGGTGGAATTCGGCAGCCCTAAAGGGGCGGATATCCGGACACGCGAGGTGTACATCTATCTCTTCGATGCCGCGTTGATGGCGACCGGAATGGGTTTGTGGGTTGTCTGGCATCCAGGGCGGCTAATAAAGAGGGCGTGTACAGTAAGAAAGGGGATGGAGAGCGGCGTAGAGCTTTTAGGGGGCAAATAGGTTGAGCTGGGTGTTACCTTCATTGCTGGGTTGGTTCATTCAGAGGGTTCTTAGGGTTTACTATACAACCACCGGATGTATTTTCTAGATGTAGTTATTTCGGGTGAACTTTCAACATTCCGACCTTCCAAAGACTCGAGGCTGATTTCTTTTGGGAGCAAAAGGTGTATTGATCTGAACGAATTTCACAATCCAAACATCTTGCTATCGGCAGGTATATCGACGTGTTGTTTCGAATAGAAAGACGAGAGTCTGAGCCGTACGGAGTAGTCTCCATTGAGATCAAATCGGTTGATTTTCAAGTCCTAACTCCGTCCTAACATGCGAATCGTTAATCCCACTGGACTGGACTGCTTGATCGTACTCGTACGAGAAGACAAGCAATGGCGGCCGGGCCGTTGACCTAGCAGAAGTTGGTGCGGGAGACGGAACTCCGTCGAGACAATTTTCAACAAAGGTTACGACGAGATTTGGGAGTCCCCTCTAGCAACGCACCTTTTTACGACACCATCAAAGGTCGGCATGCTATGGCCAATCCCTTGAACTCAACATTCGAGCTATTTTGACTACGACTGAAAGGCTAGCTTGTGCCGAGTTGTGTAGCCAGTTCCGCCAGGTACTGAATGTGCTGGGAGTCCTGAGCTTGTGGTCTGTACTCCGTACATGTGTGAATTTAGAGAAAGAAGAGATAAGATTCTATATACATATGCACAATAAGATAAATGCAATAGTAACTACATTGCCACTAGTCATAGAACTGACAGGAAATCCTGCGCCGAACCAATTTCCATAACTCCGTCTCCCTGTTTTTCCTCTTTTCCCCCTTCTTCCGCATTGGCAGATTTAAATGGCAAAGGCTTTAACAGTCCCGGATAGAAGAAATAACTAGCCACCGCAGTCGCTCCGGCTACAACTGCGGCAGCCGTGAGAAGTACGTTGTGCGGGGCAGATTCGGAAGGCTGCGCTGCAGGGTCCCGAAGTCTTTCACGCTTCCTGATTTCGCTCCAGATCGGGGTCGCATCTGCAAGGGTATTGAACAGTGTATGTCCTATCCTGCTTATGGTAATGCTCTCTGGCGGTCTCCATGGCAGGGCACCGCTAGGAGTCGGAGAGAAAGCATCGGGAACCGAGACAACGCCCAGATACTGCTGCCGCATTCGCTCCACGTACTTTGTGAGCAACGGTGTTTTTGTCAACAATGCCTCCCGCAGCCACGGTAACGGGACTTCGGGAACGAGAGCGAGCGATAGGTACCCGACAACTAGCGTGTCGAGACTTGATGGGTGGTTATCAGAGAGCATGTACGACTTCTTCCCAAGGAGCTCCTGCAGCGGCTCGAACAGCTCGGCAGTTAGCGACTCCAATCGGAACTGACTGGCTTGTGCCGTTTTCCCCAAAAGAGTCGTCACGGTTTCTCGAGGTCGGTACAAGAGGCTCTGAGGGATATGCCCAGCTGCGGCGGCCGCCAATCGTTCTCGTTCCCGCTGCTCCTCCGTCGCTTCTAGATCCAGAGATGATAAGCCCAAGTGATCGGTGCGGCGTCTGGCGGCATTGCGAGTCTTAACGGGGGTGATCCATTGGTTCGGCCAGGTGAGAATGGCTCCGTAAGCAGGCGAGGTGGCAGCGTAATAGTTTTGACTGGTGACGTAGAGGTAAAGGTCGATGAGGAGCTGTCCGTTTGATTCGGTAAAGGTAGAAAAACTGAAATCGAGCAACACTACCGTCAGCAAAGGCAAGAGAAGCAATCCAATCGCGGGGAGTCCATCTCGTACGCGATATTGTCTGCTTTCTCTGACCCCGTCAAATGAGCATCTAAATCCCATTGACCGTTGGAGTATTCACGGAGATAGTTGACAATGTTTCGGTATTTCGACACCCATGTTGAGCCGTCCTTGAGCGCTGGCAACTCGTCTGCAGCACCAAGCGCAGTCAGTCAGCAATTCTTGTAAACAGCCGCGAACAAAAAAGCATACTCGTTCCGGAGACTGAAACGTCACTGGATGCGACCAAAACCCACGCATCCCGAGGCACTACAGCCGAAAAGTAGGCAATTGCGGCTAAACATTGCGGATCTATGGAGGGCAGAGAAAAGGCTGGCCCCCAGACATGCAGCTCCAAGACCATAGTTTGCTCGTTGCTCCAAAGTACATCTATGCGACGAAGGGCTGGCACGGGATTGGAGCGGAAGACAGACTGATTAGGTCACGTGGATGAGACTTATGATTAATTCGAGGCTAGTACATATTAGGCTTAGGGTCACTTGCAGTGAGCTACTGTAAATAGCAGCCATTTTAAGTTGCCGTGGTCGCGCGGCACGCGCCGTAAGGCTCGTAGCGACGTCGGGCGATCCGGCGAAGATGCAAGGAACACTTTCGGGGGAACGACTCCGTACGGAGCACCGACTTCAAAGAGTAAAAGTTAGGATTTTCATGAATGGTTTTGCAAACTGTAGACTTTCGGTGGTGACTGCTGGACTGCTGGACTTGGGGATTAGCTTCTACTAGCTAGGAGCGCGAGCACTGTTTTCTTGCTTATCAAAGGAGCTTGCATAGTTACTGGGCTAACCAGTAAGTTGAACTCTACTGTTCTCCCTGAGTGACCTCTTTGAACCTTGAACTGGCTTGCCCCTCACCATCTTCCATTGCTTTCGAGAGTGCCAAGTAACCTACGAGTAGGTAGTTGTCTACGGAGTACGAGATGCACGAAGCAGGAGTCCCCTGGCGCTGAGGCCGTACTTGCGCCCCACAGAGATAGGTTTAGGCTATGGGAGAGGGCCGTTCGACAAGTCCCTACGAACCCTTGATCGCCGACACGGTGGACTCACCGACTTTCCTGCGCACATCAATGCAGGCAGGATGGCTCAGACAAGGTGATTCGGCCAAGAAAGTAACATTACCTAGGGTCCAAGGTACCCTGCTGTCGACCAATTTCTGGGGAGATTTCCCTGGCTGCGGGAGGATCACTACCCCTGCAACAATGGATATCTACAAATGTATCCTGTACATTGAAGGTAGTCAGGCGATATCATGAGCCTTGCAGCTTCTGATTGTTACCCAAAGGAAGTGAAACACGGAGGATTACGAGTATATCCCTAGTACGGATATGGGATATGGATTCCAGCCACAGCATGAGCTGAACTGGATTACTATGTCATAATGACACAGATGTGATAGATCAGAGTTACGCTGTCAGGAGTGCATACGGAGTTGGTCAATGCTTCGGTTAAAACCTCAACGGTTCAACCCTGTGCAATTCCTCCATATCGAGCAAGTACTCGTATAGAGCCTCATGTGTTGTTCCAAAAGATCTTGCTAGCAACTTGCGCACGGACGTACCTATACGAAGTGGTGCGTGAGAAATCTGCGGGGAACATTCGAGCCGAGAAACATCATCATCGCGATTCGCGAGCGGCTCCAGAATTCACTTGTCAAAATGAGTTCCTTTTGCCATGTCTTGGAACTCGCGCTAAAAAGACAGGCGATACGTCACTAAAATGACTCACGAGAGAGGTCATTGCGTTTAGGGTCCAGGAACACTCTTCCAAATCTCCAATTTTAAACTTTGCAAGAGTCAGGGCCGCAGCTCAGCTTAACTATCCCTAGTGATGCAATCTTGAGGAGCCCCCTCATGCAAGGTCCGCATGCAACGATTCGCCGGCAAACCCTATACTGCAGCTTACATGTACAGTTATGAGGATGTTGTAAACAATAAGTTAAAGCCAGATTGATTGATCAGCAGATACGCATACGGAGTTCTTAGGATCAGAAATGAATATGTGAAATGTTTCTATTAATTTGGTATATCCATCATTCACAGAGCCATTATTTGAGGCGACCCTAATGCAGACACGAAGACGAATGAAATACAAACAAGTTAAACGGCACCGATACTATTCCCAAGTCGTTGACCACACCCGTCTGCCGTAGGCACCGACAAGAATGTTGACATCAGATGATCAGCCCCAGCCTCATGGATTGCCCCTCAGCAACTAGGCTCAAAACTGGCAGAGCGATCCGCAATTGACAAGCCCATCTCGGATTAGTGAAACGGCGATAGGTTCGGAGGTAAGAGATCGAGCAGGGGTAAGAAGTTGGAAGAGCAGGGGTATGCCGTCCACGTGATGTCGATGGCGCTTGAATGGCCGCGCAAACCGAAAAAGATCACTCCGCACGAATCAGGCTGTCGGATTTTGACCAGTTGGGAGCCGTGCTCAGCCTCCGTTCATCTTTTTTCGTACTAGCCGGGGGCGCGAAATCGAGACACGTGCGCTTCGTCGTCGGTTCCAAGGCACCGGAGTCGCCAACGGAAGCGGAAAGGAAGGACGATTAAAAAATTGAGTAATAGGACAAAAAGGAAAAGTCCCGCATTTGAATGTTTCAACCCCGAACCCAGATGATGCCGGAAGATGCCAATGTCCGTAAGATGCCGAAAGTCATTGATGGAAGACTTGGTGAGCGGTTGTTGTTGTTGTTGCTTCGTAACAAGACGTCGATCGGATTAGCACTCAGACCAGCTGAGATGCCAATGAGGTTCATGATTACTCCCGGCTCGTCATTTATTTGGGAGTCGGCGGGAGAGGACCCTTTGGCGGAGGGCCCGGGCAGGGAGGGAACTGCTGAGCGGACGGCATTGTGAGAGAGTTAAGTGGGATGGAAGAGGGTTGGAACTTGAAGCTCGAGATGGTCGAGATTAGGTAGACTAGAGATGTACGGTCAAGCTCAGAGAGCACGAGGGCAATCAGAAGAGATCTTTGTAGAAGAGAAACTTGATGTTCAAGCCGGAGAGAGAGGCGAGAGCTGCGGTATTTATCCCTTGAGGTCTTTGAGAACACCTTTGCCTTGTTCTGAAACGAGGACGACGAAACAGCAAAAAAATCCACACGCCTCGACCCGTATGAAATCAACGGTTCCCCACAGTGGCTCCTAAGCATTGGCATTTCAGGAGACTGAACACCGGGAACGGCGCAGCAACTTGGCAAGGGTTGCTTCCCCCTGGATTCGTGATATGCCAGGTTAAAATAGAAATCCATTCAAATCTTCCGTTGAGCCGCTTAGGGCCCGTTGTCCACGGGAAGCTTGCAATCTATCATGTATGTCTGCCTAATCTACTCGAGGAATTGAGCTCGTCTCCCTTCTCACTACAGCGCACCGTGCCCACAACGCATTGCAAGGATTTAGGTTACCAGCGACTTCCGGCGTCCGATGGAGAAAAAAGCTAACCCAATTGGGTTTTGCAATTTCTCAGTGTTGGTGGCTTGGAGCTGTACTTTGGGACTGATCGCCTTTGTCACGAGCATGGGCCAAGGATTCTTTGGCCTGAGATGCGCACATCACTGGCCCAAGGCATTGGAACCTGGCTCTCCCTTAATTAGGCTGATGGGGAGTTCTTGGAGTTAGGCTGGAGCCTCTGGTACGGAGGCCTCCGTACTTTACCCATCTTGGGAAAAACTTACCCTTGACCAACGGAGTTTAAGTTCATTTTGGGTTGGTTCATGAATCATGACCTTGCCGATTTCCGCTGAGTCACGATTAGACCATATGAGCAAGAACGAGGACTGATACGAGCATTTCCGTTGATGCGAGCAGCTGGTTCTAAATTGCATGCAGATTCCTGCTGGACCAGCGATTCGCCAATACTGACTGCTTTCTATGTAGGGACGGGGTACATGTAACATGTTGGACAAGGTCGGATCCCGAGCATGAAATTGATGCATTTCTCTCTGAAAAACTGAATCATGCTACGGTGGAAGCTACGGTGGGTTTTGAGCAGGTGCTTCATTCTGTAACCTCTGCCATCACCGACGGCCGATGGATTCATTCGGCCAGTCTTCCGGCCGTTGTTGTTCCTCTGGGAATCTTGGGCCCCCCCTTTAACTATGCTCCACCTCATTGCTTCCGTGAGTATGGCTCTATGACGACGACGAGCAAGCCCACCCGTCCACTCTCCAAGTCTCAGGTTCTTCTAGATTGCTTCTAGCGCTGGAGCCGAACCCCTTTCCCGTGGTTCTGCTCCTTTCCATCAAGCCCGAATGCCGAACCGCACAGTGCTGTGGAGAACAACTCGATTAAACGGCTTCTCGGAATAATCAGAAAATTCTATCGAACTACCGAGTTAGTTATGTACGCACTGTCCTGATCGATTGAAGACGAGAGAATCATACGGTCTACTTATGCATGCATGATTGTCAATTTTTCGGATATTATTCTTTTCTTCGGAAATCCATCCGACCACAGAGCGCATGACAGTTGACATCAAATGACCCAGGGCCAGTCCAGTTGACCAGGTTGATTTTCACAGGCTAGCCCCCAGTAGGTAATCGATGACATCAATGACTTGGCGTCGTCCGGCAAGACTGCAACCCTAAACCGAATATGATGTAAGATTGAACAATCGAGATGCCAGCCAAGAGCCTCTTTTCCTTTCCTGTTTGTAGCCGTGTTTCATGATTCCCTCGGAATAAACCAGGTTCGATATGCATCCGTTTTTGTGCCTGCACTAATTCTCTGACAGCTCGGGGGTGTGCCTGGTGCAAGATACCGAGATTGAGGCTCAAATCTGTCCGCCATACATAATCTGAGTCCCGAACGGCAGTGACGTCGGTCCGTCCGGAATCCGGAGATCCTGCAATTCACTAGTACATCGTACGGTGTATGTAGTTTGTACAAGCGTGGAGAACTATTCCGACGGTCCGGCCGAATAATGTCGCGTAGTATTAACTTCAGGTTCTCTTAATACACATCTGACATCGGCTTTGTCTCCCTTGATTTCCAGGTCCTATATTTGCCATTGATGGTCGGCCGAGTGGACATCAGCGAGCGGATGATTTGAATTATTCAGATCCTGCCACATTTTAATCTCATCGAATGAATGGATTTGTACGAGTCAGGTCCCATGTGATCCTTATGATGATAAGCGGCCTAAAATTTCGCACTTGATCGAATCTCGTAAAACCGGATCTTTGTTGGAAATTTTTCAGGGGTTGCGAGATTTGACATTCGGTTCTTCGTCCGAAAATAGGATCGGCTTCCAGTTCCCATTGGTCCGTCGATGGAGCTTCGCCACAAAAGTGACCAACACTAAACTAGCCTCCGCTCCCACGTGGAATTCACACACTGCAATTGGCCTAATTGCCATCAATCCACGGCGACATCGACTTGTCAATCAGCATGTCTTGCATAAAGGATTGTGCAGGCTCTTCCGTACCTCCGTGCCCGACAGGGGGGTTAAGCAAGGAACAAAGAGCCCTACGCTGCAGGGTCTGTTCTGGGGCGTTGAGAAACTTGGCTGTCGATCGGCTCAGCTTCCAAGGAGTCCCATGCACATCCTCATCACAAGCAGACGACTACAGCCTGTTTGTCCATAACAAGAATGTCGAGTAATCAGGGGCCCCATGTCCACCATGATTCGACATGCATGTTCCAAGAGCATTGCGAGGTGAAATCGCTATCAGTAAGCCAGTAACCGGCTTGAATTATTATCGCATGCATGCCCCTATCTAGGGTATATGCAGGCGGCTGAGTACGTCCATTGACCCCGGACGCACTGCATACTACAACAAAGAAAAGAGGGACCAAATTGCATAGAGTAAAGTCAAAACCACGTGCAGTTTATTCTTGCATACATAACAATGCACTCATGCCCCGGCACTCAGCCACGTGGCTCTCGGTTAAGGTTTGCATAGGGCAGAACGGCATCGGTGTTTCGGCATGTGTTCGGCCAACAAAGAGTCATTCAACCAGAAATCTGATGGGCCCCGTTGTCCCTGTTGACATGCTGTCAGCCTGTCACAAAGTAATAGTAGCCGCAGTTGACGCCAAAAGTCGGTTCAAAGTTGAAAACTGGTGTTTCAAATTGATTGACATTTCGCTTTCTTGCATAATGACCCTGGTTGGCCCCCAAACCAGCCTTTGTTTCATCCTCTACCATACCTGAAGGCAACTTATCAAAGTTATCTGGCTTATCTCACTCTTCTTCCAGATCAGGTTGAACCTGCGTTGATATCCATTCTTCCATCAATGCTTGGCTAGTCGCCACAGAGGGAACGCTCTCCTGACGTTTTCTACGGTCCTTGCGAGTAACCAGCAGGCACAGAACCCACCCCCAAATGCTGAATCCTTCATATTGCGTCGTAAACGGGAGTTTCTTGTCATCTTGGGCATTATCTTCTTCTGATATACCATCGTCCGTCTTATTTCGTTTATTGGGTAATCGTTCAGACGCGTCGCCGTGCGGCTGACGACGCTTCCTGCTCGAGTCGTCCTGGTCATCCACGGTGAGGCTCTCTGGTATACTCGTCGGTATCCCCGCCGTCTCTTCATCGCTTTCGACAAGGACATGTGGTGAAACTTCCGCGGCACCTGATGAATCTTCTCCTGTGAGCTTGGTCGAATTGCTCTTGATGCGCCCGGTTCCTCCGAAAGTTTTATGCCTGGCTAGCAGCGAATGCCTCGTGCCAGACTCCCGTAGGAAGATGGCCACCTCAAAATCATCTGGGCCCTCGCTCAGCCTGATCAAACATCTCTACAAGTATCCTGAAACGCGATACGTACCCTCTGTAATAACATCCTTGACAGGATTGCTTTTCTTCTTGGCTAGGGCGCGTTCATTCTCTTCACGTAGCTTCGGCAGCACAAGGGGTTTTATTGCTTGGAATATTTTTGGGAGCTTGGGGTCTCGAGGATCAAGCAGCCAGCGGTTATCCGATGGGTTCTCTAGATATATTCGACATTCCAGAACCGAATATTTGCTTATACGAAGATATCTTCGGATGGGAGCCATTGAGGATGGGTGTAGAGGGTGGAAGGAGAGAGGTGCATAGGTAGTCTGCTTCAGCGACGAGTGAGCTCTTCTCAGACGCGTCCGTCGCGAACACCCCGTTCTTGACGTCACGTGAACAGCGCCCAATTTATTCGCATCGCCTGTATTGCCCGCAAGGATATGTCCCTGAGCTGTGCTCTTATTTGGGACTGGTTGGAAAGATAGGGATAAACCATGGATTTACGACTTGCACTGTTGAACTTGGTTGTGCTCAACTCTCTCAACTGATGCAATCTCATGAATACACGAAAGATTGATCCTACAACTTGCTGTTATGCGTTGTTTGTCTTGACAGCCCATGACATAAAATTAGGATGATTTCCCTCTGTCGAACAGTACGCCTGGAATGACCGGGAGCATGCGGACAGAAATAACAGATACCCAGATGACTCGATGTTGCCTTTTGTAACAATCAACGTATGCGATCACCCTTCACAGACTACTAAATCCTTTGAGCGCCACGGTCCAAAAGAAGCTGACTGATCTCCTCTTGTTCGGCAGCCTGAAGAGCACTTCCATAATATCCACCTTGTACGTTGGCATTAGCACCTCTATCTAACAGCAATTTCACGATCTCCTTATGGGAAGAGGAAGCCGCCTGGAGAGCACTTCCATAGTGTCCACCTGGTAAGTTGATGTCGGCGCCGCCGTCCAGCAAAAGCTGCACGATCTTCTTGTCCCCGATATAACATACAGCTTCGAGAGCACTTCCAAAGTGTCCAACTTGTGCATTGACATCGGCACCTCTGTCCAACAACTGTTTCACTAAGGCCTGTGACACAGAAGGGAAGCCATCAGGAGGGCAGTGCCGTATTCACCACCTCGTGCATTGACATCAGCGCCTTCCCCCAGTAACAGCTTCACAACCTTCTTATGACCCTCTTCAGTGGCGATTCCAAGCGCGGTGTTATATCGCGCGCCACCCCGCAAATTGATGTCAGACCCTGCCTCCAATAGAATCCGCACTGTCTCCGTGTGACCTTCAGCAGAAGCAGCTTGGAGAGCACTGCAAAACTTGTGACCCTGCGCATTGATATCGGCGCCTGTCTCCAATAATAACCGGATAATCCTCTGGTGGCCTAGAAGAGAAGCGATGCGAATTGCATAGTCAAACCTGCCACCGTGCGCGTTGATATCAACGCCTTTTTCCAACAGGGGTTCCACTGTCCGCGGGAGGCCCATTAGCGATGCGTAATACAATGGATTTGCCATAGGTCTAGATTCCCGTGGATTTTCCAGAAAAGGCCAGTCGGGGTCGAAAAGAAGACCCCAGGCTCTGTAGGTGTCTGCCGATGAAGGAAAAGATCCAAATGCTTTTTTGTACATCCTCCTCGGTTTCGACGGGCTTCACGTGTTCCATCCAATTTGTTGCAGAGTACTGCGCGAACGGAAATTTTTGTCTGATTTGCGAGACTGGCATTTGATCATCCAGATAGGACAGGTACTCCATACAGATCATTGACATCCTGCCGTGTGATTTGGCCATGTCAAACCGGCCCTGCCATTCACGCTTCCTTTCCGGATGGAGCAGAAATTCTCTAGCCATCTGGTGAATAAATGACAGCTCTGATTCATGAACACTGATGAAAACGCCACAGAGACTCTTGACGGTGTTTCTTAAAGTTCTCTCTAGGGCACATATTGGACTCCAGCTCGGCATGGGAATCAAGTCTCCCCCTTTTCGACGCTAGCGTCAGAGCAATGTTCGCTTCATCAACTGTCAATGGGCGTGCAGCAGCCAGAACCATCTGGAGAAGAGTTTCCGTATGATGTTCATTCTTGCTTCTTTTCAAAATTCTTTCGTATGCCTCTGAGACCTCGGAAGGCAGGTCCGAAAGAAGTGCTTCCACGTCTGACCGTCTGCTGTAGTCACTTGGGCTATGCTCGATGATGTCGAAGGTGAGATGCAGCCACAGATACGTACGGTGCTCCATGCTCTTGAGCTGCTCAGAAATCTTTCGACGGTCATCTTCCCCGAAATCTCTGGCAGTCTCGTTCACTCTGGCGTCGATCACTAGATTGATCTCATTGCTGATCTGAGCAGCCTTATCATCGCCATCAAATCGAACATAAGCCATTGTTTGAGAAAATCTATCGAATGACGCTACCTAGTCATCGTACGGACGGCTGGTGATTAGGAATTTGAGCCTTGGCCGTAGACTGGACGTCCGCGAGTGCTGCTGGTAAAAATCCCTGAGTTTGCTGAGGAGCTGCTGCCTACCATCGGGATGGCATTCATCCAGCGCATCGAGAACACAGACAATTTCACCCGCATCCGGAGATTTGACACAGTTCATGAGTATTCGCCACAGCTCAGGGAAATTTTTTTTTGTTAGATTTCCTCCATGATTCTTGTGACTGGGCGGCGCATGCTGAATCAAGCCACTGGTAGGAGCGCTTGTGAAAAGTTGATGGAGTATCGCACACAGAGCATTGGTGGCATACATGCGGTCTTCATCTCCGTCCTTGAAAAAGAAGTAGCAGACAGTCGCCGTTGTCATGTTCGTGGTTAGTCGTCCTTCGTCGATCAGCGTCCGCGACAAGACAGATTTTCCGCAGCCAGGGCCGGCAGAAACCCAAAGGAGGCCAGAGTCGCTACTCCTCCATTCGAGAAATCTGTCGCCCTTGAGAAACCACTTGCATGTCCCTGTCACCCTTTGCGGGTTAAAGTCTTTGTAGGTTTCATAGTCAGAAGACAGATCTTCCAAAAGCTCTCTCTGCTTTTGGTCATCGCTGAGCTGCAGGGCTTGTCTCCTGCTTTCTTCCAAGATTATGCGAATCTCATCGAGGATGATCTGCGACTCCTGCATTTTTCGCAATTCCATGTCCCTGCTCTTCCGAACCTCCTCTGCTTCGAGCGGAGAAATGTATCCACTGTATCTCACACTCAGGCTCTCGACTTTTGTCACATTCCCTCCCAATCGCTTGCACCGGCAACATTCTACCAAGCCCTTGAGAGCTGGGCCCTTGAAAGATGACAAATCACTCGGGCCTGGTACTCGAGTATGTGCGAATAGAGCTTTGAAAGTGGTTCTAAAAACTCCTGATACCCTTCACGACGTGAGGGCTGCAATGCGTCTTTTCCACAATCTGCCAGTACACCTGGACATGACAAAGGGAATCCAAGCCCTTCAGCATGAACTCATTTGTGGCCGCACCGCTACTAATGAGCTGTATATGGTCAGCATTCGACACAGCACGGGTCACCCTGTTATGCTGGGATTAACCTACCGGGAGAACCAGCGAAACGCCAGACCATGGCTGACAGCAGCCGAGACTATAGAATCGGACCAGATAAGAAATTTGACCAGCCTTTCTGCTTGTTCTCGAACTTTGACATCCTTTCCCAGAAGAGAGACTCGCCATTGCTTCTTGTCGCGATCATCCAGGAGGCGTGTCACTAACGACTCGACTGATTTTGGCGATAAGGGTTTCGGGCCGTCTTGTAATGACGCTAAATGCTTCGCGAAGTCGCCTGCCAGGTCGGACTCCCAAGCCAGCAAGATATCAAATGCCCGAGCCCAAAGATCGAATTCATCTTGGGCCGAGGAATGGTAATTTCTGTAGTGCTTGCTTTAGGACCAGGGTTTGTTGACAAGGAAGAGGACGAAGCAGACACAGTCTCGCCTGGAGACCCTTAGCCGCGCTTCCTGTGGTAGCATTCTGAGCATTGCCAGAAAGGGATGCCTTCGAGCTCGATGCCGCTGCAGGAGCAGTAACACTGTCTCTGGAGACTGCCGTTTTTCGAGTCTTCCTGCGCAATCTGAATTTGGAGAAGAAAGGCATATTTTCACGCAAGCTGGTCGCAATAACCCTAGACCCTGAGTCTTAGGCTAGTTATCCTAGAATTGAATATGTTGGTAAGATACATAGACAAGAGAATATCAATGCACTGTGACAGGGAAAGCTCTCTCTCTAGTAGAGCATGGAGGCCAACTGTACAATTAGCCCCCCCCCAGGTAATAGATCAGTTATTGGGTCTCAGCCGCAGCAACAAGGATCTGGCAGTCCATCTTACTACTCTAAGCATTATATCAATTAAGCGACCGTAAATACGCGGAGTATGGTAAGTAGCTCTGCAACTGAGTGGGTGGAACGGCCCGTTCCACAAGATATGTACTTACCAGGAGTCAAAACCAACGATTGGCCGAAATTGAGGGTCTTCAATCATAGTTTAAGTGAGTATGGGTAATGAAACTCCGTCCCAAATTGTTCCTATCGAAGATCGTCTGGAGACTCCAACTTGAGACCTTTTGGAATAAGAGATGCTCGAGTGTTTTCTCGCGGTTGCTGTCAACTTGTCTGGCATTATCATCAACTCTAAACATTCATGCCACAGCGGTTTGCTTAAGGCTCTTTAGCTGATGCACATGGTCATGACCATGGTGGGCATGCCCTAAATGCTCGCTAATGCGATGCTTGGGACGGTCTTCGTCCACGTCCATGCCATCTTCATCCACAACCTCAAACGGTGGCCAGGACTCCCATCCATCTTCCCACATCTTCGCCAGCTTTTCATTCTTGTCCTCGTGGGTCAGCTCTGTGTTTCTCATCACAGCTTCCCAGTCACGCATTTCCTCCTCGTTCAAGAGGCAATCATCCAAACAATCAGTCACCTTCTGCGTATCGATTCCTTCCCCAATGAACACAATTTCTTGCCTCCTGTCTCCCCAGGGTTCCCGGAAATCTCGCTCAATAGAGGCAACGATATCCCGGTCTTCTGGCCACATGTCTCGGGGAACCTCGGCGAACCATGGTCCTCCGCAACCGACCGTGAGGATGCCACCGGCTTGACTCCATTCTCCAAACTGCCAGGGCCGGGTCGCAAGCCAGAAGAAACCTTTTGATCTGAGGACTCGTCCAAATGCTGGATGGGCCCTTTTATTTGCCAAGATGACAGCGGGTTCGGGTTGTTCAAAGTCCTCAATGTCGTCAGACTCCTCTTCCTCCTCATCCTGTTCCATGCGATCTTTGCTGTCTTCTTCCTCCTCGTCACCGTCTTCCTCATGCTCTGCATTCTGTAGGAGAATGAATTTGTCATGGAGTAGCGCAAACAGGCGACGAGGATGGAATGGACGACGAGCCGTATATACAAAGTTGTTGATGCCGTACCTATTTTGTTCAGCAACTTGCTGTCTTAGACCTGCATGAGAAACTTACTCCAATGTTTCTGGCTTCGGTGCCACGCGTTTCCCGACGCCCGTGTCCCGAACAATCATCTCGTGCAGACTTCTCAGCCATCCAGCACCCGAGGCGGCCTTGAGAAAGTCGAACTTTCCGGTGTTGACGATCTCTTTGACGTCGACTTTGGCATAGCTGGTCTCGAGAACTTTTGCCTCGGGGTTGAGCTGTCGAATCAGCTCCCTGATTCGTGCTCGCGTCTTCTCATCGACTGTTTCAATCTTGTTGATGATCAATACATCGGCAAACTCGAGCTGATCAACCATCAAGTCCGAGATTGTCCGCTCGTCATCAGGTGTGACCTCGTTACCGTACCGGTCCGAAAGAAATTCAGCTGTATCAAAGTTTCCAAAGAGGTTGAAGGCGTCAACAACTGTGACGGTCGTATCCAGCTGGGCAAGTTTGTGCAATCCGCCCAGTTCCGCCCTAGCAATGAATCAGTACCACAGGTGTATATGATTCGTAAAGGTATCAGGCCTTACACCTCTGCAAGTATCTTCTTGTCTGTTTCATCCATATTCTCCTCCCCAAGCTCCATCATGGCTGCGCTGAACTCGGAGGTAAACGTCTCCGCGACTTGCATCGGTTCGCTGATTCCGGTGCTTTCGATGACGACATAGTCGACTTCATTGGAACGTGCCAGCCGAGCAAGCTCCGACAACAAGTCTCCGCGAAGCGTGCAGCAGATGCAGCCGTTCTGCAGCTGGATGAGTTTTTCTTTTGTCTGTGATACCTTGTGGTTGGCAATCAGAGCTGCGTCGATGTTGAGTCTGGAATCATCGGTGAGTTTGATGCCCGCAGAAGTTCAGAGGATAGATCTCACTGACGAGCTCATGTCATTGACGATGACGGCAATCTTCAGCCCGTGATCGGGGGATTTGAGGATGTGCTCCAGTAGGGTTGTCTTGCCGCTTCCCTGGTCTGCCTTCAGCTTCTCTGATCAGGGAAAAGATAATCAAATGCATCCCAAACATACCAGGAAGCCCGACAAGAGCGTTACAGGCAGCCGCCTCACTCCTGTTTGGCCGTCTTTCTCCTGGCCATACTTGCTCTGGGCTTGGGATTGTTCCATGATTGCTACCACTTCCGATATCCGGACCCTCGAATTTCTGGATCAATATCCTCTGATAAAGTACTCTCCATTGTGCGCGATGCTTGCCCTAAATACTACGGCTCCTTCGAGCTACAATGGGGGAAAGCGAGCCACCAAGGTACCGAGTCCGTTGATGAGAGAAACTGAGCCTGATGGTATTGAAATTGGTGCCATTTTCTCTTTTTTTGCTGACAATACGACAAATATGATTTGTCGATGGTTAATCCCTCTCTCCACGGGCAATGAGATTTCACCATCACGTCTGTGGATAGTTCGTCTTCAAGGTACCTTTTGCCTTCGCCAGTTAGTCTGGTTAGGGCTAGTCGTTATCGATATCGCCCCCAAGGTACCTGATCTTTCAGAACAGAAAAGTAATGCCATGGAAAAGGCCAGGAATCTTGTTTCGTTCATCCGAACTGCCCCCTGTTAAGATGGAGATTAGTCTTGACGGTTTCAGCGCAGATAACATTACTTGCACGCAGGGGAGGATCAGGATCGTCCATAACCCAATCAAATACACATTCAATAATATATACAAAGAAAAGAAGTAGCTCCAATATTTATTGAAGGTAACAAGGTGGCACACAGAACGCTCCGGGTGTGGTATCTATGTACGTCGAGAGCCCCTTTGCGGACGAATGTACAAAAAGACAAGACAATAACATGAAGCGAAAGACAAACAACCCCATCCTAAAACAAAGCTTTGCAAGGGACAATCCACAACCGTGACCGGCAACGAGCAAAATTTACTCGTTGTAGTTGAAGATGGCCTTGAGGTGGAGAGGGCCCGGAGGCTTGTTGCCACCAATGCCGCCAATGGCGTGGTCCTTGGCCTCGTAGGCGTTCTTGACGACGGCAATGTTCGAGGTGATGATGGAGCAGTCCTTGTCCTCGGAGTCGCAGATCTTCAGACCACGGACTTCCGAAATCTTGTTGTTCTGGGGCACAATGGCCGAAACGTCGTAGCCGCTCCAGCCCTTGTTGCGGTCGCTGCCGAAGTCGAATTCACCCCAGAGGGCATTCACGTTGCCCCACTGGTCACGAGGCACGGCACCCGGAGCACCAGCGAAGCCACCCTGAGTGTCCTTGTCCAGCGCAACGTACTCAACGGTGCCGGGTTCCAAGGTGAAATTCAGCGGCGGGGGGTTCTGGAAGAAGCCATTGAGCTCGCGGGTCGGGCCGCACTTGTTCCAGACGACAACCTCGAACGGCTCGTCCAGTAGCGAGCCGTCCATCTCGATCGTGTAGTCGAACTTGTCCTTGTCCTCCGGCTTGACCAGGATGATGTTGGAGCCGTACGGTTTACCAACGTTGCCGCAGTAGTGAATGTAGTCTCCGGTGGGAGCGGTCCGGCCACCGAAGGCGGTGGAGTAGACGTTGGCGGCGGAGCTGCCCGAGGTGGCCTTGGGCTTCGAAGCGGAGCTGGTCGACGAGCCGGTCTCGACGGGGATCCGGTGATCCGCCTGGTCCACATTCACCACCTTGTTTCCGTCCCAGTTGTTCTTCCAGGTGACGACCTCGCCATTGATGGTCGCCGTGACGGTGTCGCCGACGGCGCGCTCCTTGTGGTGGTGCTGATGGCCATGGCCATGGGCGGCGACGCCGGCCGCCAGGGCGGACAAGAGAACGGCAGACTTCTTGATCTGCATTTTGAGCTGGAACTTTTCTTTGACTCGAAAGGACTGAAGGAGCTGTGCGGGATTCAAAGAGAGCGACGAAGGGAAAAGGAAAAAAAGCCCCGGATGACTGAAAGGAGCGAAAGGGGGTCGGAGTCGAGCTGAAGACTGAAAGAGTCTGCGGCAAAGGCGATATTTGAGGGGGCGACGCGGGCTTAAAGGGGAGAAATAAGATTCTGGCCAGGCCCTGATTTGATTTTAGGGTCTTGGGGTTTTGGTTTCGTTTAGGCACCTGTACTTTAGGGGATGGCGACACTTTTTTTTGCTCATTTCCAGACCGCCGCCCGTCATGGCTTGTCCAATGCCACCGTGGTCCACTTAGAAACGGCGAGGCAAATCTTGCGACGTGAGTGGCTGCAGGTTGATCTCAAAAGCGTCTAGACATTTTCCTTGTCGGGGGACCATGTTGTCGCCAAGGGCCAATCAGGAGAATCGAGCCCTGGCACGGTCAGGGGACCTGCCCAGTACGACAGCGGTTCCTGACTAGAAGCACCCCGTGCCACTGGGCTCTTGCATGGCGCGCTGTGATTGGCTCTTGGCGGTTTCCAGCTCAGCACTTGCGTTTCTGGAAAGTGGTTCGTTCCGGTCGAGCGTTCGTTTCGTTAATATCACATTGTTCAGCCCAATTCTCGGATTTTCTTTGCATTGTTCTATACGATGTGGTTTGAGGTCCGGTTGTAGGGCAGACTCGGTCAGGGGCAGAGTCCGGAGTACGATTTCCTATTGCGATATGCCATGCGATGCTGATCAAGGGGTCCGGATCCTGGAGCAGGCCGGGGCAGTTGGTCAGTGCAGCCAAGCGATCGGACCTGTTACGGATAAAACGTATGGCCCAGTACGGAGTCCTGGGAATGCGAAATCTGATTGGTGAAAACCATCCAGTAAATAGCCCACTCGCCCGATTCAGTAATTATGGCGTTATGCACTCGTAAGCACCGTACGGAGTGACGGAGCCAGTCTCGTAACTTGCAGCCTGGCCAGGATCCCTTGAGCCGCAGAGCGGATGAAATCATGCGAACGTCACGAAAGGAAGAATCAGGCTGCACATTCGACAAGTGTGGGAGTCGGTCTGGCTCATTACATTTGCAGTAATGATCGGCCACTGATCTACCACGATAGTATGGAGGACAGAGGAGGCCGATCCCAGGTGTCCACTGATTGACGTGGCTAGGGGCGTTGGGCATGACATGATGGAGCCAGTGATTAACACCGATCTGGGGGTCATCAATTACGAGTAGTAAGATGACCAGGTTTGCGACTGCAATGCAGCGGTTCAGTATAACTATACGTAATAATATAAGATTAATAACATAAGAGTGGTAGAGGTCAGAGGCATCAGAATGCGCTTCTTTTCACTGGACTGATCACACTCGTATGTAGTGCAAGGACTCCGTCCTCCGTACAAAGGAACGAATAGCATCCGCAATTCCGCGAGGGATCCTTTGTAAACCATTTCAATCCGTTGCCGGTGTGGTCTAATGTACTCCGGACCTAAAACCCAGAGAGACCGCGGCGGAGTTCCCTGAGGGTTGGAGTCAGAACTGCGGGCCAACCCGATATTACTCGAGCAAGCTCGCTTCATCCTCCACTATACAACCATACAGGATGAAATTGATCGGCATGTTGGTTAGTAACTTCCTCTGGGTCTGCGATTCAAAAGATTCGTCCCATTACGCTTCCGACCATCCTTGCCCCTTGCCACGTCTGCAACCCGACGGATGACGACTCCGGGCTTTGCATACGCCATACAATGCCCATCTGCCGTGTGGAGGCCACGAGTCCCCGTCAACGGCGTCACCGCCGGTCTGGGAATCATTTTCATCATGGTGCCTCACCTGTCGCGGTTGGTATCATATGCATGTCATCAGCACACGAAAGGTCCGCTGTGCACCCGTTGTGGCTCGATAATTGAGATTCGGAGATTTGCCTTCGTCTGGTATACTAGATTGGCTTGGAGATCAGGCACAGATCTCGTACGCTTCATTTGTAAGCTGGTAGGTTATTATAACTAGAGTATGTACACGGGAATGCTCATCAAAACCACAAGTGATTCCTCTTTGACTGAAAGCGAGCATTGGGTGCAAAATAGCCTAGCTGGGTAGGTAGTAGTAGTAGTAGTAGTAACCGTACGTGGCTGGGTGTGAGGCTGGCATGCCCTTGTATTATCATAAAGCCGCCCTATGAATGAACCATGCAATCTCGGCCATATGTTCTCAAGGTCAATCTAAATCACGCGTTCGTTGTTTCCACTTTCTAAACCTTCAGCCCTAAGCCCTAAACTATTCTTGAAATGAATAATACGCGTAAGCTAAAACCAATAAAGTAAGAAAAAATGGAGGTCTCCACCTGCCAAAGCCCTGATCTCCAGGCCCTGGTCAATCATGTCCAGACCCGGTCTCCGCCGTCGAAGCCGTGAATCGCAGACCGTCGTCTCGATATGCGACATGCGCGCGGTATAAGATAGCCATCGACTCCGCAACCGCAACATGGCACGTTCGTCTATCGTGCAAGAGTACACCGCTCCGCCGCGAACGGCCACCTTTACCGTTGATCAAAAAACTTCCCGCGAACGCCGCAACAATGGCATTGCCAGACCCAAGGGCTATCGCGTGTCGTGGCACGCAAACCCGGCCGTGGAGGGCCACCACTTTGGCCAGTCGCACCCCATGAAACCCTGGCGTCTTACCCTGACGAAGCAGCTCGTTATGGCATACGGCATGCACCATGCCATGGACCTGTATCTTTCCCGTCCCGCGACCTTCGAGGAGATGGCCGAGTTCCACAAGGAGGATTACCTCGAGTTTCTGCGACAAGTGATCCCCGCCGATATGGAGGCTGCTGAGCAGTCTGAGAGAATCGCCGGATACAATATCGGTGATGATTGTCCGATTTTCGATGGCCTGTACAACTATTGTTCCCTTTACGCCGGCGGCACGGTCGACGCCGCTCGAAAACTGGTTAATGGGCAGTCAGAGATCGCGATAAACTGGTCAGGTGGTCTACACCATGCGAAAAAGGCCGAAGCTAGCGGATTCTGCTACGTCAACGACATCGTTCTGGGCATCTTGCAGCTTCTGCGCCATCACGCCCGAGTCATGTACATTGATATCGACGTGCATCATGGGGACGGTGTTGAGCAGGCCTTTTGGTCGACCGATCGTGTGCTGACTGTATCCTTTCACAAATACGATAAGGACAACTTTTTCCCAGGGACCGGCGCACTCGACAGTACCGGGCCGACCCACCCGCTCAATCCCGGCGCCCATCATGCCATCAACGTCCCTCTCAACGACGGGATCGAAGATGAAGCCTACATTCAACTCTTCAAAGACGTTGTTGGTTCTTGTGTAGAGACCTACAAGCCGGGAGCGATTGTCCTGCAGTGCGGGGCCGATAGTTTGGGCTGCGACCGACTGGGATGCTTCAACTTGAATATCACCGGCCACGGTGCGTGTGTCGAGTACACAAAGACATTTGGCATTCCTCTTCTTGTGCTCGGTGGCGGGGGTTACACGCCGCGCAATGTCTCCCGTGCCTGGGCGCACGAAACATCCATTCTGATCGATGCCGTCGATCAGATCGATCCAATGATTCCGGATACCGTTACTTTCCGGAACCATTTTGGGCCCGACTACAGTCTGTTCCCACCGCTTTCTGAAATGAGAAAGATCGAAAATAAGAATTCTAAGGCGTATCTCCAACACGTGGTTAATACGATCCGTGAGGAGTTGCGGTATATGAAGGGGGCGCCCAGTGTGCAAATGCAGTTCATCCCGCCGGATATTTTGGGCCTGAGAGAGGATGTCGAGAAGGAGCTGGAGGAGGCAAAGGAGGAGATGGAGGAGGAGCGCGAAGACCGGGATGGCGCGGGCATGAGCACGACTGCACGGAGCAGTCGGCGACGGGACTTGGAGAGGGGTTTGGGGACGAGAGGGGAGTTATACGCGTGAGGTTTGCTCTCTCGGTCGAGGCACTGCGGTCTGGCGTCTGGGTTTGATGGGCTGAAGGAACTGGCGTTACTGGGAATTCGGGTAGAATTATCTGGCTGCATGTTTCGACATCCTGTACATAGTCATCAATCGGTCCGTCCTGTATCTACTCCGCCGTCAGGGCGTTGATATCGAGTCACGTGGTATGGACATACATAGATTATCTGACAGCCAGGGCAATGCCATTCATAAGTCGTACTTTTTGTTCGCCCAACCATACGGATCTGGCGCCATCATGACGTCGGAAGTGTCGAAACCATCCGACTTTGTTCCCGCGCTGATCGTCGTGGACATGCAGGAGGATTTCTGCCCGCCGGTGTGTACCGCGGCTGTGATCCTATTCAGTGGAATACTGTAGGAATAACACTCGTTTTTTTCATCTAGAACGGCTCACTCGCCGTCGACGGTGGTCGCGATATCGCCCCGCTGATCAACTCCCTCCTCGCGCTGCCCGGGTTCGTCCTTCGAGTCGCCTCGCAGGACTACCACCCCGAGAACCACATTTCCTTCGCGACCAACCACCCCGCGCCGAACAACATCCCCTTCGAGTCCCATATCGAGATGTACAACCCCGCACCTGGCAAGCAGCATGAAACAAAACTCCAACGGCTATGGCCGCCGCACTGCATCGCCGGCACGGCGGGGGCCGAGGTCATCCCGGAGATCGACACGTCGCGGATCAACGTCTACGCACGCAAGGGGATGGACCCCCGCGTGGAAATGTACTCGGTGTTCAGTGACGCGTTTGGGAATCTCGATCCAGAGCTGGCGGCCAAGTCGGTGAATGTGGATGTGCGGAAACCGTTGCGGGAAAGCGGCGTGACAGATGTGTTTGTCGTGGGCATCGCGGGGGATTACTGCGTCAAGTACACGGCCATTGATGCTGCTCGCGCGGGGTTCCGGAGCTGGGTGATTGCGGATGCGACGAAGTGCGTTGATCCCGGCGCGGGGTGGGAGCAGGCTCTACGAGAGTTTGAAGAAGCTGGGGTGAAGGTGGTTACGAGTGATGGGCCAGAGGTTGCTTGGTTGAGGGCGTAGCATCAAAAATCTCACCTAATGATGAATATGTTGGTTTTTTGTAGCTATTTCCGGAGAACAAGAAAAGAAACTCGCATTCCAGAAAATCTGCTGGAGTTTTACCCCTGCACGTTATTGTGCGGGCTTTTCTCCGATAGGCCAGAGCTTGCAATCTCTTTTGAGGAGAGCTTTGACTAGGGGAACGCCCTCTGTCATGCTCAAGAGACGCCTTTCCTCATCCGACGAGATGAAGCAATGTCATGGTTGGCAGAGCTCAGCTGTTTACTAGTGAAAGTTACGGATGAGCGGTGAATTTCCACTCGGCCCCCTTCATCATTGTACTGTGACGGAAATATCGAGAATGGATCGCCACAAACACTGCCCCAGTCTGAACATTCTATCTTAGTATTTAACTCCTACAACCATGTTTTGAAGTGGTTCGAGAGCTTTTGCTTTCCCCGGATTGCGGTGGAACGCTCGCAGTCGGCCGGTGATCTATCATCATGCCGCATACGGAATCGGGAACTTACGTTGCCGAGCACAGAGAAGCCCCAACGCCTCAGATGTCATTCACCCTTGTCGATGAGGAAGTGACCAAACCCCATCAACGCGTCAACGGGGCGAATGGCCATGTCTCACTATCGCATCCTCGAGAGCAACATGATCAGCCTCTGCCATACTGGCTGGTGAATGTGCCCCGTGAACAATGGCCGGAGACATGCCCCGAGTGGCTACGAGATACTTCGGAGAAGAACAAAGGCATTTTGGCAACACCCGACGAGGAGTTTGAAAGACTGAGCTGGGAAGAGGTGAAAGAGATAGTCCGTATGTTCTCCGCATCCTTCGTGTGTCGTGGCTGACGGTCGGATGCTAAATGACCCAATAGGATCCAACCGGATCGAACTATTTCGGCGCGTGCCCTCCGAATTGCGACGGTATCTCGAGTACATGCACCATATTAAGCAACAGTATGGCTCGGTGATGGGATTTGTGCTGGAGAAACGATTACGCTGGGGTGATCGGAACACGGAGAATGTGATTCCGCGCGGTCGGCCGTTTGAATATGACGGTAGGTGCAAAGGCACAGAAGATGTTTCTGTTCTTAGAGCGGCTAACCCGATATAGACGATGTGAAGATCCTATACAACGACTGGCCATACGGTCTGGAACCGGGCATCGTTCACCTAGTCGTTTGGACCAAATTCGGTCTGGATGAAGACCCGGACACCGGAGACCTCACCGATCCGATGCGCAGACAGATTGATGAATACGTCGATCGAACCTTTCGGAGCCGGGTTCCTGCCGACCAGGTATGTGCAGTAGGAGTGATTCATGGACGAGCGCAACAATGCTAGTGCAGCTCTGACCGCCTCCGCAGGTCATCTGGTTCAAGAACTGGCGATCGCTCAAGTCGATCCATGCCATCGAGCACTTCCATGTGATGCTGTACCGGCCGGACCCGGAGTTCGTTCGAGAAGTCACCGAAGGGGACGTTCCGCTGGTTGAGAGAGTCCGACGAGGCGAGTCATTTTAGAGATTAGACCTGTAGACCTGTAGATTTCTTTGTTCGAGTTCCTGTAGAGTAGGAAAATTAAATCGTTGTTTTTTTGGGGTTGGACCTGTAAACGGTCGAGGAACCAAGACGAGTGTGCGTCATAGGCGACCGGACCAACGTCACTAGAAATCACTTTTTCAGCCCACCACGAGACAAGCAGTAAAAAGGAAGGAAACAAAATCAGTTCGAACCCCGTCTGTCGCATGCGGCGGTCAATCCACAAAGCTGCGATGGTCTCGCCTTTCCCACAGCTGCACGAAGAGCCCCTCCGGTGAGATCGCGCTTTTGCCGCAATTTTTCCCCTCCGCGTTCTTGGCCCAAAAGCCCGGTGATCGGTGCCCAGTGTAAAAGCCGCTGACGCTTACGCTGTGAGAAACCGGCTGCCTGCGTTCGTCGTTCGTTCCCTGAAGTCTTCTTTCGACGACTCCTCGCTGTCATATTTCTGTCGAAATATTGCGGTCGTCGTTTGCCCAGTTCAACAGCTATGCCAGTCCCAACAGCCCATGCCCATCGCCGCTCTTCTCTGAGTAAGAATCCCCGGAACCCCGTCACTCAGTGTCTGTAGTCGATCTTGTTATTTCACTGTATGCTGAATAAAAAAAAGAGTGGAAAATGCTATCTGAAAACGTACGATGCGTTGAATGCTCAGTGGCTAACCGCTGGGCGTCAAAACAGGCAACAAATCTTCGGGTGATGAACATTCGGGCCTAGAAGATGAGACCGTTGAGCCGGAACAGGGCAATGGTGAGTTATATCGTCCAGTACCGGCGACGTCGTAGACGCCGACCACAAGCTGTCATCGTGGTGCTGATGCCTCGACTGCAGTCCTGTCCCATATCATCTCGCAGCTCCGTCCTGGCGCGGACCTGAGCCGCGTGACGCTGCCGACGTTTATTTTGGAGCCGCGTTCGATGCTAGAGAGGATCACAAAGTACGTGTTTTGAGAATCGGGGACAAAGCGCGTCGCTCACCAAGCCGGTTTAGTTTCATGGCACATCCCGAGACGTTGCTACCTATGTCCGAGATCGACGATCCTCTGGAGCGATTCGTCGCTGTGATCCGGTTCTATTTGAGTGGGTGGCACATCAAACCGCCGTACGTGCAGACCCAGAGGTTGGAGGAAAAAAAAAAAGGATGACGCTGATGGCCATGTAGGGGCGTGAAGAAACCGTTAAATCCGATCCTTGGTGAGACCTACACCTGCTACTGGGACTATGAAGATGGCACCCGCGGTTACTACATTTCCGAACAAACCTCACATCATCCTCCAAAGTCGAGCTATTTCTTTATCGCACCGGAGCATCACATCCGGATAGACGGGACTCTGAAGCCGCGGAGCAAGTTCTTGGGCAACTCGGCCGCCAGTATCATGGAAGGCATTGCCGTTCTGCGGCTATTGAATCGCGGTAAAGATCCGAAAAAGGGCGAGAGATAGTGCGTAGTACCGACTTGGTTTTGCTCTGATTTCATACTGACGACGATGTGCAGCTTCCTCACGCAGCCCAATATGTATGCGCGGGGGATTTTGTTTGGGAAAATGAAGTATGAACTTGGAGATCACAGCTTCGTGCGGTGCCCGGAGAATAACCTGGTAGCCGATATCGAGTTCAAGACAAAGGGATACTTTTCCGGAACCTACAATGCGATCGGAGGCACGATCAAGAACGAGCAAACCGGAGAGGTATACTATGAGATCTCGGGTCTATGGAACGGTGAAATGTACCTGAAGGAATTTGCGGTAAGACTTGAGCAATTATTCTTGACGATGCTATGCTAAGAACTACAGACCGGAAAACGAGAGCTTCTGTTTGATGCGACAAATGCCAAACACACGCCGCCGCGGACGCGGCCGCTCGAGCAGCAAGGCGAGCGAGAATCCCAAAAACTCTGGTATAGCACCGTGCAGGGTCTTCTCGCGCGGGATCACGATGTTGCCACGGCAGAAAAGACCAAGATCGAAGATCGACAACGGGAAGAGGCTGCCCAACGTGCCGAACAGGGCATTGAGTGGCAGCCACGTCTCTTCCGGCCCGTTCGCGGTGGACCAGGGGGTTCGGAAGAGGGTGAAGAGGGGTTGGATTTCATCATCAATGCGGAGATGTAAGTATCGCTTAGGTTCAATCATGGCCTTGCTCGTTCCGCTGATCTTGGATTCAGCGACCACAAAGATTTCAGCAAAGTCCATGACCAGATCCTTGCCATCACCCCTATTGTCGACGGGCAAGTTGCCTCACGCCGACCTGACGTCCCGCAATCAGCAGGGCGGGGTGCTGATGAAAACGACAACCTCATCGACTTTGACAATGACCACGTTATAACAACACAGCAAACGGCGGCTCCTACTAAACAGCAGGGTGACCTTCTTGGCGACGACGACGCTCATCGGTCCGCGACTGAATCATCGATGATGGCGCCGCTGCAACCGACAAACTCAACGTCTAGTCAACTTTCAGAGCGGCGAAAGAGTACGGATTCAGATGACAGAGATGAATTTGTCGACGCCCAGGAGCAGCAATAGAATTAGCATTTTATCAGAATTCTCCACGACAGCCCTGCATTATTTGCATGACTTTACTTTCTTCTTGGGTAACCGCTGGGAGACTAAAAGCAATATTAATATCGGCCTATCTATTAACTAGAGAAAAAGATGAATACCCAGAGATTTCTAGCATTAATATCATTCATGTTCCATTGGGATATACAATGAGAACTCGTATACAAATTACCTATACTATACATTTTTATTATCATATCCCTTTTCAATTTTCAGGACGCTGGCCGTAGACGACGTAGCTGTGTCATTCGTGATTAGCTTCCATGTCAAGGAGCAGTACTACGTAAATTACGGGAATACTCACAAATGGAATAACGAGTGAATGTCGCGCCTCCTGCCGTCAGCACGGGCCTGACTAGCCAGAACAATGACTTCCTCAGTTTTCCACTGTTTATACCGCGTCAGAGCGGCGAGGGCAAGGCCTTCGAAGCCGCTTGCTTCAGCCTGGGCCTGGTTCCAGGCGCCGAGTTCCTTCTGTATGAAGTGGTCAGCACTGGATTACTACTGATTGAACATTACATTTGATGGAGTGGAACTGACTAGATGGGGATCTTTGGGCCAGACGCCGAAGGGAACAACAAATTTCTCCACGTGGATGTTCACGAAGCCGGCGTCCTTCAACCACTGCTCCAGCTTGGGCCCGGGACGGACCTCGACACCGGCCTCCGCGAATGCCCCATAGACTTCATTGAAGTACCTCTGGAGTGCGGTACCATCGAGACTACCGTCTTCCGAGAGGGGGTAACCGTCCCAGTCCTGGAATTCAGCCCAGCCGCCTGGCCTGAGTGATCTGCTTGCCGTTAGAGCCAAGAGCGAGAGCAGGGAAAAGGCCTCCGCATTTGCATACTTATAGCACTGCTTGACCAGCTTTCCATAGTTCTTGATCGAGACGGCTAGGAATCGCGCGTGGATATAGTCAAATGGGTCTCTCCCATATGTCCATTCCGACTCAATATCGTCCACCAGGAATTTCAAGTTTGGAGGTACCCTGCCAAATCTCGTTAGCTCAGCGACTCGACTACAAGTTCTTAGGGCGGACTAACGAAGTCGGCTGGATTGGGCTCAAGTCACAACCGATCACCTACAACACAGAGGTCCGGTTTCAGTATTCTGTCCATTTGGATCGTTCCTGATAGCACTATTCTTTACCTCAGCCTCGGGGTGTTGATCCGCTACCATGAGTCAGCATCCGCATCCTGTGTCGGCCAAGCCCAGCAAGCCAACATACCAAAATCGATAGCCCAGATACCTGTCCCCGTCGCGAGGTCGATCACTCGCCGCGGATTCTTGATCGGAGCCAGGTAGAGTTTCCGGTGCAATAGCACAAGAAACAACTCATGAATCATATCTAGGCGGTCGCTTTCTCGTTCATCGTTGGGCAGCAGGTATGCTAGAAAAGTGTATTCGATCAGTTTACGAATCTTGGATGGTCGGGCAAGAAGAGGTCGGCTCGTACACCCATCGCGGAATCTATGGTACCGACGGCCGTTCTCAATGCGATAATCGAGCGCCGACGACGTCAGCGAGGCGCTGTACCACGATCTGTATGCAAACCGACATGCGTGAGTATCGTGCTTTTTGGATCCGGAGTGTCATTGCGTCATATGAATCACGTACAATTGATCGCCATAAGACTCGTCATTCTCATACTGTGTGCGACCTAAGTAAGCAGCGTGCCCTGACGTACCGCACAGCTGAGATATCGTACCGAGGCGTCCACTTCAACGTTGGCCGGGGCATGGTTGGTGGTGGTGGATGTTGTCTGTCTGTTCGAGAACGGTGCCGCCATTGTGAAGTAATCTTCGGGTTGGTTCCGGGAGGATTGATGATTGACAGATCACAGGTTCCAATATTCTATGAATATACGAGTACGAAGTGCGTGATTGTGAGCAGGACCATCTCGAACAGTACACAAGAGCTGGTCGCAACAGCTCACAAGCTCTTTTAACCTTGTCTCTCTGTGGCCAGCGCTCGGTCGGTACCCCGGCTCAGTATTATACCTTCTAGGACGAAGAGACGGACAATCTTATTCAGCGATGTAGGTTAGGAGAACGTATGAGAAGTCTTTTACTAGCTTAGTCTTAGCGAAATCCAGCGTGCTGGCTCCCACTCCTACAACTGGCTTGAGGGCTCGAGCGAGTCCAGCATTTCAGCTTCAACCAGGCTCACGGTGCTCTGGCTTGCTCGGATTGGTCGCTGGAGCTGCACGACCCTCTGCAAGTCAGTCCGTCTGCCAATCACCGGCTGCCGGACACACCCCTCCCTGCTTCCCCGAGTCCACGGTAGGCAGTCTTGTAACTTCTTACAGGCAGCTGCCAGATGCTTGGGTTCAGGACCAACGGACATAAATTTGGGCTCTGAATAATCATCTTGCCCTCTTCCTCGCCTTGTCTCTTACTGGTATAGGGTTTCTTGGCCTTGGATCTAAGGTCGTAATCAACATAGTTCGTCAGCGCAATAATTGTATCATTTTGGTCCGAGCTTCTGGAGACCCAAAAGCTCCCAGGAGTTTAGGCCAACGATTACGTACTTTGTTCTCCATCCGGAGCACACAGCACTGTGGAAAAGCGATGACAAGTTTCCTCTCCGATCATTGGCAGGAGGATTCAACCTATCATATGCATGTTAATCTGGGGAGGCCGTTTGTTCGTTTCAGGACATGCGGCCATATGCAGGCGCTCCGTGCGCGGTCCGCCGCCGTGCGTCACCAGCAGAGTTGGAGGATGGGGGTCCAATTGACCGGCTTAGTCTAGTCACGTGATAGCTAAGCTCCGCCGGCCTTTTGAACACATTTTTTGCTTGGCCGATTCTTTCGCTTATGTTGACTCTCTAGTGCCGACTCTAGTCACTGCTGCTTGCGTACACGGACATGTAGATGATGACTCTGAGAGGGCATTTGTACAAGGTAAGCGTCTAGCAATCAAGTTTCTACTATTTTTTTTGTTTCTTTCGCGTGATGAGTCAATTATTGGAGCTGTCTTAGCCTGTGCGATGCCGATAGCTTTTTCGATATACCGCAACAACTGACTTGACTGAGCTTGCTTTTGCGATTGTCATTCTCTTATTTTATTTCCTCTGATTCTCTGGAATGATGCTGAAGGTGCAGGATTTGTCTATTTCTAGTGTTTGCCCTTTCCGCGCGCCCTTTGATTGTTCACGCCGTCGATTATGTCCGATAGTAGAATAGAAGAGCCTCCAGCTTCAGACACAATGACAACAGACGCGCAACAGCAGTCGGTAGAGTCATCTGAGACGGCCGAGTCGCGGCCAGAATCGGTACAGCCGTCATCGTCGACCGTCTCGGAGAAAGCGGGAGAAGCCGCAGCCACCACGTCTACCGCAACATCTAGTACGAATGACACATCATCAAGCGCGGAGGACCCAACGTCGTACAAGCTCAAATTCTGCACGGTCTGCGCATCGAATCAGAACCGGTCAATGGAGGCGCACTACCGGCTCTCGTCGGTGCCTTATCCGGTGATGTCGTTCGGGACGGGGTCGTTGGTGCGACTGCCGGGCCCAACCATTACGCAGCCCAACGTATACAACTTCAACACTACCTCCTACTCGCAAATGTATGAGGAACTTGCGGCAAAGGACCCACGGCTGTACCGCAACAACGGTATCCTCAACATGCTGGACCGCAACCGGAACCTGAAGTGGGGACCTGAGCGGTTTCAGGACTGGACGCCTGGCGTACCGCGGCTGGACCGCGTATCCAACGGCGACAAGGGCAGTAAAGGCACGGAAGGCGGTGTCGTCGACGTGATCATCACCTGCGAGGAGCGCTGCTGGGACGCCGTCGTCGAGGATCTAATGAACAAGGGCGCTCCGCTTAATCGGCCCGTACATGTCTTCAACGTTGACATCAAGGATAACCACGAGGAGGCGCTCGTTGGCGGGAAAGCCATCGTTGATCTTGCTGATCGGCTCAATCAGGCGGCGAATGAGGAGCGACGGGCCTATGGAACGGAGGGCTGGGATCGCGGCACGGGTCCTGCCCGCCAGAGCTTTGATGAGCGGGTACCTGAGATCCTCGCCGAGTGGCAGGAGAAGTATCCGAACTTGCCTACGTTGTGGACATTGGCATGGTTTTAATTGGTTTCATGTGTTCTTGATTTGGCAAGGCATGGATGGGTGGTGTTAGGCGTTTGGGCGGCGGGTTCAATATACGAACAACGGGGGGACTTTGTACTGATTTCGATATTCCACTATGTATCGCGGCATATATCGAGTTGTAACTATCTATCCTGCGGGAGAGTGTGACCTTCCTTTTTGCTTTTTCCCCAACAATTTCTCCCTTCTCTCCCGATACCATCTCTCCAGCACCGCTGTGCGCTGCTCATGCGTCATGCCCTCGACTACTAAGGCGAACTCCGTCGCCGACGGGAATCCAAACCAACGAGCCATGGAGCAGAACTGCCTCTTGCGCACGTCCCGCGGCGGGTGATACTTGTACCTCACACCCATTACAGTAGTAGTTCTCGCGCCATCATCATCTTCTTCTTCCTCCCGCTGCTCTTCCTGCTTGCGAGGGCCGTGGCCAGTGGTGCGCTTTCCAAGACCGGGACTGTCCGCAAAGACCTGCTTTGCACTCAGCTCCCCCGCGTCTGCCTCTGTGGCGAGTTCCGCGCGGCGGCTGAGCCGTTCTTCAATCCGCGACGGACCAATCACCTCGCTGTTGAGATGGCTGTACTCGACTCCAGCGGTGGCTAGAATGGCCTGGATGGGGTCGTGCTTCTGTCTCTGCGGCCGACCACCAAGCTTGAAGCCCGAGCCGTCGTCTTCGCCTCGGGATATCATCGCTGCGAGTTGGCTGATGGATACGTCGGCGTCGTCATCGCCGTTGTTGATTCCAGCTGTAGTCTCATTGTCCTCGCCACTGGCGTCCTCGTCCTGGTTCAGGTCAACGCCGATGATCTCAACTCCGGCTTTGCTCTCGGCAATGTTCGTCTTGTTGACAATGTCCCGCAGCACGATGTTGTTGTTCTGATACATGAACATGTTTTCTAGACCAAAGATTTCTCCCTTTTGGTCCTTCTTCTCCTGCACACCGCGAAAGTATCGCCGCTCGGAGCTCGCGTTGTAGCCAATGTTTGCCTGCTGCTGTTTGTAGATCTGCCGCGCGTAGACAATCTCTTCGATGGTTCCCGCGGAGATGAGCCGAAACACCTCAACATCGCGCTGCTGACCGATACGGTATGCCCGATCCTGCGCCTGCAAGTCATGCGACGGGTTCCAGTTCGGGTCGAAAACGACCACTTTGTTGGCTGAGGTGATGTTAAGCCCAACGCCCCCGGCACGTGTGGAAATGAGAAAAACGAATTGCTGCGGATCCGAGTTGAAGTCATCAACCACCTTGGCCCGTTCTTCGTAGGACATGGCGCCATCAAGATAACTCACGTTGTACGTCGTATGGCTGAAGAGCATCTGCAGCATTTTGAGCAGGCGCACGTTGTGCGAGAAGACGAGTACCTTATCGCCGTTGGCGTGCCACCAGCTCAGCAGCCGTCGCAGCACTTTCCATTTGCCGCAGAACTCCGGATTCGCGTAGTGAATGATTGAGTCCCGGGTGCGGTACAGCTCGCGCCATCGGTCCGGCATCGCGATCTGCAGCGTCTCCAAATCCTTTTCTTGCTTCTCCTTGGGGTCGATCCCCTGCGGGATCAGGATCGCCAGGTGGTTACTCAGCTTTTGCAGGTTGGCGATCGCCGGAAAGACACAGCTCTGCCATTTTTCTCCCGAGGGAAGAACCACTCGGCAACACCAGCCAGCTTTCTTGCCAGAGCCGCAGTTGCATGGTTCCGAGGCTGTTTTGATGAACTGCACCATGTCGCTGTCCAGAAAGTTCTCGTATGCGTCCGCCTGCGTCTCCGTTAGAGGGCAGAACACGATCCGATCGCTCTTCTTCGGCAGTTGGTCCGCGATCATCGTCTTCATACGCCGCAGGAAGAATTTAGGAAGCAGATTCTGCACCAGTTTCTTGGCTGTCTTGCGCGCTTTGCTCAGCTGATATAGCGTCGCGTCGTGCGACTGCCCGATCTTGAGCGGCTCGCAGATGGCTCGCCGCCATGCTGTCACCGGACCTAGTTTCCCTGGGTTCGTCCAGTTGAGCAGCGTCCACAGCTCCTCGTACTTGTTTTGGATCGCCGTGCCCGTCAGCCCGATCCGGCACAGAGCGTTGACCTCGTTCATCGCCGTCGTCGTTTCAGATTTGCGCTCTTTGATGATATGGCACTCGTCCGCGATTACGCAGTCCCATTCCACCATGTTGACTGAATCCCGGTTCATGCGGTATGTCGTATACGTCGTGATCAGAATCTCCAGCCGGCCGCTGCGCGCTGCGTGCAAGGCCTCTTCCTTGCGATCGCCGTGGAACACACCGACTGCCCACCAGCCCCATCGCTGCAGCTCACTCTTCCAGTTTTCGATCAGAGTGCCGGGACAAATGATCAGCGTCCGTGGATACCAAGCCCCCTCCTTGGTCCGCCTGAATTTCCGCATGCGCTTTGCATCGCGTTCGTCGCCCGTCTTGCCGTACGCGGCCGTCAGAAACGCAATGACTTGCACCGTTTTTCCCAGACCCATGTCATCTCCAAGAATCCCACCCTTTTGATAGACAAACAGCTCGTGCAGGAACGCGGTGCCTTCTACCTGGTACTCCCGCAACCACTGGGCAATCGATGCGGGAATCAATCCCAACGAATATGGCAGTTGGATATCCTTGTACTCTCCCTGGGGTTTCACATGGGGGAACACGGGCTTCTCTCGCAGTTCTTCGAGCCTCTCGTCGTCCGAAAACTCCACATCATCAAAACTCGGCGGCAGCCTTAGACCTGCTTGCTTCAGCCGCTCCACGCGACTGTCAAACTGCGCGCGTCGCCGCTGGAGATATTCCGGCAGCGTGTGTTCCATCAGCTCGTCCTCTGACGAGATCGGATCCTCCTCCTCGCCATAGTCCCGTATTCGACGACGCCATGTTGGCGCAGGTTTCTCCTCTCCTCGGGGCTGAACCCGTCCGACAATGGAACTTTTTGTGTTTGATCTAGCGGGTGTAGAGGTAGTGGTCGTGGTCGTTGTGGTACGCTTGGCTTGCGATCTGCGGCGGGCAGCGCTGAGCGAGGCGCGTTTCCTGGCCAGCGATTTCCGGTTCTTGAATTGCTTGTACGCAGCTTCTGCGTCGTTGAATTCACTGTCGATGATGTTGTCATTGTCGCTGCTGCCTTCTTCTTGGTCGGAGAGGACAATCGGTTGGGGTCCTGTCTGCTGAGGCGGAGGAGAGCGTGGCGGCTGCGCGTCGTGGTCACGGGTATCATCGAGTCTTAGTCGTTTCCGCGGCGGAGTTCGAGATTGCGCTTCACGAGATTTGGATCGGATGTAGGTGACTTCTAAATCATCGGTACTTTCGGTATCGGCTTCAGTTTCGGTGCCTGATCCTTCGAGGTCCGAGTCCAAGGACATGCTGCGCGTAGATTAGGACGGATGTCAGGCGCGACGCAACGCGCACTGGATTAAAGAACCCGAAAATATTGATGCGAGCGATGTCGCAATCTCTGCAGAATAGAACTGATGCCCAAATATACCTGTGATAATACAATATTACAAGGGTTTGTCACTATTGGATGGTCCTACTGTCTAGTTCAATTCACTGGTCGGGTCCCAGAGCGGAGATGCTCCGGATCTGCTCAGATCGATTGATAAGATAAGAAGTCTTGGCAAGTCAAATCACTCCCGTGTCCCTCTCAAAGCTTCTGAAATTAAAGCTTTGAACGTGATCGGAGAACAGAGCGACCAATTCCCCCACCCGCCGAGCCGCGGCGCCCCTCGAAAACAATGCCTCTAGACACGTCAACAACCTACCCGCTCACAAAACTTCGTCTGGACGGGCGACGATGGAACGAACTACGGTTAATCCAGGCGCAAATCTCGACAAATACGGCGAGTTCAGGTTCGTCGTATCTGTCTATGGGTAACACGGCGGTAATGTGCACAGTACAAGGGCCGTATGAGTCGAGCGGGTCGGGCAGCGCGACCGAAGCTGTTGTGGAAGTCAGCGTGAACATTGCCGGGTTTGCGGGCGTGGATCGGAAACGGCGAGTTGGGGGCCCTGATCGGTACAATTCCAAACCCAATATCCTACTCTCGAGTTCGAAAAAGTGTTGACTGAGAACCTGTTGTGATGTAGACAATCAGCACAAATCGCCACCGTGCTCCAATCCGCGTTCCAATCACATCTCCATACTCACCACTACCCGCACAGTACGATCGCAATCAACATCAACATCCTTTCCTCCGACGGCTCGCTGCTGGCCGCATCCCTGAATGCCGCTACACTCGCCCTCGTCGACGCCGGTATCCCCATGCCTGGTCTTTTGGTCGGATGCACTGCCGGCATGAGCGGGAGCGCGTCAACGCCCCGCGATCCGGATGACGACACGCTCGACCCGTTGCTGGATTTCTCTCTTCCGGAGGAACAGGAATTGCCGTTTGCCACGGTGGGTACCACGACACCTATCCCGCTGGGCGGGGATCCTATGGAGGACGACGGTCACGGCGTCGGTGGCGACAGGGGCGACGAGGATACGAAGGTGTCTGTTCTACATATGGAAAGTCGAATGCATGTGTCGTATCTAGAAACGGTGTTGGCCGTGGGCATTGATGGGTGTAAGCAAATTCGAGAGATTCTGGAGGAGGTGATTCGCGCGAATGCCGGACGGCGGATAGACGTGGGCGAGGATTGATGGTTCAATTGATTCCGTTCTTACATTATACAGGGGGAGTTGGATTGGTTTCGACTCGATTGCATGATGCCCTTGCATGTTATGCTTTATCTACGATGTAGAACGATATGATCATGACTCCTGGTCATTCCACCATCACTTAGAGGAATTGAATCCACGCCAATTACCAACGCAGCTCCTCGACCTTTTTCAAGAGGATGCCTCCTGTCTACTGAGCTGCAAGGGAAGTGTATAGCTCTACATTGCTCAAAACCATTGAGCTCTTTGATCACGGAGTTGAAATTTCAATATGACAAGTCATAAATAGGCCATCGTGGCAGTAGTTTGAATCTAACAAGACAACATTTCCTCCCTATCGAGCCCTCTAGTTGGCACCGCAGTCAACAATGGTGGGCCGATTGTTGGCCGGCACGGCGCCGCTGGAGCTACCCAGGGCCTCAATCTCCTTGACAACGTCGTAGCCGCTGGTCACTTCACCGAAGACGACGTGCTTGCCATCCAGCCAGCTGGTCTTGTCAACGGTGATGAAGAACTGGGAGCCGTTCCTGTACCAATGCAAGTTAGAGACAGATGGAAGAAAATCGACGGGCCCTACTCACGTGTTGGGACCAGCGTTAGCCATCGAGAGCAAGCCCGGCTTGGAATGGCGGTGGATGAAGTTCTCATCGGCGAACTTCTCACCGTAGATGGAGCGGCCACCGGTACCCTAGGGCCTAGTCAGCCATCAATTCGACGCAGGGGAGTCCGTCCGGATAAGCATGGAGCAAAATACTCACATTGTGGCGGGTGAAGTCACCACCCTGGAGCATGAAGCCCGGAATGATACGGTGGAAGGTCGAGCCCTTGTAGGTCAAGATGTTGCCATTGTCGTTGTAGCCCTTGCAGAGCTCAGCGAAGTTGCGGGCCGTCTTCGGAACATCCTCATAGAGCTTGAATTCGATGCGGCCCTCCTTGGCTGAGAAGCATTGGACAAAAAGCGTCAGTAATCACAGCTCACTGCGGAGAAAACTCCCAGAGGGGAAGAGTAAGGAGAGGGGCATGGACTCACGCGCAGAGCCACCCTTAGGGGTGTATCGGACGACGAAGTAGGCAGAGGTCGACATGAGGGGCGACGACTGATGGAAAGCACGACGATTGACGAAAGGTGAGGTCCTCAGAGTGCAATTGAGGAGGGAAGAAGGAGGAGCAAAAGTCCGCAGCGACAAAGGTGGGGTTATGCTTGCTCTGAAGGCGAACATTCTGGGATGAGGAGGGGCAGGAGGGGCAATCCGGGCGCTTGCCTTAGTCAGCACAGCCGCGCCAGTCACCGTTGCAGTCAGTCCTGGCCAGCCCCGGTCTCAGCAAAGACGCGCGATCGACCGCCATTTCTGTTAAACGACGGAGTGCTGTCCGCGAGAAAGGGGCTAGTCGACTGCTGGCTAGACTTAAAGAGGGTTCTCCGGATCTTACCGATGAAAGAAATTATAGATTAAGCCTGAGGGATGCTGGCTGCCACAAACAATTAGACCAATTCGGAGTCTCGGACCTGGGAGCTCGCCCTACCTACCAGACAGTGGAGAGCTGAAAAGAGAGAGATTACTCAGAGAAAATGGTGTAAAATACACGAAGGAATCGAAACAATGGCAATTGGCAGTAAAAACACAGCAAGAAAGCAATGCTTTTGAACCAACTGGAGAGGGCCTGCACCTTGCACGCTTGCAGTGCCGTAGATGAGGACTCGCTGTGCGCGGGCCGGAGAAACTATCTGCCGGAGGTGTGCAGATACCGTAGTCACGTGCCAGATTACATTTTAGTCACGTGATAAATTTAGTTATTAGTCATTCACAAAATTTCAGAATCATTTATATCACGTGATGCCAAGATATTATGAAGCCTGCTAAAAATAAGGTTAACCTACTGATCTCTTGGCATGCCAACCATTAAGCAGAGTGATTGGCCAGAAGCTGCGGAAGTTGGCCGAAACGACTTGCAAAGGGATCTAATTGGCGACTTTCACTGAAACCCAGATATTTGCAGTTCCCCTTCCCAGCCCTAAAACCGTCAGTCCTGGTTCATCCGGCACTCCAATATAATGGCACGTCCCAAAAGTTAGTGTTCTAAATCAGTCTGTATTGCCCGTCTTGGACGTGAATAGCTAGATGTCTTGGGACATGATCACGGCTTTATTAAGGTTATATTCTCCGGATTTTACTCAGGAGTTAGGACTAGTATTCTTCCGCACGAAAACGGCCCCCAACTTTCAAGCCGAGGATTATCAGCCGGAGCCTCAGGAACAACATGAGCTACTGGATTCTGAAACCCCTTGCACTACGGGTGTACCTTGACCTCCTTAAACCCATATTCCCCACTCTACAGGCTGATCTTTTCCTCATGGAACGTAGAACTGAGGTACCAATCCAGATATCCTGATGCTGTGCCAACAACCTGGGTGAGGTTGATCATCCTTTTTGTCTAGCAGAACATAGGAGTTACCACTACAGTTCCTCGCCTCGAACTCCCTCCGGACGAGAAATGAGATTTCCGCTCTTAATCTACATTGGCAATGATCGTATGTTTCACTCGGTCAAGAAAGAAGCCCTTCACACAACCTTTGACAACATGACAGACCAAAAATTGATGGATAGATGAATTGAAATGTTTGTGCTCGTTTGTATGAAACTCGACTAACATCAACATGTATTTACAGTAAATACATGAACATCAATCATAAGCATATACATCGCCACACTCATGCACCGCATGGCCATACGTCCTTCTTCATCCGTCCAAAATCCACTCTTCCGTCTTTAAAGATAGTCTCGCGAATGGCTCCAATAGATTCCTCCCAATTCGGGCAAACTTGCACCTTAACGAGACCCGCTGAGCTCTCCCTGTCTGCAAATTGCAGTTCCATCAAACCGGTGTCCTTTTGAAGGACCACAGATGCATCCTCTGGTGGATTCCAGTACTGAACATGGTTGCCCATCTCCCAGCCCTGATATGCAGACAACAGCATGCCATCCACATTGACATATTCAAAACCCTGGATGGTGGAGAGCTCAGGCACCTTTGGCGGTTGGATGAGTTCTGGCTTGGCACTGAGGTTACGATTTTCCCAGTCCCATTCTGTGGTGACTTTGACAACCATTGCATGCCATTTCTTGCCACCGTAACAGATTGTTTCGAAATCGTGATTGCCCCATTCCTGGATGGCCTGGGGTTTTCCTCCATCGCCACATCCTTGTGCGGTGTTGCTGTATCAATTTACAGTCAGTACAAGACATGACCTTGAGAGACTAGATTTCGAACGGCGCTCACATGAAGAATGGTCTGCTGAAGAAAGTCGTGTTGGGAGGGTCGTCTTTGCTCTGGTACTTCGGATGCTCTTCCCAGGCCATGGGAGCTAAGGCTGCAATGACCATTTGCTTAATCGAACTCAGATAGAGATCCATGTTTGCCCCAACTTTAACCTCGAGATTAGCAAAGGTGCCGTTGCTTGACAGTTTCCAGAATGCAACGCGACCCTTTTCGCTGAAGAGGTCTTTGAAATGCTTCTCTTGCATGTTGATCGCCTGGTCATAAACTTTATCAATAAGATTCTTCAATTTGTCATCGATCGAATTCCCTTCCACGGATCTGGGTATATGTTAGACGCACAGGTCGACGGAGAGAGGTCGATAGGAAACACTTACGTTCCGAGATCAAATTTAGAATAGTTCATTGCTATTGAACCAATCTCTGCAAAGGCGTCTTCAAGGTGTATGTCGACCGACCTGTTTAACCTCAGACCGACAAGGCCCCTCACTGTAATAGAAGGTCAGCTACCGTCCCTTTTGGCCGGTTACGCAGATTGACATACAATCGTTTGCAAACGTTCCTGTAACATAAAGACCAATTCTATTCAGTGGATCAAGCATGGCCTTCTCAAATTTTTCGTTGTTTTTGTCAAGCTCGAAGAACTTTGTGAATTCCACTGGGTGACTGGCATTTTTCCGTGCTTCATGAACAGAGTCGAGAGCATCCTTAAACATCTGAATAGCAAGTCAGTAAGCATGGTGTTCAAAATACGTTCTGGGGTAGGACAACTCACGGCATGGATATTCGAAATGGAATTCAAAATTAAGTGTCTAGCGGGCACGCTCTCAGTCGAATGATTACCACAATGCCGTTCGAATAAGCTTACCCGCAGGTGTATTTCGTGTCCGTGCATTTAAGATCAGGCTTATGGCACTCTTGATCAGAACATTTCCAGCCTTTGGCACCCAGCTTGTCCGCGATGTACCTAAATATCAGTGTAGCGTTAGCATCTGAAGCACATCGATGACAAGGACCAACGTTTGGGGTTTTCCGTACTCGGTATAGGGAAGATTTGTGTTATTCCTATTGTTCCACCACTCGAATATCAACGCGTTGTGCATCTCATCACAACCTAGATCAGCCCAGGATTTGTCTGGATGGTCTTTGAAGTTTTTGACCGCCTCGTCATCGCAAGTCTTGCTCCATTTGTCCTTGACGAGACCTTCTGCCCATCCTCCACTGTACAGGAGGAAATCGTCAGCAGGGGAATCTGTATTTTCATCCGGAGTCTCAGATGGTTGAGACCCTGAGCTGGACGATGAACTCGCATTGTCTGTCGATGTGGGAGTTGCGGTCGATGAAGTAGAAGGGGCTTGTGGATTCGGAAGGGCCGTTGCCAATGCCAGGCAAATAGTTAACAAAGTGAAACTCGACCACATGTTGGCTGCTTGAACAATACACTTTCTTCTTGGACAAAAGCGTGTTTGTTGGCAACCTCCACGGGGAGACCCTTATCATAGCGGGGGAAGAAGTATGGAATCTGGGGCCTGGAAACCCTTTTATTCTCGCATTTTCAACATCTCCACAAGTACCGACTACCGACTACCGAGTCTGCGGCTGTCCTCAACTCGCACAGTAACGTTGGATCTTCCAACTAATCAAATCAACGTACATTAAGTTTACGACTCCAACATTGTCTTCATGTTTCTCTTCGAGATCTACCAAACACTAACAAGAGCTGTGAACTTAGTGGCTGCAATGGGGGCGAAGGCTATCAGATTCAGGCATAGTTTACTCCAACACAAACAGCCACGTGCGCTTAAACATAAGCTTATAACATTCAAATCCCCGCAAAGTGAGATTGAGATATAGTCTCACCAGCCAGAAGAAAAACCAACAGTTTGGTCAGTTTAGCATGCCAACAAGTGCGAATGTTGGTGTTTCCCGAATTAGGTTGCATAGAACATTGTTCATGACTCACAAACACCAAACCTTCTCAGTGTTACACGGGTATTTCGGCAGTGCCCTGGACGAATTAACAGCTGTACACGTCTCTATGTAGATCAGAAAGTCGAGGTAATACAGTGTGGATCAGTTTCAGGTTCTCGTCGAGATCGTTAGCTTCAAGATTACCAGTTTGACACTAGTAGAGAAACAGATGGTAGGTACCAGGACTTACTGAAAGTCTCCAGTAGCAGCCTGAAATATTCCACAATAGTCAGGCCTTGGGAATCCGATAGCTAGCTAAGGATAAGGTTAAAAGTGTTTCAAAAATCGATATATTACAACAATCCCTGCTTCTGCAAGGCCGCGTTCACCAGAAGATACAGTTAGCAGCTCGTGTCAGGAGTCAGATCCAGCTAGAGGTCATATGTTAGATTCAGATTTCAGGAGCATCAGTGCCGACGTAACGCCAAAGGATTCAGAAGCATGGAAACCGCCCCCAAGGACGAGAGCGTTCATTCGATAAGATGGCGACGTAAAGGGTCCATACTCAGCGCCAAGAGTTCTTGGCATCAGGTAACGAAATCGATGATTCGATGATTCTGCACGTTCTTAATGCCTCAGGCAACGAAACCAGTCATGTGACTTCTTTGCCCTATTAAGTCAACACTCGGAGCATTGAGGCGTCGACCGCGCACCAGCCGCCCCCTGATCTGAGAAGACTACCAACAAGTTCGACAGAAAATAAGATCACTGCACCAGGCAGAAACATAACGAGAAAACAGAGGACGTTTGCCCCGGGCCCAGGACCAACGTTCCTGAAACTGCCTAGCCATTGACCCGATTAGAAGAAGCTCGTGATATTGGAGGGAAACTGAGGTTGTTTACTCCGTACGGCCGAACTGCGATTTATACGACGGAAACAAAGTAGATTGTTGCCAGTGTCGAAAGACGCATTGCCTCACTCAAAAAGTTTCATCAACGGAGGAATAGACAACTATACTCATACCCGACAGAAGCAAATACTCATTCATCTTCCTTCCTAGTCATGCCAATCTGAGGCACTCACAGCCGCCATAGATTAGTTCAAAAGCCACTTATATTGAGCATTAAGACCGCAAAATTCAGGCTTGCTAGGGCATCGATCAAGGGTTATGAATGCAGGAGATTCCAGTCAGGCCCAAGGCGGCACAGCCAGTACAGCGGAAGATCAGTCAGGTACTATATGTCAGCTCCAAACAAATCAAGTAAAATTTACCCCAATAGGGAGGTTACTACTCATGAGAATATGAGCTGGTGCGGATCTGTGCAGTGACGGGGTGCGCACACGAACCCTCTAAGGCGTCCTACTCTGCTTTGATGGAGAAGTAGTTTTGTGTGTCCGAATCTGGTAGTAAAATCTGGATCTCTCTAGTCAATGGCTACAGTTCACAAGGGAAATAATTCTCGATATGAATGTATGCTACAGATGGTCGACAAAGGTATGTTGGAGTAGTCTTTCAAAGCAAGTTCAATAACACCATCAATTTTGCGGACAATGCTAATACGCAAAGGATAACAGGCTAAAAGAGAATGGTCTTCGACCAGCTCCTGTTAGGAAGTTGAAATCTCAATGTCTACTCCAATGTACTAACAGTGGCACATAGACTTTGCTCGTGCGATTGTACCTGGTGATTCAACTGTTGGTGCTCCTTCACACCTTGGACCTCCTTCAACTTAGAAGATGGAAACTCAATTTTATGTAGTGCATGCTCATATCAGGCTCAAATGAGATTGAATTGTGCTATGAGTACATCAATTGTTAGTATATACAGACATCGTCTCACTCATGCACCGCACGGCCACGCATTCTTCTTAAATCTCTCAACATCAAACCTCTTCTTCTTGTTCGTGAAAATAGTTTGTCGAATTGATTTCATGGATTCTTCCCAATTCGGGCACACTTGGATCTGGACCAGGCCCGCCGAACTTTCCATGTCATTATATTGCAGTTCCATCACACCATTCTCCTTCGTATGGACCACAGATGCATCCTTTGGAGGAGTCCAGTATTGCACATGGTTGCCTTTCTCCCAGCCCTTGTATGCTGAAACAAACAGGTTTTCTATTCGGACATACTCGAATCCGTTGTCTATATTGAGATTGCGCACCTTCGGTGGTTGGATGAGTTCTGCTCTAGTTATCATGTCACGTTCACCAAAGTCGAATCTTGAAGAGACTTTGACGACCATGATATTCCATATTTTGCCATCGAAGCAGATTGCTTCAAAATTGTAGTTACCCCATTCCTTGATTTGCTTTGGTTTTGTTTCATCGCCGCATGATTTTCCGGTGTTTCTGTATCGTATGCAGTGTTAGCGGTTTGACAAGATAGCATTTAGAGACTCGTTCCAAGGGTTCTCACATGAAGAACGGCTTGCTGAAGTAAACTGCATTGGCAGGGTCCCCTTTGTCCCAGAGCTCGCGATGAAATTCCCAAGCCTGGGGAATCAGAGCTGAGATAACCATTTGTCTGACGATGTCCAAACAGAAATCCATTTGTATCCCAATTTTAACGTTGAGATTTGCAAAGGTTCCGTTGGCTGACAAAGACACCAACGCCGTCCGACCTTTCTCACTGAAAAGGTCCTTGGTAGTCTTCTCCTGCATGACAATGGCCTGATCAAAGACCCTCCCCAGAATGTTCTTGAGATTTTCACTGATTGTATCTCCATTCAGAGTACTAGGGAAAAAAACTATTAGCGCGCTGAACCAGGACCTATCCAGGATGCACTGCCATCTCAAAAAGGTCTGTACGGAGTACTTACTTCGTAAGATTGAACTTCGTATAAGGCATCGATAGTTCAGCCACGCTGGCAAAACCGTGTTCAAGGAGGCTACTCGAAGCTCTTTTCGCTCTGAACCGGGCGACGACGTTCACTATCATGCAAGATTAGCTATCGTCTCATTTGGCAGACCTTGCGAGGTAGCATACTTTGACCTGCAAACAGACTGGCAACATAAAGGCCAATGTTCTTCAAGGGACGAAGCATGGCCTTTCTAAAGACGATGTCATACTCTATGAGTTCAAAGAACTCGGCGAATCCCACATTTTCTCTAGTGGTGTTTTTACGTGCCTCACGAACAGAGTGGAGGGCATCACTGTACATCTATAAATCACATGTCAGCAATCACGATACAGTCAACGATTGCACCCGTAAGAAATGATATCTCACAGCATGAATGTTCGCAATTGAATTCAGAATCAAGTGTCTATGGGCATCATATTAGCCAAGCTACTGTGGAAATCCGTTAGGAATAGTCTTACCCGCAGGTGTATTTCGTGTCCTTGCATTTGAGATCAGGTTTGTGGCATTTTTCAGCGGAACATTTCCAACCCTTAGCACCTAACTTGTCTGCCACAAATCTAAATGCCAATGCAACGTTAGCAGGCGGACACATCGAATGCGAGAAACAGCCAACATCTGGGATTTCCGTACTCGAGATAAGGAAGATCCGTCTTATTCCGATACTGCCACCATTCGAAGACCAACGCGCGATGCATCTCATTGCAACCTAGCGCAGTCCAAGATTTATCTGGATGTTCATCAAAGGTTCTGACTTCCGGGTCATCACAGGTCTTGTTCCATTTGTCCTGGACGAGTGATGCCAGCAATTTATTTTCCCGATACATTAAAAAGTCGCCAGCGGGGCTATCCACGTCGTTGTCGCTGTCGTTCTTTGGGGCCTTAGATGGAGATGGTTGTGGTGTAGAAGTCGACGACGTACGCGTGCTTGTTGTTCGAGTGGTCCTCGTGGTTGATGTCTCGGATGTAGAAGACGTTGTTGTCGATGAGGGCGAAGCCTCAGTGGACGTAGGCTCTGGTGTATCTTCCGAGTTCCCCGAATTGTCCGAGTTCTCTGAATCCTCTGAGTCGTCTGAATCTCCGGAACCCCCCGAACCCTTGCCACGTCTTGGATCGGGGATTGCGCTGACGAGCACTAGGAAAATGGTCAACAATAACATGAGCCTCACCCGCATGTTGGCTGCTCAGACGATGCACTTGCTTTCCCCGGACCCGAAGTGTGCCTGACTATGCAACCTCCGCGCGGAGATCCTGATGGCTGTGGAGAAACGATCTGGAGATGGGGATCCTAGGGGTATTTATTCTTACATATCCAACACTTTTTACGGAGACTATTTGTCAGAGTCTGTCCTCCGACGTGAACCGTAACATTGGACACCTGAACTAATCAGACCATCGAAGATGTAGTTGGTGAGCCTTCAACATCATCTCCAAGATTCCATGTTTCTCAGTTTCTGTCACAAGACCAACACTCAATTATGAGATTATTAATTGCAACTGGGCGAAAGACATTGTATTCCGGAATGGTTTATTCAAGTGATACTCTCCAAGCAACTAAGAGATTGATGGTGAGTGAAGGACCTACTAACTGATCTGGTTAAAGTACACATTGCCAATGTGCGCTTATTAGATTAGACGCCTCATTAAGGATTAGTAGTGTTACCAAGGGGCGCATCCAATTTGCTGGAACGAAACAAACAGGCCAACGACTCGGACAAGTATGTTTCGAGCATCACTTTATGACTGCATCGTGCCGCTCACTCTGCAAACCCCACGAAGTTTGTTATTTCTCTATATGAAGAGCCAGACCATTAGAACATCCTACTAGACGTTCCTGAGCATGGATCAACTGGCTATGGTTCCGTTCAGTGAGAGAAGTTCGAGAACTACATCGCACAGGGTTCATACAGAGTTTGGCTCTCTCTGAGACTTCAATAAACATTTGGACTGATTATGAAAAATTCTGGCTTTCGACGGCGTAGCATTCTTTGAATACCCCGAAGGCCAAGCTGTTCGGGAAATCTTCTAACCTTGTTTGTGTGGCTGCGTGCCATGAGTTGTGATCGATGTGATTCACCAATAGGTTCCAACGCCGAACGCCACTGATCGACGTTTAACTGGTACCTTGGCTATGACATGCACATTTATTCACGTCATAAGGAGACATTCTGGACTTTGAATTCGTGTTCATAATTAATTATGCTTTATGTGAAACGATTGTGCATGGGAACTGAACTGTTGTGCGTAGTCCAACATCACGTAGCCCTAACCATTGCAATCGGGAACAGTTCTCGGGAAACTCGGTTTAAATATAGTATACAAGCCAACAGGCAGCGGCAGAACTGCTCACAGCGGTAGGTCCGTTTAGACCAGGAAGAAGAATAATCCATGTACAGTATCCGACAGGATGATATTGCAAGGAAAGCTGCGTTGTTTGTGAAGCTGTGTGGGGTTGTGAGGTGACATGGGTTAA
>NW_027192366.1:107268-168051 GCF_041956635.1 Thermomyces lanuginosus | reverse complement strand
ATCAGTTCAATCAACATCAGTGCTTGTGACCTAATTAGTGATTTGGGGGCCAAAAGCAGATGGCAACCATTATACGACCGCGTAGTCTATGGCGCTGAAAGCCGGAGGTCATGACATTGAGCGCAGAAAGTACTGGAAAGAAAACGAGAAGGAAATTTGAAATTTCTCACCAGGAATCGAACCTGGAATATCTTTGGCTGTAGACCTTCTCCCTGCCAATCATAATTGCTAAGAACGTGGCCCTATCGTTGATTGCTGTTCCCGCGTACAGGGCGACCAGATGAAAATCGAACTCCATACTATCAAGCATGTTTGATTGCATCGCTTGAACTTCGCCAATATCTGACGGGGAGGCACCGAGTACAATTATTACGGTATATGTATGTTCGACAGTAATAGTATCATTATCGTCATCATTTCAGGCCGCGTCTATCAGCCATCCAGGCTCCAGCAACACAAAACTCCAAACCCACCAGGGGTAAGACAAAGCAGTATGCTGTACTTCATACAATTTGCGAAGAGGTCAATAAGTTCACGGCATCATTCTTACATGGCAGGACTGCTCAGGGTGGCTCCCTCACCAGGTCGGCGACATCGGACTCGGGACAGCCTTCTTCCAACATGTGGCGGAATGGACGCAATGGAGGGCAGGACACGGCGATTTCCGCTCTGCCCTGAGGGAGACGTGGGGAGGTGGGTGGCCCAATCTGTGATGACCCGAGCAGCGCGTGATAGGCGCGACGACGCGTGGATGTTGGCGGGAACCCGGCCCGGCAGATCATCAGAACAGCGAGCGATGGCGCGACTGCGGATTCTCTGTCGTGTCACGTAGCTTGGACACCGTTCTGTGACTGAGGGTGGGATTTAGAATCGGACTGGGATTGCTGTGACTCCTGAGAGTGTCCTGGCGTGGTGTCTTTGTGCGATTCGTCATGACTTTCGAGGTGCGTATCCGCTAGTTTCTCGGTTGCTGCAGAGTGTTGCTCACCACTCTCGTCAGTCACCATGGCTGACTGTTCTGCATCCGGGTCGGGTTCGACATCGTCGTTGTCCGGTTCGCCATTCAGGGAATTCAGACCACCTTCAATGTCACGAACCAGCCGCACGAACGATTCCGGGACGAGACCGCTTTCCCCGGTCTCCGGATCTTCGGCCACCAGCCACCCTTGGCCGTGCCGATATGACACCATGATGATCTGGCCTTCACGGAGCGGCAGCTCGTTCTCATGCTCGCGCTCGAAATCAAACAGGGCAACGGCCTTGCCATGCATCTCTTCGTCCGGAGCATCTGGATCCATCTCCTGATCGCCATACTCGTACCCCTCGTCGTAATAGTCGACGCCTGGCTCACCCAGTTCCGCTGATTGATAATGCGAGTAGCGCGCTTCATCGGCACCGTAGGTGACGTACTCGCCGCCCGGTCCGTCGTCGGCAGCATTGTCATCGCGCACGTAGTATGTCTCGCTGCCATCGCCATTCAAGCTCACCAAGGTGCCCCGGTCACTCTCGGGCCCCTCAAAATCGTCGGGACTTGGGCTTCGTGCTCTCCCGATCGCATCGGCCGACTTGAGCTTTCGATGGCGGGCCGCGGCGGCAGAGCTGTGTAGATCGTCGTCTTCGCTGTAGTGCCATCCATCTCCGAAGCTCATTGCTGGAAGTTGCTGGGTGCCTTGAGGATCTGATGTCCAGCTGGCAGCCCACGAGCTTCGGGACGCGTCCCACGCTGTGGTATGCGAGTCGGACAGTCGCCGGCCCTCACTTGCCGGAGTAGACACGCGCGAAGGAGCTGGCAGGGGGCCATAATGTAAGGGATGTGACGGAGGGTATGCAAAGTCGCGCACTATGGCATATGGCAGGCTGGAATGGAAGGGTGGAAACACATGAGAACCAGGGCGCGATCGCTGCTGAGAGACATGCGACGCGGTTGAATAAACCGAGAGGCGATCTTTCGCGCTGGATGAGATACGCCGCACCGCGGAGAGTTTGTTCGAGGGGTCTGCGAGCGCCGACGGAGTTGTCGGGTTCGAAAGCCGGCGATTTTGCGTTTCAGGGGACGAAGTCATGATTGCGACGAGGAAGCTAAAAAAGAGCCATGCTGGTCAATGGAAGGAGCTTCTAACCTAAGCAGCTGATGCTGAGGGAACTACTTACAAGTGAACTTGCGGCGGGATTACAGTATCGATCACAAACAGCGCTCAGCACCGCATATTTGCTGTTTCGCGATTTATGCTGCAACTTGAAACTGACCCTGATTGCGACGCCGGACAGGTCCCTTTCCCTTTACCGGGTGTGGGCCACCACGATCTCGGAGTTCGAGCCACAGCGGAGCGCTGGCACTGATTGCGCCAACGTTCACGAAACGGTTCTGTGCCGGTCGAAACCAAAGGCTCTCCCAGGCCAAGCAAATCCCGAGAATCCGTAAATAATAACCCACTCGTGTCGTAAAATGGAGTTGTCGGTGCGGACTCCCGGACGGCACCGGACGGTGGAGACAGCGAACAAGCTTGACCGTCAACGGTAACGCGGCAGGGAAGAAAAAAAAAAAAAAAAAATTTCCCCAGACAAAGTTCCAGGCCCGAATTCAACCAGCGGAGAATAAAATCGTGGATAAAGCCCGGACCGCGTTCAACGTCGAGGGCTCGGGGAGGAACTCTGAACGTCTTCACCAGACGTGTTTGGATTTCCAATCTGGTGCTAATTTTAGCAAAGCGGTAAAGAGGGGTTGAGGCTCGAACTCGGTCGTTGAATTGGGCCCTTTCAGTTTCTTCTACGAAGAAATGAGGAACAGGAATTCAGAGAGGACCAGTACAGTACGCACTGCTAGGTCTATGACCAAATGACACGTTGTGGATGATTCATGGAGGCAACACACAAGGGAACATCCCACGGGGACTCCCGGAGTAGGAAAAAGGGGCCCAGCAATTGAATTCATTCCCGTAGTATACTCGTATATCTGAAGCGGCGTTCAAGCCCCTGCGATGAACAAACATGCCGATCTCAAGCGAGATGAAGGGGACCATCGGTGTCCGTACGGAGTACAGTAAGTAGTACTTAACCTGATTAATACATACCGCGCTCGGCCGTCGGCATTCCCACACAGTCCATCCTGAGGACGGTGACGATGGCCAAGCCTAAAAATCCCGTTCGCACTCAAGGCTTCGAGTGTTTCACGGAGCGTCCGCGGCAGAGAGGAAAATTGCAGGAGAAATGGTTCAAGGCATGAAACACCTGTCGCAACTCTACAGTGCCGTGTGCAAAAAAAACAAGCGATTTTTGTGGGCAGAGGACAGTTGGCGTGTTTCAAAATGATGCGCCGCTGCGGATCGCCTCCCTGGGTCCCCCTTGGGGGCGGCCTTGCGTTCTATCGGATCGTATTGATCGCGACGGGCCGTGACGGACGGGTATCTGCATGGATTTGCCTACAGGCTGATGGAAAAATCCATGCATTTCATTAGCCATGTCTATCTAGGAAAGGTATTTACACAAGCCACACTTAATGCCAATGAACGCTGCTTAATCCTCGTGGCAAACTCCCGTGATGCAAAATCGTTCGAAAGTAACCCTATGCAAAAAATAACAGATGAAAATTTAAACAAGAAGCCATGACCACGCACTCTCAATTTCCATTCCCACTGTCACTGTCATCCATGGGAACCCCGATTTTGTATGGGGTTCCGGTGCCGCACGCTGCCGTGCTGGATGTTTGGGTCAACAGGGTCGTTGGAGTTGACTGCGCGGTAGCATTGGGAAATGGATACGGCGGCAAAAGCGGAGTGAAGCCTGGCCCAGTGACAGTTCTATGCCCGCGGACCTCGTCGCCCTCCTGATCTCGGAGGAGCTCCGCAAGCTGTGACGGGATTGCGGCGTTGTTGAGGTCTTTCTGGGCCACAATGTCCTCGCGGACGTTGAACCGCGCGTGTGATACATGGCCCTCAATGATGTCGATGTCGATGCAAGTCGTGTATATCTCCTCCTGGCGCTTGTTGAATCCCAATGTCGGCCAGTCCCACACCCAGTACAGCGTGTAAGGTTCGCCCGTGGGTAGATTCTCAGGCAGTACAATGTCTTGCTGGCACCAGAGGTCGGCTCCCATCAGCTCGTCGGGTTCGTGGGGAAACAGCACCTGACGGGTTGTAGAAATGGGACCGTTGTTGATCTGATAGCATCGGCCGTCATCAAAGCCGCGCGCCGACAACAACACACCTCGACCATCCCCTCCGGTGCCGGCGCGGTTCCAGACTTTGTGGATGGCCAAGAGCGTGTCGTTCTCGCGAGGCTGCGTCGTCCCATAGATGTAGACCGTGCCTCGGTTGGGCGGCTTGCCTGGCGGGTTGTCGGGGAGCGTTACATGGCCATTCTCTTGATATCGCAGAGCGATTGCGGCCCCTACAGGGGCGCGAAGCCGTGGGCTACCGTCTGTTTGGTTGGGAGTTCGCTGTGTGGGCGCACAGATGGGGGTACTGGGCAGAATGGCGTTGCTCCCCTGATCGTTTGGCGGAATCAGATACGTCATCGCCGAGTCTGAAAATCCCGGAGTGTCTCTGAGGACGTTGCCGCGCGGGTATCCAGGTTGACCGACAAAGGTCCCGTCAGGACCGATGACCATCAACTGCTCAACCCACGAGTGAGCACCGACTGGCGCGGAATACAGGGCTAGTAGCGTGGCGGCTGTCTGAATAATCGGCCTGACAATGCGCAGCATCGTGTCTGAACCGAAGGGCAGGACTCTCTGAGGAAGACAGGGGTAAGGATCCGGCCAGCGGATCAATATCTTGAATCGTTCGATGATCTTAATCAAGGAGCGTTGGTGTAGAAGTCAGTCTGATGGTGGAAGGATTGGCGAAGATGGAGATTTCGACAGCTGCTGGCTCATATCAACGGCCATAATGATATCTTGAGTCAAAAACAATAGGTATCATTGTTGTCAATAGGCATCATTGTAGTGATGACTGATCAGGCCGATTGAGGTGAATCACATGTCACGCAGATAGCAAGCTGTCATTGTGAGCTGCAATTGACATTCATCAATGAGATTGTAGTGAGCGAAGGATACTTATCAGGCCGCATCAGATCATGGTCCTGTCTGGAAATCTTGCGCCATCAGTCTAGTCGCAGACATGAAGCCAAAGATCAAGGCGATTGGCTCAAGACGCTTGTATAAAGATGATTTCAACGGCATTTTCAATAAGGTAAATCGGCAAGGCCATGCCACTGCGATCATCTTCCGATCTTAGGGCATTCATCTCTGCTGTAACCAGCCGAGTCTCGAGTCCACCTTCTTCTGTTTTGAATGTGAACAGTGTATGCCTGAGTCCGGCATCGGCTTCAGGTATCGAGATGAGATGATAGGTTCCCAGCTCAAGTATCCTGTACGATGACGTCTCGACTCTTTTCTGCTTGCTCCAGGTTGACCCCTCGCGCCTCCTCTGCAGGGATCTCATAGGTCGACCGCCTAGTGGCTAGGATCCGAACTGCCGGCGATTGGATGCGAGACCATTCTTGGATTCTTTGGTTATGGGCACGTCTTTTCCTTCGGAAGCGCCCGCCGCAAACTTTGTGTGTTTCAAAGGACAGCAACTACTTTCTGGATGCGCGAATCATTCTGATGTCGTGCTGGGGTTGCCGAGTATACTTTCAATTAGTGGCAAGGCTATTATTTAAAACTAGACCGCTCCGCTCGTTACAGAGCTTTTCCGCCGCCGCTGACCCTGATGAATTAAATCTCGTATATCTGACGGGACTGAGATCAAATTTCTGTGTCATCCCCTCTCGTCCGTAACTACTGTACTCCCTGCGCAAGCCATCCTAGGCAGCAGAATTGTACTTGGGCTTCCGCCTTCCAGGGATATCGGGACAAATGGGAAAACAGCAACCTGATGGACACTAGCGTCGTACCGCTGTCCGCACTCGTTTTCGGTGGCAAAGATCAACGTTATGGCTGCCTCTCATGGAACCTGGAATCCTCGGAGTCCGTCAGTTCAAGGCGAACTCCACACAGGTCAAAGAGCGGTGTCAGTAAGCCAGTTGATCTGTAGCGATAAGCCGCTGATTACGTAGCCAAGGGGGACCGTGCTCACTGCTTAGTCATCACAAATCACCAATTCGGACATTCCCCATCCAACAAAGTGCTGGTTCACATCCCCGTCCCTGCTTTGTGCTCCAAAAACCCTTATCATATTGTCGACGACCCTCAATACCGGCCTTCCTTCAAGGGAGGTCCATTGTGACTGACTCGATTCAATAGATTTCATTCTGTTTTAATAATTACTTTCGCTCAATATTTCTGAACACGGTTCTGCTTTGTTCAATTGCATTTTACGCCTCTTCGGCCTGAACAGTTCGCTCCACGCACAATCTGAATCTACAAATCAAGGACGAAACTGCTCGCGATACATAGTTCCAGAGGCGCCAATCCGCGTGGATTCGTGCCAATTGCATACAGGGAGTGTTCTGCATATTCCTGGGTGTCCCTGCCGTGCTCTCCAACCGAGAATCTTTTGCTCTCAATTTTCGCAGCGCGACACTTTATAACGTCATCCACGTCGACTAGTGGGTTTCATGGTGGTCTGCTACTGAGGTAGATTGCGCGCATCCATATCTTCGGGGGCTGCAAGTTGCCAATTCTCCATTTACTCTTTCGGTCACTGTCGACCGTCGTGATTCTCTTAGAGTCGCCACTCTCCTGACTGATGGCGGTCTCTTTCCTTCCTCGGAGGTTCCGACCTCCCCACGACCCGGATGCGGAGCCGGGCTGGTTCAAGCGGCAAGTGACTTCGGTGTTGCAGACGGTATCGCGCCGTGCCTGCACCCATCCGATTCACCTCGCCGCCATCGCAGCGGTTGCCAGTACGGCGTACGTTGGCCTCCTGGAGGGAAGCATTTCGGATGCCTTCCAAACTCCTGGTGCTGTGCAGTTCGATCCGTCTTCGGTGCTGTCGGGCAGTCGGAATCTGCGCCTGGGCGCGCAGACCTCCTGGCGCTGGCAGTTGGAGGATGATCTCGTCCCCAACCCGCGTGAGGTAAGATAACCCTGGCAATTCCAGTTTTATGCGTACCGAACTCACCGCTCATAATGTAGGCAACTCAGCACTTGGCGCTGGCAACCCTCCTTTTTCCTGGCTCGGCTGGGTCTTCCGCTCCGTTGCACAGCGAAATCTCCGTCCCTGAAAACATTTCCGCCCACTCGGTTCCGCATACCACAAATCTCTGGGGCAGCCTGTCGCAGGAATCCTCGGTCGCGTTTACCGTCCCATTTGACTCCTTGCCCGATTTTCTTTCTGCCATCAAGGAGATCCCGGCAGCTGCACCGGATGACGAGAAAGCTCCGCAGGCCAAGTGGGTCATGAAGGCAGCCCGTAGAGTGGGCTCGCAGAACGCGGTGAAGTCTTGGGTCACTGATGCGTGGACTTCATTTGTTGATCTCATCAAGGTAGGATACCAACATACCTCAACTACTGAAGTGAAGCTCCTCTAACTCGACATAGCATGCGGAAACGATTGACATCGTGATCATGGCTCTGGGCTACATCTCTATGTACCTGACCTTTGTATCGCTCTTCTTTTCCATGAGGCGTTTGGGCTCCCGGATTTGGTTGTTCACATCCGTGCTCTTTTCGAGCCTCTTTGCTTTCTTGTTTGCCCTTCTGGTCACCACTAAGCTCGGTGTGCCGATCAACATGCGCCTGCTGTCTGAAGGTACCCCATTTTTGGTGGTGACGGTTGGATTCGAGAAGCAGACGCTCCTGACCAAGGCTGTTCTCTCGGCATCTGTGAATGCAAAACGACAGAATGGGCAGGCCAACTCGCCGAAGTCGATCCAGGATTCGATTGATACCGCCATCAAAGAGGTTGGTTTCAGTATCGTGCGTGACTACGCTATCGAAATCGCCATTCTCATTACGGGTGCGGCGTCGGGTGTCCAAGGAGGATTACGCCAATTCTGCTTCCTGGCTGCTTGGATCCTGTTCTTTGACTGCCTCCTCTTGTTCACGTTCTACACCACCATCCTTTACATCAAACTGGAGATCACCCGTATTCGTCGTCACGTTGCCCTGCGCAAGGCTCTGGAGGAGGACGGTGTCTCTCGCCGGGTGGCCGAGAACGTTGCGGACCGTAGCGACCAGCCCATGGGTAGCTCGGACGACAATAAGAACGAGAACCGGAGCTTCTTGTCATTCTTTGGTGGCCATAATCAGCCGGGCACCGTGTACAAATTTAAGTGGCTTATGGTCGGTGGCTTTGTCCTGGTGAACCTGATCAACCTCTGCTCAATTTCCTTCCGCAAATCCAGCCAAGGAGAGAGCTTTGGCGCCATGTCCAGAATTTCCAATTTCCTGGCGCCCACTCCCATTGATCCCTTCAAGGTCGCCGAGAACGGTCTTGATGCTGTCTACGTGGCGGCCAAGAGCAGTCAATTGGAAACCTATGTCACCGTTTTGGCTCCAATCAAGTACAGGTTGGAGCAGGCTTCTGGCCTTTATGCCCATGCCGGTGGCAATGGCGGCTTCGACATTGAATATACGGATCAGTTGTTGGACGTTGTGGGCGGCCGGATGCTGGAGAGTCTTCTCAAGTCCGTTGAGGACCCAGTGGTTAGCAAGTGGATCATTGCATGCCTCACATTGAGCATCGTTCTGAACGGTTATCTGTTCAACGCGGCACGGTGGAGCGTCCATCAGCCTGACGCTACTCCTGCCGAGACGAAGCCTCAAGCTGAGGAACGCCCGAAGGTCGCGGTAGAATATAAGCATGATGGCGCTCAACGGACCTTGCAGGAGGCGGAAGCGATGGTCAAGGAGAAGAAAGCATCGCTTCTCAATGACGAAGAACTGATCGAGCTCGCTCTCCGCGGCAAGATCCCGGGCTATGCGCTTGAGAAGACAATGGAGGACCAACCGATCATGAGCCGCCGGGAGGCATTTGAGCGGGCTGTCAAGATCCGCCGAGCTGTCGTGGCTCGCACGCCAGCCACTTCGGCCTTGACTAGTTCCCTGGAGACGTCGCTGCTGCCATACAAGGACTACAACTACACACTGGTCCACGGTGCCTGCTGCGAGAACGTGATTGGTTACCTTCCTCTCCCACTTGGTGTGGCTGGTCCTTTGACCATTGACGGGCAGAACTATTTCATTCCCATGGCTACTACGGAGGGCGTGCTTGTAGCCAGCACTAGCCGCGGCGCCAAGGCGATCAATGCCGGCGGTGGTGCAGTCACCGTAGTGACTGGTGATGGCATGACGCGCGGCCCGTGTGTCTCCTTCCCATCTCTTGCCCGCGCTGCCGAGGCGAAAAACTGGATCGACTCGGAAGCTGGGTCGTCGATCCTCCGCGAGGCGTTTAACTCAACCAGCCGTTTTGCCCGGCTTCAGCAGTTGAAGACGACTTTGGCTGGAACGTATCTGTACATTCGGTTCAAGACAACAACTGGAGATGCCATGGGTATGAACATGATCTCCAAGGGCGCGGAGAAGGCGCTCGCAGTCATGGCCAATGAGTGCGGCTTTGACGATATGAAGATCATCTCGCTGTCAGGCAATTACTGCGTGGACAAGAAGGCGGCGGCGATCAACTGGATCGATGGCCGTGGAAAGTCCGTCGTCGCGGAGGCAATTATTCCGGGTGATGTGGTGAAATCGGTGCTCAAGAGTGACGTTGACTCCCTGGTGGAGCTCAACACGAGCAAGAACCTGATCGGTAGCGCCATGGCTGGCAGCATTGGTGGATTCAATGCCCATGCTTCCAACATTGTCACGGCCATTTTCATTGCGACCGGACAGGATCCTGCGCAGAATGTGGAGAGCAGCAACTGTATTACGATTATGAAGAAGTGGGTAACCATTGCCTCTAGATGCGAAAATCTGATGAATTACTGACCAATGTCGGTAGGGTTGACGGTAATCTGCACATTTCAGTGTCGATGCCCTCGATTGAGGTCGGCACGGTTGGCGGTGGTACGATTCTGGAGGCGCAGTCGGCGATGTTAGAGATGCTTGGCGTCCGGGGCCCGCATCCGAGCAACCCGGGCGAGAACGCGCGGCAGTTGGCGCGCATTGTCGCCGCCGCCGTGCTTGCGGGAGAGCTTAGCCTGTGTGCCGCTCTGGCCGCTGGCCACCTTGTCAAGGCACACATGGCGCACAACCGCAGCAATGCATCTAGCGCTGCGCCGACGCGCTCGACCACGCCCGTCTCGGCGGCCGTGGGCGCCGCGCGCAGCAATGTTCACCTGTCGATGACGTCCGCCAAGTAACGATTGAGCATGATACTCTGATGAAAATGAAATGGCTCGACGGTCAACGACTATTGTATTCACCTCATGGCCACGGTGTGAGAACGGCATTATACTACGGAGTATATTATCCTAATAATCATCTTGCGAGAGAGATGGAAACACGATCCGTTGGTGGATGCAACTTTTCAACCATCTGCCAGGAGGGCATTTTTGTGTGTGCGCGTGTGCGTGTATATAGATGACTGATCCTGTATTTATACGAAGGGCGGCGACGCCGCAACTATTAATCATTGTTACAATTATCAATCGATATCAATTTCTCTGAAGATGACTCGCGTTGAGCATCTGTTGAGTGAATGCGCGAAATTGTTGGTAAAATGCTTAAACGGCATATTCAGCCCCAGGATGATGTGATCAATATGCGATTTCGGTGAGTAAAATCTCCGGCCCGACAGAATACGAGTCACTTTTTTTTGTTTCTTTTGTTTTGATGGACCCTCATAACATTCCCCTGTTTGATCAGCTCTGGCCTCGGGTGTTTCAAAGATTTTATGCTTCAACCCTTCTCTTTAAAGGAATTAGTCGCGAAGCATACCGAGATCTGTGGCTCACCTTGGGGGTGCTTTGATGCCTGAGGCAGCTGTGGCTGGACGGGCTTGGCCTGTTTTGGCCGGGTCCGCTGCCGATTCTACGCGATGATTGGTTGAGCCCTTGCTTATCTAATCTTGCTGTGTTTGATCGGAGAAATCTTGCCCAAATCGATGCCAGAAGTTGCCCAACATGGTTTTGTTTGTGGCTTGGTTCTTTTCTTGTTTAGACAGGATACTGCATTCGGCAATCCGGTTCCTATGGGTATAGAAAACAGCGTAGTAAAATGCCATTCTCTATGTCTCTGAGAAAACCAACGAACCACCCACCGCCCCCTGGAATCTGCCCTGGGGATCTTGAAGATCTCAATTGTCACCGTCACCTCCTGAGTCCCTGCGTCTCGCCCAGCTGCATCTCTGACTGGCCAAAGGGGGTTGTCCAGCCCTGGCGGGTCTGGCTAGTGCAACTGAGAGCTGATTGGTCCATGCAAGGGGTCCAGGTCATCCTCACCCTGTTGTAAGGCCCGACCCTCCGCAAGCCTGAAAAAGAACGAAGAAATGCCAAAACATTCCTGTAAATGACCGGGATTATGCGAAGAAGAGCGTGAAGAGTGCTCTGCATAACTCCAGCGAAAAATAAAAATTCTTCGTTTCTCTGTACGTCGATATATGACTTCGTTTCTCCGATCTGGCATGGTTATTTTCTGCGAGTGGCTGACTGACCGATCTCTTCCAGTCTACTCCCCTGTCTCTTCTTTCGCTCGATACGACTCGCAGCGACGCTCCCCGGAGGAGAATAAAAAAATCAAAGATTTACTCGTTGATGCCCGGTCCCTTGATTTCGTCATGAATTCGTGACCATCAGTGAAACGAACAGACTCCGACATCTTTTGATGCTTCGCACACAGTCCTGAAAGTGCGATTCCGCCATGAACAGCCGCAACGGCACAATGTCCCCCGTGTCAGTCGATGGAAGCGATTGGTCCGGCATCGGTCAGTACCAGAATGGCGCGGGTATCAAACCCCCGGATTCTGCACCCTACTCTCCGTCGGGTCCGGGTCCCACGCCGCCGACCTCTGGCGGCGGTACCCCGGGACCAAACGGCAGCCTGAATGTCAGTACGCCAAATGGAAACGGACCGCCGCGGTCGCCTGGTGCGGACCAGGGCGGCATGCCGTCCCCGCCGGCGTCGGTCGCCGGGCCCCGATCGAGTCAGGGGACGTTGTCTGACCAGCAGAGTATGCGGTATCGACGGATGGAGGAGTCTCTTGCACAGCACTATACGGCCCTGCGGCGGTTTTTGGGAAATGGTTATCCAAATGAGCGCTCGACGGTGCGCAGCAACAAGGCACGCGACAAGCTGCTGCGGCTCTCACCGGCACAATTTCACGAACTCAGCACAGATGTCTACGACGAATTGATGCGTCGACAGCAGGCGGCTGGCGGGCCCAACCGCCCCCCGCGACCCGACGTGCCTCCCTGCTTGCCTCCGCGTCCGGATTTTCATGAGAAGCGCAACCAGGCCCGGCAGAAGCTTGCCTCGCTGCAGCCTGGGCGCTTCCGCGACCTGGCCACCGATGTTTTGACAGAGCTGGAGCGGCGTTTTCCTCAATTTGCGCAAATGGATCCCATGGGCCCCCGCGGCCCGCCACCGCCGAATGGCTATCGCGGTTCGAACGGTTATCCGCCACCAAATGGCTTCCCGGGAGGCCCGCGTCCGGCGTCCCGTGGACCGGGGGGAAGGGGTCCGCCGCCGCCGAATGGGCGATTTCCGCCGCGACAGCAGTCACTTGGCGGGGATTCCATAAACGACGGGAATGCCCCCTTGCCTAAATCCTTCCAAAGCAACACAATTGTGCCAAACAAGAGCACGTTGGTGGAGGATGACGATGATGATGGACCAGGACTTGACAGCGATTACGATAACCGTAGTGACGCCTTTGCGCTGGACGGCGTCCTACCCAGTCGGCGAGACACGCAAGCCACCATGGCAGACAAGAAGCAACTGGCAGACGCGCAATCGCAGGTGGCGTCCTTGCAAGAACGTATCGAGGAGCTGGAGAAGACTTTGAAGGCCAAGGATGAGGAAATCTCGAGATTGCAGGACGAGCATGAGAAATCTCAGGTAGGATATTCTTCTCCTCTTGCAATTTCCGGTAGCTAACTTTGCAACAGATTAGCAGTGTGGAACGCCAGGGATGGGAGGATACAAAGGCCGATCTGGAAAGCAAAGTTGCGCAAATCGAAAGCCTGAATAATTCGCTCCAGTCAGAACTCGAGAGGGAGCGTGCTGAGCGGTCGGAAATGGAGCGGGATCTCCGGGAACAACTGGAGGCGGCACAGAGAATGGGCGGCGGTGGTGATCTACAGGGCCGGTATAACGATCTGGAGATGCGGCACCAGACAATGCAGTCCGAGCTGCGGGAACAGCAGCGGATCACCGAGGAAGTGCGGCGTGAGGCAGCGAGCTTCTTGAAGGAAATGCGGGCGATGTCGGAGCGCAGCGCAGAGAACTGGGAGCGGGAGGAGAAGCTGTCACGGGAGGTGAACCGGCTGGAGGAAGAGGTCAAGGAGTGGAAGACACGGTACATCCGGGCGAAGACGCAGCTGCGACATATGCGGACGTCGTCGGTGGGCCTGGGAAATGTCAGACCGACCGTGAGCAGAGAGCACGAAATGTTGTCGCCGACGGGTATGGTGAAGGATATGCACGTGACCAAGTTCCAGACGTCCATCGACGAGCTTTTGCGGGTCGCGCGGACGGCGGAGCCAGCGACGGTGCTGGATCAGATGAAGGTTGTAGTGGCGACGGTGCGGCACATTACGCAGGATCTGGAACGGGCGACGTCCGGCAACGGGGATCAGCAGCAGCTGACACCCGCGCAGCGCAAGGCCAAGTCGCGCGTGTCGGCGACGGCGAACAACCTGATTACGGCGTCGAAGAACTTTGCCAGCTCAGGCGGGTTGTCCCCCGTGTCGCTGCTTGACGCGGCGGCTTCTCATCTGACGACGGCAGTGATTGAGCTCCTCCGACTGGTCAAGATCCGGCCGACGCCGACGGAGGAGCTGGAGGAAGCCGAGGAAGATGAAGACGTGGTCGGGTCGCCGGGTTATTTCAGCGTCGCGCCGAGTCAGAGCCGTATGAGCAACAACGACTCCATCTACAGTGCGATCAGCTCACCGTCGGTACGGTCGCGGACGCTGGCAGCGTCGCGGCGACGCACGATATCACGCAGCGGGATCATTCCGCCGACCTCGGCGATGAACCAGGAATTGTCGGACCTGAAGCTGTACCTTGACGAGCAGACCGAGGGTCTCGTTCAGACCATCCAAGGCCTGGTGGGCAGCATCCGTGCAGGTGAAAACATGCCAGCGCTGCGCAGCCACCTCGTCGGCATCTCCGGCGTTGTTGGCAACGTGGTGTCGGCCACGGAGCGCGCGATCCACAACAACCCGCAATACCGCGAGCGCCTTGCCCCGGTCGTCCAGAACCTCGCCGCCAGCGCAGACCGACTCAAGTCCGCATCTGACGACAGCGATGCGGCCGCATCCAGCCGCCTGCCCCCGATTGCCTTTGAAGTTGCGCGTGAGACCCGGGAGCTCGTCTCACGCGTCGACCAGCTGCTTCTGCCACCCCCGCCGCAGCAGCATCAGCCGATGCCACCCGTAGCGAACGGACAGCTTCACGGAGACGAAGAAGATGATGATTTCCGCTAGACAAGACAAGCTTTCTTTTCTTTTCTTTTTCTTTGCCATGAGACATGATATTTCCTTGTTTCTTCCCCTTTTTATTTTCCGTCTTCTGATCTGATGAATCCGGGCCATGCTCATGCTTGACCGGTCATAATTAATACACATTCCATACGAGTCTCTTGATGGGATCTTGGTTCTCTCTTGTCTCTTGTCTCTTGTGATCGTCTCCGCATTCTATTTCTGATTCCTTTTACTCATTCGATCCTACTATCGGTCTGGTCACTCTGTAAATTATTTTCTTTTTCTTTTTCTTCCCTTGATCGCTTCTTTATTATTTTCCTTCGTGGTCGATATTCATCCAACATTTTATTTCTTAGTTTTACATTTCTTACTATTACCATTTTCTCGTTTGACGTGGTATTGAGCGTGGTGCAATGGGCATTGTTTTTCTCTGATTTGATCTTGATGGGCTCGATTCCCTTTTTCATTTCTTGCTGGGAGTTTGATATTCCTAGACTCAGGACTCTGAGAGCATCCATTTTTTTCTAGATTCTTTTTTTTTTAAACTAACTATTCATAGCTATACGGAATATTATTAAACATGCTTTTCGATTTTGAACAGTAAACAGACAATATAGACGCGATTGCTTGTTTCACAGCAGAACAGAACAACAATGAATAAACACCATCTAAAATATAAAAAAAAAACAATTCAACTCCGTCGAGTCGAGAGAAGGGAGAATCAACCAAGCAAATCATCAAGCGCCGAACCCGAACTCTTCCCTGCAGTTGTAGTCGTACTGGTCGCAGCTGGCTTCGCACCAGTAGCTGTTGTCGTCGAGACAGAGGCTGACGAAGCAGCTCCCCAAATGCCCTCGCTGAACTTCTGCTTCGCCATACTCTCCAGATTAGGGCCCTTGGAACTATTTGCGTCCTTCTTTTGAATTCCCGCGTTGGCGCTGGCGGCGGACCACAGTGATCCGAAGGCGTCGTTGGCGTTGCTCGACTTGGCGCCTGGCGTGGTGGGTTTGGTTGTTGTTGCGATGCTGGATGTTCGCGAGGAGGCTGTGGAGGCGCCCGTTGTGGATGGGGCGATTGTCGATGGTTGCGTCGTGGTGGTTGGGGTGGTGGTGATTGAGGTGTAGTAGTTTGGTGTGGCGGGCTGGAAGCCCGTGGGTTTGGGTGGTTGTTGTTGTGGTTTCTGTTGTGGCTGTGCGTGAGATTGCGTTGGTGAGGAGAGGCCAGTCAATGCCGGCGTGGATGCGGTCGTTGAGCTGGTCGGCGTTGGCGAGAGGGAGGAGAGCGCTGCCAGGCCAGTGAGGCTTGCACCCTGCGAGCCGGAAACGGGCTGTGGCGCGGCAAACTGGGTGGTCGATGTTGTTGACGATGTCGTTGGCGGCGGAATCGTAGAGGACGAGGTCGGAGCCGGAGCAGCAGATTGGAAGTCGTCAAACTCGTCATCGTCCTGAGAGAGCACATCCAACCCGTTACCCGTCGCCGGCTGCTTGCCTGCTGCTGTTGAACTTGTAGTCGACGCCACAATCACCTCCTCCTCGCCAAAGTCCACCAGGTCCGCTTCGGCCGGCTTCGGCGGCGGTGCAGGCTTGGTCTCGCGCTTGGGCTCTGGATGCTGCGGCGACGCAGGACCCTCTGCGTCCCCTTCGTCGTACTCCTCAAACCGATTACTCCGGCGGGGAACGTCCCGGAACTCGCTGGGCCCACCGCCGCCGAACCCACCCCCATCACCGTAAACGCCTCCACTGTAGCTTCCGAAACTGTCGCTTCCGAACCCGCCATATCGCCCGGTACGGCCGATGCCGCTACCGCCGGAGAATCCGCCCATGACCAGGCCACCCTCCATACCGCCGAACTTGTTGCGGTTTGCGCGCGCCTTCTTACGCTCCGCCCGGATCAGATCCACATCACTAAGCAGCTTGACAAGCTCCTGCGAGCGGTTGCGCACGTTGATTCCTTGGTCCTTGCCGTTCTGGTCGATGTAGTGGAACTGTCGCAGCATACGCAGCAGCGACATGTGTGCGCGCGCATCATCGACGACACGTTCGGAGCCATTCTTGATCAGGAACTCGAGAAGTTGAAGGGCCTGCAACATCATATCTCGTTAGCTTCCAATTCTCGCCACCCCTCAGACCTCAATTTGAATCGCCCACCTTGTAAATCTGCCTCCATTCCTCTGCGGACTTTTCAGTAAACCGTCTGTAGATCATCGTCATGATCTCATTCAATTGTTGGCTATTACTTTGTGAGCCACTATCGCAATTCTTCCATTCGGGGAGTTGAGACTGACTAGTTATGTGTCCCATTGGCAATCTCCTGCATCAACGTTGACGATGCACCCCAAGGTTCATTGTTGGTGGCCTCGCGGACCTATTCTCTCCGTTAACACTTGCTATAACGTTCAAATAGCAACCGAAAAGCTACATACCTTTGCCTCCATCTCGGTATAATTCATGACCGCTAATCAATGCCCAAAAAGATACGATTGTCAGAAACATTTCGCCTCGGAGGAAATGAGGACGAGATAACCAATTACTAACCATTCTGCACCTTTCGCACCCCTGCCTTGATATCATACAAGGTCAGGTTGCTGACCTGCTCCTTCAGACTGGCAAAGTCCATGGTGTGAAGGGTGCCACGCGCAGCGTAGTCTGAACACCGAACAAGGGGAAAAAGACGGGAGTCGGGTATATTAACAGAGCCCTCAGAACGAACCAACAAGCGCGTGGTTTGCCACAGAACAATGGTGGCCGTTGGGTACGGACTGCTGTGTACGGAGTCGAGTCGTTCTTGACCCTGTCGCCTGAACTGGCCAGCGTTGGGCTCCAGGAGGGCCCGGGCCACGGAAGCCGGAGGCGGAATCACGTGATTATCATCCGAGGGTGTTTCATCCGCTTGTCCTTGCGACGATTTTGCAAGTATGGTCGGTTGTTTGCGACCGAGAGCTACGAAATCCATTGATTGAAGTAACCCGACTTAATAAATTTAAGGTCGAGAATGTACTATCGACTCGAATCAAATGCATTTCGATACATATACGATACGTACAACGAGGGACATAACAATCATACCGTCACCGCATGAATGACGGCTATCGTAAACAAAAGAAAACATGAACACGAAAGGCACGTAACTCATGAATCAGACATCCTGGCCGTGAACAGAAGAACATAACAATCCGAAAACGCCTTGGTGAGACCGGCCCCCAAGCCTCGTCAAGTCGTGATCCGTATCATTAAATATTGATCGTGATGACAAACCCATTACTCATTATAAAACTTTTTCATAATCAAATGCAAGAAGAGGTTGACGTTGACCCGAAGCGTGCCCTCGAAGAAATCGAGGAACTGGGTGTTATTGAACTGCGCCTGCAGCAGGTCGTCCAGCGGCACCTGGGCGCTAGCGCCGGGGATCATGAGGTTTCCACTGCTGCCCTCGAGCGTAAAGATGCCGATCTCGTTACTCGAGATGGTAAGGTCGACGCGGTCCCATTGTCGCTCGCTGTAACCCTTCCAGTACACAAGCACACCCTTCTCTGCGAGGTTGCGTGCCGAGTACTTGTAGGATCCAAACCTAAACACCCGACCCGACTTTTGCAGCTCTCGTTCGTGGTCCCACTGCTTGGTAAACGGCAACAGGAATCTCTTCTTTCCTTTCTTGTTTTGGAGAGTGATCATGGCTTGCTCAATGTAGTCGTTGTACGTCTTGACCTGCTGCTCGAGATAGACCGCTTGCTCATGAAGCCTCGATAACGTCAGGCGCACACTTTCCAGTTCTCGCTGCCGTTGAATGCGGCGTCGATGTTTCGTTCTGATGTCCACCGCGATCGAGTTCAAAATGTCTTGGTAGTGATTCTGACGGGTGATCTTGCCAGCCCTCTCCAGTTCCAAGATATTCTCTAGTGCCACACGCTTGAGATCTGCGTAGCTCATAGTGCTCAGGTCGAGCACGGTATTCGCTTCCGAGTACGCACTCTTCCGACTATTATGCGTCGACAATTCATCACGCACAAGAGCGCGCCATCGTGCCTCGTCTTCTTCCGTGGGTGGCTTGACCATGATCTCCATCAGATTCGCACCAGACTGTACTCTGATGATATACAGAATACATCTTTTTGTTTCAATGAACAGCGATTTAATGCCAGCTTCAGGGTCTGCAGGGCGATGTTAGCACAATATAGCCGAAGAATGCAAATCAAAGCCATACCTTCAGCGTTCGCAAGCCGGGGGTGCAACGTCAGACAGATTTCCGAGGAGCTAACGTTTCCCAATTCGTTCTCATTCGTCTTCACATTGCCCAGATCTCGAATGATCTCCCTCAAAATGTCATCTTGTTTTGAGCACAGATGGTCGATCTCCGAAGCCACCAGCTTGTGAATGCAGAAAATGTCCGACATTTTGATGTAAAGAGTGGGTTTCGTCTTCGCATACAGGTCATTGAACTCGTCAATGTCGAAATAGCTCTCCGCATCCTGAACGGATATCACTGAAAGCAGGCGTTAGGCATGTTCCATGATGAACTTGGATTGAGTACTTACTCTCTCCCCAAATCTTCCCAAGTCGCAAGATCGAGTCGCCCAAATCTTGATTGAGCGGCTGCAAGTAAACATTCTCGGCTCCAAATAGCCGGCCAGACGCCACCTGGCTTAAGACCTTGCAGATCTCTCCGAGGTTCCGTCTCTGTCGGGGATCCAAGCCACTGTCCGCAACACCGTGTTTCTCGGGTTCCAGTATAGCTGATCGGAAATAGTGCCTCCAGATACACTGTCCAACCAGCTGGAGAATATAACCCCGATCCTCATTCCCAAACTGTGAAATCAGTGCTTCATACATCTCCTTCGCGATGTAGCGGATACCGAAGGGCATCTTCGAGACACACTCCTCGAATCTGGAGAGGAACTGTTGGGTGATGTCGCGAAGATCCTGGAGATGTTGGATGAACGTAGCCCGAGTTTCGGGATCTCGAATCGCCTCCTCAGTTGTAACGTCCGGTTTCCGTCGGATCTGGCCGGTTCGGAGTTGCTCGTTGGTGATGCTGGCGCGGTAGATCCTCAGTGGATCGCTCTCAAGGTCGAGTTCCGTGTTGTCAACCAGCCACTCTTTCACCAACCCGTGCAACACCTCACGCAGAAACTTGCGGTCCTTTGGAGACTTGCCATAGGCAGTGAGGAGTCTGGTCCAGAATGAGTTGCACCGCACGTAATCCTGGAGTGTCGGGCAGCTTTGAATCTCCTCCTTTGCCGACCTTGCAAGCAATTTGACCAAGTAATACTCTTCGCGCCTCTTTTGCGCGTACCCAAAGACACCCATCATAAGGTGACGAATCCGCTCGTACTCCTTCTCCGCGGTATTTTTCTCACGCAGACGTCGGAACAGACGGGCGAGATACTGAGGTTGGGTCTGCAAAAGGAAGAACAGATCCTGGTAGTGCTCCAGCTTCTTCCTTGAGTTCTTGTTTAGAGCTTTAAGGTCGAATGGATCCTTTGACGTGATATCCCGGTTCGACAACAGAGACCCAACATGACCGCCAAAATGCTTCTGGTGCTTGATGACTTCGTCAAGAGTAATTTTGTTCTTGACCAGGAGAGCAATCTTGATATCCAGCTGGGTCACGTATTGATCCGCCAGTTCGTTCTGGCGAACTTGTTGCACGACCATCTTTCGAAGCCGCTCGAACTCAATCTCTTCGTCGAAATCGAAGTCACTGTCGTTCAGCAAATGCACAAAGCCTTTGATGGTGCCAACGGGAGGATTCTTGCCACTCGTTAGGCTCTTGTAGGCTTGCCCCTGAATCTTGCCTCTCACGTAACTTTGCACTTTAACCACCTTCTCCATATTCTTCCGGTAGTACTCTTGTTTCTCGGCGAAGCGGGTTCGAACAAGTTTGCCTCGGACGTGTGCTTGCAGCTGAGTAATGATATCTTCTTTGCCCTCCAGATCCGAAAGGATGTTGCCGACCTCGAGCCGCACGAGCATAGCCCTTGCGAGGCCCTGAAGTTGAACAATCTCAGCTTCGTTCTCCTGAAGTTTGGACAACAATTCGCCAATGTCCTGGCGTACAAGAGCTGCTCGAGCCAGAGATTGGAGCGTGGTAAACGTTTGCTCGTGCTGCTGGAGAGACTGCCACTTTGCCCTTAACTGAGCCCTCAGCATGAAACCGCGAATAATCGCTTGCAGCATCAACACTTGTGGCTCAGCTTTTTTCAATGATCTCTTTTCCTGCTCCACATGCCTGCGCACAGACTGAGCGCGCCAAAGACTCTGGAACAATAAAATTGAAGGCTCTTGTTTTTGCAATTGGTTCCGGAGTTCCTGGACTCTCCCTCGAACAGCCGCACCCCGTATCATTGACTGAAGGGAACACCACTTCTGGGTCAACTTCTGAAGATTCTGTCTCAAATTGTCGACACGTGCCCTTGCAGCTGCGGCGCGGGCAGCAGACTGGATAGAGACGATAGATGGAGCCTCCTGGGCAAGGGCGTCAAGAGTTTGGCCAAGCGCCCGTCGCTGGAGCATGCCACGAATGGCTGCCTGGAGGAATTGGACCTCGGTTTCAGATTCTCGGCTCTGCTCCTGTTGCTCGAAAGCTTTTTTCCGCAGCAGTGCGCCCCGAATGGCGGCCTGAATGAGCTTGACACCCGATTCCTCCTTGCGTATTCGGCTCTTCAAGTACTGGACTTCAGCCCTGGCCATTCGTCCTCTGACCAGACTCTGCAGTTTGAGAATCTGTGACTCTTTGGCCTTCCACCACTGCTTGTTGCTTCGCATGCGGGCCCGCACCAGGAAACCCCGAACTGCCGCCTGCAGGTTGGTTGCAAAGCGTCGCATCGAGAGACGATAGCCGATAATCTGACGCGCCCATTCGCCCCGAATCCTCGACTGGATGTCCACAATGTAATGCTCGTTGTCCCACAGTTCATTCATCATCTGCCCAAGGCGCACTCGCAGTACTGCGCCGCGAATTTGCGCCTGAAAGTCAGTGATTACATCCTCGCGCTCATGAAGTTCGCGTTCGATCCGTTCCTCCTCCGTCTCGACAGGTTCTGGCTCCGGCTCCGGTTCCGGAGGTTCAGGTTCAGCACCAAATGTAGCGCCTATACCCGAAAAACTCGGCATGCTAACCCCAGCCTTGTCCAAATCCTTCTGAGTCTGCTCAAGTTCATGATGCTCAAACTCAAGTTGACCAACCAGGTTACAGATCTTGAAGTCGACGATGCCGTTCTTGTACAGAAGCCAGGAAAGAGCATGAATACAATGAATGACCTTCGGGATGTTCTTCTTTTCGTATAAGTCGATAAGCTCGAATCGAAAGATGTCTGGGAGCTGAACCTCGTCAAGAAACCGAAAGAAGAGAGCGATATTGTCGGAGTGGCGATACTGCAACTTCGGATGGCGAAAGATGCGAAACTTTTTGTTAGGATAGAGGGCCTGCACAATCTCCGCCAGCGTTACTCCGTCCCGTAGGGCTTCTTCCAGCTGGACGATTGGAGGAATCTGCTTTTGGATGACGTTCTCGATCCATTCTTTAGCTTCCCCGATGTGGCAGAGATATTCGTAGGCCTGAAGGAACTGTCGTTGCTTATCCATCCAATTCCCCGCCGCCCACGACGACGCACTCTTTGGTCTCGAATTATTGGACCCACGAATGGAATCGGATCTTTTAAGTCGTCGTCTGCCCTGCAAGCCGACGACCGATGGAGACGATGCACCGATGGAAAATTCCTCATCTTCCCCGGACTGGGCAAACTTCGATAGAGTGCGAAGATGTCTCGTGGAGGACTTCCGAAATGTTTCAAGTTCCGGTGCGGTCAGCGCTGTAGTCAGTGGCGGGGGATGTGGACTCGAACGACCATACGAATGCTGGGATCTAGGACGAGGCGGGGTCTGAGGGGAGTTCTCGCGCTCATCGGCTTCGTCATCTTGCCATCGTATCCGACGTTCAGGTGTCCCTAATGGTGACTGGGATTTTCGAAACTCGGCTTCGTCAACCGTGTGACTTCGCGAATGGCGGGAACCTTGAGAACCCTGCCGTGTTACGGCCTTGGGAGACGAATTTGGAGGTTGCGGTAGGGGTCGCAATGAACGGCGAACGTTGCCGTACGTCTCTGCCGCGCTCATGGAACTTTCACGCGGTGGTGTGCTTTTTGTTGCCATTGCTCCAAGGTCGCTTCTGCCACGTTTGTGGCCGAAGTTCACTGTGGACGACATGGTCGAGCCAGAGGAGATGGTACTCGACCGACTGGAGGCTGCTGAGTTGGAAAAGACAGATGACGCTGATGAGCTCGTGGATGTAGTCGAGCCATGTCTGAGCGGACTGGGGATTGATCTCCCAGAATCCGTTTGTGCCCGTTTCAATGATGCGCTGGACATCACTGAGAGCGCAGTTCAGGTCGAGATGCGACAGGCAACAGGAAGGACGTTGTCACTTCCGGGACGCATCACTGCGTCAGCGTAACAAAGACTGAACAGAAGACTGCGAATGCGATTATGAATTGCCGCGCGCCCTCTGGAGCAAGGGATGGGCAATCTAGCGCAGATACTGACGCTCAAAGTCACGCCAGTTTTGAAAGTATGTGTGCTAGAAGATATGAACAATGACCAAAAAAGCACTAACTTTTGTTGAGACGAAGCACTCAGCTTGGGACCGATTGCTGTCAAGAAATTAGATAAATCGCGATGCCGGGTGAAGGCGAGGGGTTGACAACACCAAAACAATATTCCGGAAATGGAATAGCGCCACTGGTTGCCAACCGTTACCGGAGTCCCCAAATTTTGAGCACGTGACTTGCCACATGATTTCAATAATCTGATTTACCATTGGTAGTTATGAGGATTAGTGTTTCCATCCGCAGCAATTTACAAGTCCTCCAAAACAAAAGACAGCATGGTCCACTTGTCATAGAATTGACCAGTTTTCCAACACAAATTGGCTGCCACCCGTGTCTATTGTATCCATAGCGGCAAATACAAGCCCCAGGGCCATTTCCAATACGCTCGTCCTAACCCTAACGGCCCTAATCCTAAGCAAATGATCCTGAACCTATCCCAAATGGCCCTAAGCCTAACCCTAATGGCCCTAGTCTATCCCGAACGGCCCTAAACAGTCGCATCTACATGCGGTTGCTGATGCGAATGCGAATATGTCGGCATTAAGGTAGGACATACTTTGAATTCTGACCTACAGGGCCTTCCCTTGACTTGAATCAGCGTTGGCCTTGGCCAAAAAGATAAGGCAGACGGCCGACAATGTACGAGTAAAATTTGAACCTCTCGCCAAGGGGCTGCTTGGAAATAACACGATGGCTTGACTCTTGCATGCTTCGGACAGAATTCGGTACCCAAAGCGATCTTTACAGTTGAGAGGAGGGTCATTGCGGTACCCAGGATGATCCTTGTGGATACCATCATCTTGAGTTGTGGTCTTCTCAGCATGAGCTGTTACTATGCAATCTTTCTAGTATCGTTTGCATTTCCCTGATTTCTCGTGACCTGGTACGGGTCGATCATATTGGCGATTGCAGAACTCATAACCGTAGTGTCATCTAACTTCTACCGTCCTATAAAGAAACATAAACTTCATAAGAGAAATACTGTCACCGAAATTCTGTGGCGACAGAGATATGAACATTCAGCAGCTTGCTTACTCGGTAAGTTTGGAGGATTGTCTAGTATTCTTTTGCTGGCCACATCTACAATAGTCTTCTCGCAGCGTATGAGAGGTGGAAGGAGCGCCTTGGGTATTTGAACCCTTACGGCTTTTTCCATTCATCTGCAATATTCAAGATACCAAGGAGGAAGAGCTCCCGGAGCCACTGATGTCCTCTATAAAGCTTTAGTTCATAATGTGCTGTACTCACGCAAAGAAAAACACCATCAAACGCTCTAAGAGATCAGTCAGATTGCCAATTCTGCATATTTATCTGCTTCCATGATTGATACCCTACTCTCTTGAGAGCACTATCTTGGAGAGCTTCATTTTCTTTGTTGGAATTATGACCTGGATAGAAAAAAAAAAAAAAAAAAAAAACCGGGAAAGTCCCTTATGTTTTTCTAGAAGTCGGGCACGACAAACGTCGCAGGGATCAAGGTTAAGCCTTCTCAAAAAGCGATAGAAGGAGCTCTCGACGATAATTAAAAAAAAAAATGATTCCCGGAGCTTGAAAAAGCTAGGAAGGCGACTGTGGAGTGAGTGCTTGCAGCCTTTGAATTTAGCACTTTTGGCACATACAAACCCGACTACCTACCTTAGGTAGGTAGTTTCAAAACACTGCAGTGGGCCAAACCCTTGTAGATGCTAAGTTTTCGCAGGTTATGACACATACAATATGTATTCGAGGTGACAATCAGAGATTGACGGACTCACTACAAGCCAATTTCTGGATTCCACTTTTCTCTGGCTGTTCCACTGTAGAAGAAGGAGTGGCTCCAAGATATTTGTGTACATGGCTAGGCAACCTAGCATACAACAAACAAAGGAGATAACAGGCAACTCAATACAATGAACAAATGTACCAAAGGAGTGTAGGTGGCTCATCACATATTCAACAATAGTAACGCGCTGAATCAGGCAACGTAACTGGCATCAACCCTTTCGCTTCATTTCCTCAGGCCCTCCTGCGCTAATCCCTAGCCGGAAGGACTGAGGCAACTGACTCTTTACCTCAGAGAGATGTGCATGGCTAACCAATTTTAGGATTCGTTGCCGTGATTTTCGCTAATTTTAGGTTGCTGATTCAAGACGCGGTGGCTTTGGGCTTGAATTCATTGCACACTTGAGGGCGTAACAGACAGATAGACTTCTAGTTGCAACTGCTTTGAGCCTATTGCTTTTATTTAATTTGAGTTCGAAGAACCTGAAGGAACAGCAATCGAATTGTATGTTGGACGTTTCGTCTCGAAAAGTACTCAGAGGGCGAAAGCACATATCAGCAGATAACTTGAGAAATGTAGAACCAGCATTCTCAGGAGACGAAACAAGGTCAATCCTTCTTCCCCATCTCGTCAAAAACAGGATATCCATGTGCCTTACCGGTAATATCATCGGCGATCTGCTTGAACTTCTCGATGTCTCGACACAATAACATTGGAACCAGACCCGGAGACCGAATCCCTTCTGTGAACTGCAGTTTGTACCCGGATTTTTCTTTTTTAACAATCGATGCATCTTCCGCTGGAGCCCAAAGTTGCCTCTTTTTCTCATTGTAGGTCTTCATAACATTGATGAATAGGTCCTTGAGATGGACCCCATGGTAGCCCTCTTTGCGCGTGAGCTCGTCCACTCCAGGAAGGCCATCAAGCCACCACCCCCACCTCTCGTCGAAAATATCTTCTGTGTATGCGCGGGCGCTGTGGACGACTGCGATGACCCACTGCTTTCTCTCATGGCAAATTTCAGGATATTTTTCTGGTTTATTAAGACCTTTGGATTCCATCCATTTTGGCGGTTTTCCACCACACTCTACACCAGTTTTCCTAAATTCACAATTAGTCTATTATTGCGTTGTCCACGTGCAAGAACAAAGGTGTTCTCACAAAAATAAGGGAGTGCTGATGCTATCTTCCTTGTAGTCCCCCAACAAAGGAAGATTGTCGCAGATTGTCGGAATCAAAGTGGCAAAGAACATCCTCTTGGCTTCTCTGTGATAGGCACTCCAGTCATGCTTGTCATCGAGATTGAAGAAGGCACCACCCCGGATCATTTTCGATAAAGCTTTCCTACTCTCTTTTGATCCATTGAAAAGATCGCGGACATGCATTTTCTGCATGTTCGCAAGTGAATTGAAGAAGGCCTCTAGCAAAGAAGATACCTTCTTGTCAATCGTGTCTCCAACGATCCTGGGGAAACAATTGATTAGCCTATGTCCATTCTATCGGCCCTTGTACAGATACTGCAAGCCATCCAAGCATAATACAACTTACCCTGGGACACGTTTCAATTTATATGGCACTGCAAGCTCTGCCGAAAGTATGAGCCTGTCGTGCACATCCTGCTTGTATTTTCCAAACGACTTCTCAAACTTCTTCATATTCTTCATACCCGCTCCCAGGCCTAAAAATCGAGTGGGCAATTTCAAGTTGCTGTTGTTTCCTCTAACGTCTTGTACTGCAACTTGAGCGTCAACTTACTATTCTGTGGAAACTTAGCAATTGCGAGAAGACTGGCTGTCCCCAAAGGGACAGGTAAGCCGTTCGCCCAGTCAGGATTCGAAAAAGAGAGCTTATCCCAGGGGGTCGGTGATTTTGTCAAATACATCAGATATTTTGATTCCAGGAGCAAAATATTTGGTAAAGTCTTTAACGTTATCTTTGACCTCGTCACGGAAAGATTGAATAGCATCATAGCTGTGACGATACATCTGAATCGAATGTCATCAATACCGCTGTACCAAAATCCTCGACGGATACCACACACGTTGTCAATGTTGGCGAAGGAGTTCAGGAGCAAGTGTCTTTGGATGTTCTGTCAGTTGTGTTCACCTATTCAATCCCTGCATGCCGAATAACGTGTCACAGCTCATCTTACCCGCAGACGAACTGCGTCTCATAGCACTCGAAGGACTCATCGCATCGCCGCCACTCCTCGAAGTCGGAACATCCCAAGTCTACAGGACCAATCATTTTGTCCGAAACGTAGCTCAATGTTGATGCACTGTTAGCTACAACGCAATTAAAGACAGGGAAGAGGGAGCACTTCATACTCCACATAAGAGTATCCCGTCTTGGTCTTATTGGCAATCCAGTCGTCATCAAGGAGACGGTGGAGCGTTTCACAACCAAGTTCTTCCCAGACCTTGACCGGTTTTTTATCGATCTGTTTCAGGAGAGAGTCGTCGCAGTTTTTGAGAAGCTTTTTCCAGGTATCTGCATTGACAACTTCGGGACGCATATAGACAACAAATGGGTCTATAGGGTCAGGCGAAGGTTCCGCCATGGGGAGCGCCAGAAACAATGCAGATAAGACCCAGAGTGCCAGCATATTGTCACACTCGAAGGTGAGCAAAGTATTCTTTGTTAGACGGCTACCTCTAGCAACCTCTGTGGAGATGAAGAACAGAATGATCTCAAGGGACATTCAGAGATTTCACAATGTATCATAACTCCACGATGGAGCTTCATTGCCTTGGGTGCCATGACTCGCAAGTTCCTTGAGCGAATAAGTACAATATAACGATTGCTGTTTCCTTGGCCGTCTTAATTGAGTTCAACTGAGGACTGTCAACATTATCAGTAATCCATTGATCCTGGAAACAGACGTACCTCAATGATATTTGCTGAGGAGCCGAGAAAATATATGCACTTGGATTTGGGTATCTAGTAGCGTGCCCGCCTGTGGACATCAAAGAATTCAATTGAGTATGGCAATCAGGCCCCAAACCGATTCAATCTCGGGACGATCAGCCCAAGAATCCTCAGGTATTGTATCTTTCACATGAAGAACTGGAAATAGCCAGTTCGATAACATATCCAAGAAAATCGAAAAGTTCCGACAGCTTTTATCCAATAGAATCGCACATGCAGTGGTGCTGAATTTAAGACGTATCAAATATGAAATTTCATACGACGCCCCTCGCCTGTGTCACATGCTAAGCAAATAGTTCGCTATGGTTAATTGCGGAAAGAAAGGGCCGTTAGATTAATTAGGGCTGGCATATGTGCTGTCACCTTGATTCTCAACAGAGCCAGAAAGCAAAACTTCTATTCACTACTCACGCCGAGACTTGTACAGGGCTGGTAGTACATTGTCTAAATTCCAGTTTTTATTGAAAACGAAATGGCTTTCAGTTGTCAAAACGTGATTCTAGTTGGAGTGAGGTTTGTACGCCCGACGAGATTCGTTGTTGAATGAAATATGTGTTTAAATAAGTCTCCGTTGGTTAGTATTACTGCTTATACAGTATAGCATTTTCGAGAATTCCGTCTTCATTGCAGAAATGCGAGCAGTACTATTTGGCATAACCCATCGCAGCTTCCTTATACCTCCATAGTAACCATTGCGCATGGTCACACTGATGAACCGCCCAGTTGAACGCGATTCGGGTGCATTTAGCAAGGATACAAAGGGCCTGAAGACATTGTGAGTAAGAGATTCCAGCATTGCAAAAGGAGAACTCTTAATACTTACTGTACCAATAGACATAATCTCCATTGGACAAGGCAACCCAGTATCCGTTGTCGAGCTTGCCCCAGCCTCTGTCCTGTTGTTAGCATACTCAACAGCATGATTTTCTGCAAAAGACCGTACGCATCGCCATTGACAACAGTGGTGCCCTCCCTAGTGTAGCAGCGGAGCGTAACTTCAGTACCCCGGGCGTATTGGCCAACCGCCGTGCAGCTGGTCCGTGGGCACGTGCGGTACCGGAGACCGTCGGCTACAACAACGGCCCTGGAGGCTCGCTTCTCAATCGTATTCGAGCCCGTATCGAATTTCGGTTCGGGAGAAGAAGGCTGAGTGGCCGCGGCGGCGGCTTCCTCCACGGGGGACGGAAGGGCGAACGCCGCAATGGGCGCGAGAGCAGCAAGGAAAACAGAGGACAGCTTCATTTTGGAATGGAAAACTTTGAAAGTGATTGATCGATTGATATGACGGCTGTTGAGTATCCGGTCAACGTCGTGACTCTGTTGTGCTTGTCAGAGAGTCAGAGACGAGGGGTCTCGAGGCGGTATTTATATTGGGCCCTGGTTTCGAAATCCATCACGGAGAGAGGCCAATTCCAGCTGAAGTCTACGAATTCTGCGTTGAAGATTCAGAAAGAGAGGCGCAAAATAGCATCTTAATGTCGATCCCTCGTGTTGAAGCAGGGCTAAAAATTGACATCCTGAACGAATTTCTGGTACCGTGTCGTATTCCATATTCCAAATACTCTTTTTCCAATTGAATTCGAATCAGCTGTCATCCAGGCGATGCGGCCTTCGTATTTTGCGGAGTAGTTGTTCAAGCAACAATTTTTGAGACACATGGGAAGTGCTGGAAGTGCACCTATCATAGTCGTCCCATCGCGTTCGGGAAAGAACAGAGATGGAGTTCACCTCGCATTCAGCTGCAATGTACCCACGGGAAGATCTGGCTGACAAGTCAAAGAACCGAGGTACCAAACATAGCCACAAGTCATGAAGAAACTGTGGAAGCGGAATGGAAGACACATCAGCGATCCTTCGACGATCTTTGCTCCATTTAGGGCTTCGGTCCGCTATTCCGTTGGTTTTGCTATTTGAGTGGACTGTGAGGGCAGATTACATAATAACCAAGCCACTTGGCCCGTTCCCCACTCCCCAGACTTCCACATGCAAATAAGCTTACTCGTTCCTGGGCATTTCGCAAAATCTGTGATCTGCATGAACTGCCTAGGCACAACACAAAGGACACAATGAGCCCCCAAGCGCCCAAGTACGTTTACAAGTTGGTGCCATCGTCAAGCCCCATTCCAGAGCCTTTGCCAGAGGCACTGCCAGTCAGTGATCTGGACCAGCGGTCGGGCTTCATCCATCTCTCCACTGCATTGCAGGTCCCCAATACTCTCAGGCACTTCTTCAAGGACGAACCGTCCGTGTACGTCCTGCGAATCGAGTACGAGCGGGTGGAGAAGGATATCCGCTGGGAAGATCCGGATGCGAAAGTCTGTGGCCCCAGGGGCGGTGAGGGCTTGTTCCCGGTACGTTTAGTCTTCAGAGTCTGCCAGATTGCTGCTGACAGCTGTATGCGTGGTGCATCGTATTTGCGTAATAGCATTTGTATAATGGTCTTAAATTAGGAAAACACGAGGTTGAAAGTTATGTTGAATGGAAAAATCAGAATGGATGGGACCAGGCTCTGAAGGATGCGGAATCATGGTTGGTTTACTGACATGGCTGGGCAATCGGTCCATTCCGGTACCCTACCTCATTATCGGGCTATCAAGGTACGTATGGCTACTCGTGTTCCGTGGGTCAAGGAGGACGTATTCCTGATCAATCATCTATTCGACAGTACGAGTATGGAGCGATGTTTCTGCCTGCCAGATGCGATGTGGCGAGTACAATTGTACGTTGTGGTTCCTGGATTCTCCCCACAGGCCAAAGAAACTAAGTAGTCCGTACGAACTCTCTGTAATTTCTGTACTCTCCCCGTTCAATCTCCGATCGGGTAACAATGGAGAATCTGGCCATCTGAAAATGATCAGTTCAGTATTGATCGACTCCACGTCACCTGTCGATTCACGACTTACAGTACAGCGACGATTCGGGACTTGCAAGGAAGATAAAGGAGGGGGCCACTTCACTTGGCTGGCCCGGCCGTCCCAGCTGAGACTTTACGTGAAAGTTCTTCATTTGCTCTGGTGATCTCGTGTCGGCCTGGATGGGAGTGTAGATCGCACCGGGTCTGGAAAGAGGGCCCTAAAGTCAGCCACGAAGTCGAGCCCACTTAATAAGTGACACACGCACGCGACGGCATTGACGCGGATTCCCTTTGGTATCAAATTCACTGCCAAAGAGCGCGTGAATCCCACGATGGCCCCTTTGGTTGCGGTATAATCGGTCATGCTGGGAGAGCCGCGGAACGTTGTGACGGAGGTGTTGTTGATGATACTAGTACAATGTTGATCTCAGCATGGATTCTTTAGAAGAGCAATGTCGGATACGTACGAATCACCTTTGGTCATGTGCGGCAAGGCGTACTTGGTCATGGCGAACATTTGCAGGACGTTGGTCCGGAACAGGGTCTCCACGTTGTCCAGATCAATCTTCTCGAAGTCCTTACACATGAATTGCTGGGACGCATTGTTGACCAGGACATTGATCCGGCCGAATCTAGACAGCTGTTAAGATAGATCTCCAGCTGAACGCAACAAAAAAGGGCACTTACTTTTGGACATGCGACTCAACAGCCTTGCGACAGGTTTCGTTGTCCATGAGGTTCCCTGCGAAGAGGTGACAGGCTCGTCCCTCTGCCTCGACGGCCTTCTTCGTAGTCTCGGCGTCCACCTGTTCTTCTGGGAGGTAGACGATTGTCACGTCGGCACCCTCTCTTGCCATGAGAATTGCTACGGAGCGACCAATGCCTGAGCTGGAAAAATTTTGGGTGTCAGGACAGAACATCAGATGAACTGAAGGCTCGATTTCTCACTCGCCACCCGTTATGAGGACCTTTTTGTCCTTAAGCTTCCCACTGCCGACGTATTCAATGAATTGGCCACTTGCTTCCAGCTTTGTAGACTCGCTGGGCGGCTGTAGTTTTTCTTCTAGCCTTTACTCGCGGGTATTAGCATGAAAAAAATATCTCGTCCGATTGAAGCAACGTACCCGGGCTTCGGCTGACTCTGGGCCGCTCTCGGTGCCTGGAACGCGCCGTGCTCTCCAAGTTGGGATGCCATCTTGACTATTTTTCTCACACACTCGATCCTGAAATGGTTGTATTTACAGATAACGGTTGAGTTAGTTGATTTCATTCAACGTTGAACTGTCTGCTAGGGGGTAAATATCGAGTGTTCGGGTTGACAGTCATTTTGTCGTCATGATGCTGCAATGATGCTATTACTGTCGGAGATCCAGGATTTCTAGAATGGATCAAATGAAAGTTTTCCGATATTATCTGGTTGACGGTCGACCTGCCAATGACTGCTTATCTGTCCCGTCTCAGCGCATGGAGGTTCAATAGTACTGATACTGTCTGAAAGCCCAACACTGAGTAGTTCGGCTTTGGTAGTCACATATCCCGACGAATTAAGTTCCAAGATGGCCTACGTTGATGGCAGTGAATCGATATTGCAGAGCAATATGTACTACTTACAGCACTTCCGTCCAAGCTCAGGACATTGCCCATCGAACCTCTGCATTCATAACAGCAAGATAAAAGCCCTTATCGATAAGTACCGATAAAGATCACGTGGCTAATCTCCTCCTCTTATCGAAGCTTGTTGAAATCAGGAGATGGAAAATTCCATAGCGAACCACGGGTTGTGATTGGCCCAAAGCAAAACTCGCGCTGTGACTGGTCGATATTAATAATAACCCCACTGCAGAGTTCTTCACCGCCTTCCGAGTAGACCAATCAGGGCAGTGCATGGCTTTCCGCTCGCGGTTAGTGCTGGGAGGGTCCCACGATACACTATCGCAGCTGTGCCAGCAAAGAATTTTTTTCTTTTTTTCTTCCCTTGGGAAAGGAATTGCTACCTCCCCGTCAACAGACTCGCATCGCTGTTGCTCTGTTGACTAGTTCTTTCTTTTTGGTGTGCTCTATTTCACAGGTTGTGACACAGTTTCACGTCTGCACGTGTCGCGATGACCATCACCAACGGGGACGCTCGAGGGCTTCTGTCCTCGAACACTGAGTTTCTGGACCATACCAAGGCTCTGGAGGTCCTGGAGAAGGAGTACCCGGAGCGAGATGGTCTCGATATCGAGACACTTCTGGATTCCGACAAGCACGGGGCTCTGACCTACAATGACTTTTTGATTCTGCCGGGCTATATTGGTGCGAAGCGAGACGAAAATCTTTGCCCGGGCTGCCTGCTGATCCGTCCCCCTAGGCTTTCCCGCGTCCGATGTCACCCTCGAGACCCCCGTTACGAAGCGGATCTCCCTGAAGACACCGCTTCTATCTTCTCCCATGGACACCGTGACGGAGCACAACATGGCCATTCACATGGCTCTGCTCGGCGGCCTGGGTGTTATCCACCATAACTGCTCGCCGGAAGACCAGGCGGAGATGGTCCGCAAGGTTAAGCGTTACGAGAACGGTTTCATTCTGGACCCCGTCGTTATTTCCCCCAAGACTACGGTGGCTGAGGTCAGAAAACTGAAGGCCACCTGGGGCTTTGGCGGGTTTCCGGTGACTGGTACGTGACTTCTTTTTCCGGACATCTGCCTTCAACATGATGTGACAAAACCTATCTGTATATAACTTTCGTTCCACCGCAGCAGTCACTGCACTGCACTGTGGAGAAACGGATTGTCTGATCCTGTCATTTGTCGATATGACTCGTTGCGATCCATATTGACGGCTTGCTAACATTCGGTTGAATGCAGAAAAGGGAACTCTCCGCTCGAAGTTGGTTGGAATTGTCACCAGCCGCGATATTCAATTCCACAATAATGATGACGACGAGGTTACCAAGGTCATGTCGACCGATCTCATCACCGCTCCCGCGGGCACCACGCTTGCCGAAGCCAATCAAGTCCTGCGGGACTCGAAGAAGGGAAAGCTCCCCATTGTTGACAGCGAGGGCAACCTGGTTTCCCTGCTCTCTCGCTCCGATCTGACCAAGAACCTCCACTACCCTCTGGCCTCGAAGCTTCCTCACTCGAAGCAGCTCATTGCGGCTGCTGCCATCGGAACTCGTGAAGCTGACAAGGAGCGACTCAAGCTGCTGGTTGATGCAGGTCTGGATATTGTCGTGTTGGACAGCAGCCAGGGCAACAGCGTGTATCAGCTTGAGATGCTCAAGTGGATCAAGCAGAATTTCCCTCAGATCGACGTTATTGCAGGCAATGTGGTGACGCGGGAGCAAGCCGCTAACCTCATCGCTGCTGGTGCCGATGGCCTGAGAATTGGCATGGGCAGCGGCAGCGCCTGCATCACCCAGGAGGTCATGGCTGTTGGTCGTCCGCAGGCACTTGCGGTGCACCGGGTGGCGTCGTTTGCCGCACGCTTCGGCGTGCCATGCATCGCGGACGGTGGTATTCAGAATGTTGGGCATATCGTCAAGGGTCTCGCGATGGGCGCGTCAACTGTGATGATGGGAGGTCTGCTGGCTGGCACCACTGAATCACCTGGCGAGTACTTTGTGAGCAACAATGGCCAGCTGGTCAAGGCGTACCGAGGCATGGGCAGCATTGATGCCATGGAGGACAAGAAAGCCGCTGGAAAGAGCGGAAAGGACAGCAAGGCCAGCAACGCGGGCACAGCGCGATACTTCTCTGAGAAGGACCGCGTGCTGGTTGCGCAGGGTGTGTCGGGCTCGGTGGTGGACCGCGGCTCGGTCACCAAGTTTGTGCCGTATCTGATTGCAGGCATTCAGCACTCGCTGCAGGATATTGGCGTTCGCAGCATTAAGGAGCTGCACGACGGCGTGTACAACAAGACTATCCGCTTTGAGATGCGCAGCGGCAGTGCGCAGGCGGAGGGCAATGTTCATGGGCTGCATAGCTACGAAAAGAAGCTGTACTCATGAGGCATGATGGCATGATGGTATGATATTACAATCATGAATTTATACATTATACATGTATTCCATATATATAGCTCGATATTGAGTATGAATACGAAAATGGAAGAATTCGTCGCTGGGCGACTCTTGAATCCTTGTGCGTGAACTCCGCATGAGCCTCGGCTAGAAGTCCGACTCCGCATATCATCTCCTCGGCCAACAGAACCCGCGAGGCAAAGAGCGCCATTCAACGATCCTGATGTCTTTGCCTCTGCTCAATGCCAATGTTGCCGGTCTGTCGAACGGATCTTTGCGATTCGTCGCTTCTTCTTCCCGCTGGTCGCGCCGTTCTCCGCGCGCGGTCCTGTACAATCACTACGCGATGACGATTCCCTTGCACTCTCGTCCCAGCTCCACATCGAGCTCCCCCTCGAAACCAGGCAAGCAGAATGAAATCATTGCAGAGCCAAGACCCAGTTCGAGGTTTGTCCTGAATTTCTTTCCCGCGAGACCAGGGCCAGAGGATTTTAATCTTTACACAGTGTACTCCTCATCTCCGCCCGCAACGAAATCCTCCTCCTGCACCGCGTGCACAATTCTAAATCGTTCGCCTCTGCACACGTCTTCCCCGGTGGTAATGTCTCCGCCGTACAGGACCAGGAGCCCAATGGTGGCGGCAGCGACCTCCCTTCTTCGGATGATATCCGTATTCACTTAGACGCCGCGCCCTACCGTCAGGCTGCGATCCGCGAGCTTTTCGAGGAAAGTGGCATTCTGCTCGCCCGGGACCGTGCGACCGGTCGTCCCGTGCATGTCCCCGCTGAGGAAAGGGAACAGGGTCGGCGCGCGGTCCATAACAATGAGGTGAGGTTTGTGGAGTGGGTGAGACGGTTTGGCGAGGAGGTGGTGCCGGATACGGGTGAGTTTCTCCTATGCGGTAGCTCCTAGATGGTTGGTGGGAAAGGATAATCTGGAGCTCACGGATGCGGTTCACTTGTTCAGATGGCCTAGTGCCGTTTACGCACTGGATCACGCCGCCGAATCTGCCGAAACGGTTTACGACGCAGATGTACCTCTACTTTCTACCTCTCGATAATAACGGGAGTAATGGAGACAGTGCATCATCCCTGCAGCAGGGGGCGCCGCCAAGTGGTGGCCAGCGCGAAGAAATCCAGATCCCAACTGACGACGGCGGTGTCGAGATCGCTGAGGCGCAGTTTCTGCCGGCCAACGCGTGGCTACGCAAGGCGCAGCGAGGGGAGATTATGCTTTATCCGCCGCAGTTTTTCCTCTTGCATCTGGTGTCACAGTTCCTGGACACTGAGAACGCTGCTATTGCTGATACGCCTACGGCTGCTGAGAGCCAGCGGCGGCGCGACGAGTTACTCGCGTTTGTACGCTCGGGTAACCCGCCATGGACGGACAGGTACATCTGCCCGAGAAGTATCAAAATGTTGGATGACAAGCGGGTGGTATTGGCGCTGGATCATCCCGGGCCGGAGCTTGCAGGGTCAGATAAGCAAGGAGACCGCGAGCGGGTGATCTTGGTCAGGTTTACGAAGGACGGGCCGCGGGAAGTGGATGTGCGATGGAGGCGGGAATTTCAAAGTTCTCCGGCTGCGAGTTTATGATCTGATATGATAGGTGACCGCATTATCGATGCCAACAGTAAATAATACTACTCCATATTACGGAGTACTGTCAGAGAGCATTCAAGTTCCAGGAACTGAATGATGAGAATCAACGTGAATTTCCATTGGTAGGACCTTCGCACCAATCATGTCTGCGGATTTTAGATATCACGTGACCCACAACCGGCCTCCGCCTGGGCCGAATTCTTTGCCGTTGACGAACTTTTCGAGCATCCAGTTCACATCGCTACCGATTCCACCCATTACGTCGCAAGTGCACTTCTGAGCAGCACGAAAACAACCACCGTCAAAAATGGAGAACGAAAAGGGAGAAATTGTCGATCTGTACGGAGCCAATTTCTTACATTATTTGGCGAGCTAAACTAATGAATTTACGAATAGCTACGTCCCGCGCAAGTGCAGCGCGACCAACCGCATTATCAAGGCCAACGACCACGCCTCCGTGCAGATCTCCATCGGCAAGGTCGATGAGAACGGTCACTACACTGGCGAGAACCAGGTGTACGCTCTGTGCGGCTTTGTGCGCGCGCGCGGCGAGTCTGACGATTCGCTGAACCGACTGGCGCAGCGGGATGGTTACCTGAAGAATGTCTGGAGTGCGCAGCGATAAATGACTTTGCCGCTGGGTGGGTGAGTCGTTTTCATGCTGGGTGTACAGGGGAGAGAGCATTGGGCTGATCTTTTTGGTTTTGGATAAAGGGTGATGATGTGATGTCAAACGAACTGCGGCTTGGTCGGGTTAGGTTGGGATTTTTCCTTATATTCTGATGGCATTGCTGTTATTATGAAGGGAAAAAGAGATAGATTGGACGTCCTGCCTATCCTGCTCGATCAACGGAGTTCTATTGCACCGCAACTCGATGTGTCTTCCGAGTATTTGTTTTTGTTGGTTCTGTTTTTGCTCGTTACCGGCACATCAAGGCCTCCTCTCACTTTTCCCCTGCGAAAGGAGGTAGAAGAACCCATCCACCACCAGCCGGAGATTATTCCCCCGCCTACTGAAGAGCCGCGGTCGACTCGAGATTACAGGCCGGGGCACAGATACGGGTGGGACATTATTCGTAGAGGCTAGGCTAGTTAGATCATAGCTAATGAGTGTAAGTTTGAGAATAGAGCTACTAGAATCTTGGCTGATAGTCCTCTCCAGCATTGGTTGCCATTCAGAACGGGCATGGTCCTAAACACCCTCTAGTCTTCAGGAGCTGAGGTTGCCACACCTTTATATGCTGGTGAAGTCAATGCCTTTGGTGTCAGCAGGGCCGGCATAAGTAGAAGAACGTGACTTTGGGAATGAAAGGGCCAAAAAGGCTCAGTCGAGCGGCTGCCTTGAGACATTATCTGTACGTAGCAACATGGTAAGCATCCTGCTTCGAATTTCTAGTCGCCCATAGTTATCAATGATCGGGTATACCATCGAGATCTAGTTCTGTTTAGATAATCGAGATTCAATACTTGTTTGCGTGTGCATCGTACTGCTGATGGCTTCCCAGAAACCGCTCAAGATCCTCTACTTTGGTACGAACATCAGCTTCAGATCTTCTTTGGATTATGCTGACTGTACGAGAGATGGCGGCGGAATCCGGTTTCTCCATTCTTCGCATAAATGAGGATATAATAGAGAAGATTCTCGACGAGGCTCGTCGTTAGCCATGTCCCTTGCCCCCCGCGAGCACTTTGACTTGATTGGAGAGATAGGCACGAAGGGTAACGTCCACTGTCGCTTTACCTGGTAGCAGTGACATTCTGAATAACTCAAATGCATTGTATCATCGCGATTGTGCTCGAAAGACTGTGCAGCACGGTCGATGAGGGGGCCTAGCTAGACAGACATTCACGCTGAAATCCATGCGGGTAGTCAAGTTTAATATCCCATTCGAGTTATCTGCCTTCTTTGCAAGATGTCTCGAGGATACAATGAAATCAACAGTCAGGAAATTTTGTACAGAAGAAGGCCTGAAATTCCGCTGAAGCAATTGGCAGTCGACTGCGAAACGTGTACTCATATGGACATGCAACTCGTACAAAGATGTATGTACGGGCATGGGAATACATGGTCAACAAGATTCTATGCATTATAGGACTGTCTTAGCAGTCACCAAAGGTGATATTAACGATTCTCCTACTGTTTTCAAAACATATGTCAACAATCTGAGTGTCGCCTTTGAAAAACAAGGACAGTACAAAGAAGCAGAGGCGTGTAATCGGCTGGCACTGGGAGGAAGAACGGAAGCATTTGGGCAAAATTGCCCGAAAACCCTCATCAGCGTCGACAACATGGGCGTAATTTTTTTTTAACAACAAGAACAGTAGCAAAAGCAGAGGTGATGTATCACCGAGCACTGGAGGGCGAGAGAAGGTGCTGGGTTCGAGTCATCCAGACACCCTCAAGAGCGCCAACAATCTTGCTCGGATCATTGGGAAGAACAAAGAGAACGAAAGAGTTGAGGAATTCACCAAAGAGGCTCAAAGTTACTACCTTTTGGAACACGAATTCTCTAGCGAAGCGGAGCTGCACATCCTCTAAAGGTAGGTACTCTTCCTGTGCGTACTTACATTAAGCAATTGGAAATGAGATACAACTGTCATATGTGCCCACAGTAGGGCAAATATGCTCTATTGACCTAGCACTGCAGAGTTGCAGTTTTACACTGCTATAAGGTGTTGCACGGCATGGAGATTCCATAGGTAAAATGCATCATGGAAATTCAAGGCGCTTTACTCAAAATCGAGGTTGACACTTATGTACTCGTAACTAATTCAAATCTCATCATTCATCTATCAAGCCATTTTATCGAACCATCATTCGATCAAATCAATCCTTATCTAGCCGAACGGCAGGATTGGTCTCGATGAAGTTGAGATCAACCTTGTGACCCAACAGCTCTCGAATATTGCTCACGCCGTACCTGTCCCAATGTTAGCAAATATACAAGTCGAGTCTGGATGGAAATTTTCTTACTTGATCATAGTTGGCCGCTCCAAGCTCAACCCCCATCCGTATACACGCATATCGGGTGGCAGACCCATGGCTTCGAGCATCTCCGAGCGGAACATGCCGCTGTTGCCAATCTCGACCCACTTGCCGAGGCCGTCGTGGTAGCCAAAGATCTCCATGCTGGGCTCGGTGTATGGGTTATACGCGGGCTTGAAGCGCAGCTTGTGGATGCCCATCTTGCCAAAGAACACCTCCATGAATCCGATCAAACCGCCCAGGGCGAGGCCAAAGTCGGCAATCACGCCTTCGATCTGGTGGAATTCCGCCAGGTGGGTTGCATCGACAGCTTCATTGCGGAACACGCGGTCGATACTGAAGTACCGTGCGGGCCGTGGATCCTGCGCCAGCTTGTGCAGCATATATGCAGATACCGACGTCGTGTGTGTTCGCAACACGAGCCGCTTCGCCTCCTCCGGGTTCCATGGATAGCGGTACCCGATGGACCCGTATTTGCCAGTCTCGTGCACCTGCCGCACGTTGTCCCAGTATTCTTGAAAGTCGACCGGCTTGGGCTGCGTCGGTGCTCCGCCTGACGACGGCATTGATGCTAACCGCGAGAGGTGCGGATCATTTGGCGGGTCTGCGCGCGGCGGATCCGCCGTCTTGGGATCAGCAATGTAAAAGGTATCCTGTAGATCGCGGGCCGGGTGTTGCTGTGGCACGAATAGCGCGTCAAAGTTCCAGAAGCCAGTCTCGACGAAGCGGTTGGTGGGCATCTCCTCAAAGCCCATCTCGAAGAAGATGCTGCGGAACTCCTGCCGCACCTTGTTGAGCGGATGCAGCGCTCCAGACTGCGCCGGTGCACCCTTGGCTCGGAAGTTGTAGGGCTTGAGCTGGACCGTCTTCCAGGCGCCGCTGGCCAGCATGTCTGCCGTCAGATCGGTCTCTTCCTTGACGAACTCGCGCGCAAACTTGGGGCCCTTGCGGATCCGGAAGCTGATTGCCTTTTGCAGCGTAACCAGCTTGCGTTTCTTCAGGTCCGCAATCACTTTCGAGTCTGGGTGCGTCTGCGTGTCCTTGATCGCCTGCAGCTGCTCGCGCGTCTCGTCCCGGATCGAGTCCACATTGGGCCGCAGCACGTCCTTGTCCTTCTTAATCCAACCGCGCTTGAACGCATTGCCTTGGCCGACCTTGGCGACGTCTTTACCGACTAAGTTCGGGAGGTCACTGATCTTGAGCCCCTCCATGGCCGCCGCCACGGCTTCAAACACCTTGGCCTCGTGCGACCCATTGGCGGCAATGGACTCGCCTTCCTCCGTCAGCACGACCACTTCGCGGTCTATCGTTTCATATTCGACCATCGATCTCGAGGCCAGTCGATCCAGCGCGGACTTGACTGTCAGAGAGGGGATGGAGGGGAAGGCATCCGTCGAAAGGATAGGGCCCTCGGACGCGGCGAGCGCGTCCAAAACGGACGCCGTCACGTCGGCCATGGTCTTGTTCGGTAAGAACAACAATTCCGTTGTTGGGCTCTCTTGCTCCCCGCCGTTATGACTGTATTCAAATTTGTGATGGCGGGACAGCCCTCCCGCATTGCTTAGTCAGCTCTGGTCACTATGCATACCCGATCGGGTATCTACATTAACCCTACTCGTAGACTTACCAGCTCTTCCAGTCTTCCCATATCCATGGCCATGGCGAACTGAGTTCTTGGACTCGGCATTCATCTTGTCATGAGTCAATTTCGACTAGCATGCCAATATTTTGTAGAGACTCCCGGATCGTCGTTCTCAGTGCTCGTAGGTTTACGGAGGACTCGATAAACTAGTTATTCGCTTCCGAACTGATATTCATCTCCCTCCTTAAAGGACTGGAGATCTTCATCCCCAGGTATTACCCTGATATCTCCGAAAGTCGGGTCCCCTCCTCCACGTTCCAAGGCAGTGACACTGGCGGTCACTTCAATTTGATGACGATCGGCAGCTTTTCCAACCCCTATCTATCATCAGCAGCGATAATCACTCGCGCCTCGGAGTCACATGACATCATAAGGAGCGACAATTGACAAGTGCTAAGCACGTGACTCTGCCAACCCCAGGTTCCACTGGGCGCATTCCCACTTTCTCTCCGAGGAAATGGTCAGCCGACGCCTTAGTCTTGGCTTGATGATTGAGAGCTGATGGCCCAATCGCAGGTCCCATGTGCTCTCCACACTGTCCAATCTCGGCATTCCGACTCAAAATACGCTCTCTGATTGGGTTATATAGGAAGCATTTTGACTGGTCAGCCAATCCCTGCCCCTGTCTGCAGCAGCCAATCAGGTACGCCGAGGCTTCAAATCCAATGCCCAACTCACCGCTGCGAAAAGTGGAATTGCATCGGGGGAGGCTTGGGAAATGAGAGTCGTGGAGGATTCCGCTTGCTTCCATGACCATTTGATGGTGAGATTTCTAATTGGAACGGCTGAATCACAAGGCATACGTCAGTTGTCCTTTCATCATCCACGGTCTTAACCGGCTGTCCGGGTTGTCCCACCGCGTAACAGACTAACAGGACTAGTTAACCCGCGTGCAAGCGAAGCCAATTCGGACCGGCAAAAAAAAGCTCGACCCCGATGATCTCATCTCATGCATCTTGCTCCGGCAGGGCTCCATTGTTCATTTGCTTATCCGGCTATCCCTCACGGCGCGTCAGGCTCCTTAGTGTGGGCGGCCACCCACCCAGTACAGTAGCTGTCAAGTACTTCCGAGCTGAGAGTAAATGGAGGGGCGTCACTCTGTCTGAAACCGCAATTATTTCTCAACGTGTCCTCCCTACTCGAAGTACACATCGTCCTCGTACCGTCCCTCGCAATGACGCACTCCCTAGCCCGACGTACTGTAGATACAAGTGCGAGTTGCGGCGACACGCGGCGGAGCGCTGAAAAGAACCTCTGCTGACCAATCCCATTGTCTTCAATCCATCCAATCACCGCGCGCCGAGCTCCCGTGGCCATTCTCCTGGCACCAATCACAGAAACGTTCCTCCGCGGCCGATCCACTTCTGGCTCCGTCATCGGAGGTACTGATCCCTGATTGGCCACAATTAATGCCCTCTTTTGGTCGTGTGCCCTGAGATTACCTGAGGAAAGACCTGCAAAGGCTAAGAAGGGGCCGCTCCGTGATTCTTTGGGGAGGCGACGCTAGTCCCAATCGGGTTAGTGTCTGCTCCGACGGATGTCGGCCTCCCCCCCTCTTGGGTCTGATTTGGCCGTTGTGGAATTTCTTTCCTGTTTTGCGGGTTGGTGAACCTGTGGTTGTCTGCTTCATTTTCTCTTCCTTTTCAGTTTTCGCTGCAACAAGATTCCCCCTTTAGTGCTGTCGACTGCCGAATTCCGCTCGATCTTTGATAAAATTTCCCCCTCGAGTCCCGTTTCCCGCCAACTCGTGGCGGCCTGAGATTTCAGGACTCCCACTCTCTCACTCACCTCCTCTCGCTCGGTTCTCCCACCCCCCTGCTGCAACCACACGCTCCCCAGTGGTCACCGCGCGTGGACAAGAAAATCGCATCGTATCCGCGTCAATCCGTTCCGCCGTCCCAGTGGTCGCTCGCGTTGGGATTCGGCCTGTGGCAAATCCGCCGACTCGTCGTGTCTTTTTTTCGCCCAATCCCTACCGTCATTCTCTGTGCTGGCTTCTCGCCCGACATCCCCATGTCACGGACATAATCCCTCTTTCAACCCTCGTGTTTCCGACCGGCAGTGTTTCGCAGCACAGGGTAGTGTCGGTCTTTTTGTCCCTGGTCGGGCAGTAAATCGGAAGGAAGACAACAAGGAAATCAAAGTAAAAGTCCCGCAACCGTGGTTGACCGCCCAGGGCGAGAGTCCAGGTCACCATGACGGTTGTCGAAGACGCCACTCTGTGGGCGGCGGCCGATATCATCAAGGGCTTGGCCCAACAGGACCTGCTCAGCGATGATGTCTCCGACGCATCGGCCTTGAGTGCCCCCATCCCGGAGGAGATCAAACTCCCCGGTGCCGATACCGATGGGAAGATCGCCTTGCAGAATGAGCTGCTGGCGCTCATCCGTCGGGTGAATGGTTTGGAACGCGAACTGGTGAGTGTCCACGACGACATTCTTGGGACCACTGTCCTAACTGATGGTGCTCCGGCGTACCAGCAGCAGAAGAGACCCCGGAAATCTCGTCATCTGAAAAGGAAATACTCCGCCGACGGCGACTGGGAACCGCAAGAGGAAGACGATCACGTCGTCTCAAGTCCGGACAGTGTATTCATCTCCAGCCCGGAAAGCGCCAGAATCCCTGGTGACGACGACGATGAGGATGACGAGTTGGATGAGCACACAAAGTTCCTGCTCCGACAGGATCCCATTGGCCGGTTGAAGAGGAATCATCAGATTCTCCTCGAGCATAGAGCGCGATGGATCCAGCTCGAGCGCCAGCTGGAGGCGGCCCGAGGTGAAACGGGCGATGCGGTCAATCGAGTCGACCGGGATCGCGAAGGAATGTATGAACGTGAACTGCGCAAGCATCGTCAGGCAAATGAAGCCTTCCAGAAGGCCTTCCGGGAGATTGGTGGCATCATTACCCAAGTCGCCAACGGTGATCTGTCCATGAAGGTGCAGATCCATCCCATGGAAATGGATCCCGAAATTACTGCTTTCAAACGCACCATCAATACCATGATGGACCAGCTGCAAGTCTTTGGCAGTGAAGTGTCCCGTGTCGCGCGTGAAGTCGGCACGGAGGGTATCCTGGGCGGCCAAGCCCAGATTACGGGCGTCCACGGTATCTGGAAGGAGCTGACCGAGAACGTCAACATCATGGCGAAGAATCTCACCGACCAGGTGCGTGAAATCGCGTCCGTCACGACCGCCGTCGCCCACGGTGATCTCAGCAAGAAGATCGAGAGCCGTGCCAAGGGTGAAATCTTTGAGTTGCAGCAGACGATCAATACCATGGTGGACCAGCTGCGCACATTCGCGACCGAAGTCACACGCGTCGCCCGCGATGTCGGCACTGAAGGTGTGCTGGGTGGCCAGGCGCAGATTGATGGCGTCCAGGGCATGTGGAGCGAGCTGACGCTGAATGTCAACGCCATGGCCAACAATCTGACAACCCAAGTGCGCGATATTGCCACGGTCACCAAGGCCGTCGCCAAGGGTGATCTGACCCAGAAGGTGCAGGCGAACTGCAAGGGCGAGATTCTCGAGCTCAAGAACATCATCAACAGCATGGTGGACCAGCTGCGGCAATTCGCGCAGGAAGTCACAAAGATCGCCAAGGAAGTCGGCACAGATGGTGTTCTCGGTGGTCAGGCCACTGTGCATGGCGTTGAGGGTACCTGGAAGGACCTGACCGAGAACGTCAACCGGATGGCCAACAACCTGACGACCCAAGTCCGCGAGATCGCTGACGTGACCACGGCCGTCGCAAAGGGTGATCTGACCAAGAAGGTTACCGCCAACGTGCAGGGTGAGATCTTGGATCTGAAGAACACCATCAATGACATGGTCGACCGTCTGAATACGTTCGCTTTCGAAGTCAGCAAGGTCGCACGCGAAGTCGGCACGGACGGCACGCTGGGCGGCCAGGCCAAGGTGGACAATGTCGAAGGCAAATGGAAGGAGCTGACCGATAACGTCAACACCATGGCACGCAACCTGACGCAGCAAGTGCGTGGTATCTCGGACGTGACCCAGGCCATCGCCAAGGGCGATCTGAGCAAGAAGATTGAGGTGCACGCGCAGGGTGAGATCTTGACGCTCAAGGAGACCATCAACAACATGGTGGACCGGCTGGCCAAGTTCGCAACGGAGCTGAAACGCGTCGCGCGCGACGTCGGTGTCGATGGCAAGATGGGTGGTCAGGCCAACGTCGAGGGTATCTCCGGTCGCTGGAAGGAGATCACCGAGGACGTCAACACCATGGCCGAAAACCTGACATCCCAGGTGCGCGCATTTGGCGAAATCACCGATGCCGCTACCGACGGCGACTTCACTAAGCTGATCACGGTCAACGCGTCCGGCGAAATGGACGAGCTGAAGCGCAAGATCAACCGCATGGTTTCGAATCTGCGAGACAGTATTCAGCGTAACACGGCAGCCAGGGAGGCAGCCGAACTGGCCAACCGGACCAAGTCGGAGTTCCTGGCCAATATGAGTCACGAAATCCGTACCCCGATGAACGGTATTATTGGCATGACGCAGCTGACATTAGACATGGACGATCTCAAGCCATACCCGCGTGAGATGTTGAATGTCGTGCACAACCTGGCCAACAGCCTATTAACGATCATTGACGACATTCTGGATATCTCCAAGATCGAAGCGAACCGGATGGTCATTGAGAAGATCCCGTTCACGGTGCGCGGCACTGTCTTCAATGCGCTCAAGACATTAGCGGTCAAGGCGAACGAGAAATTCCTGAACCTGGCATATCAGGTCGACAGCTCGGTGCCCGACTACGTGATTGGCGATCCATTCCGACTGCGACAGATCATCCTCAACTTGGTCGGCAACGCCATCAAGTTCACCGAGCACGGCGAGGTCAAACTCACAATCTGCAAGGCCGAAAAACCAGAATGCAAGGACGACGAGTACGCATTCCAGTTCTCGGTTTCGGACACGGGTATTGGTATCGAGGCGGACAAGCTGGACATTATCTTCGACACATTCCAGCAGGCCGATGGATCGACCACCCGACGATTTGGTGGCACTGGTCTAGGATTGTCCATCTCGAAGCGGTTAGTCAATCTGATGGGTGGTGACGTGTGGGTGACCTCCGAGTACGGGCACGGCAGCACGTTCCACTTTACATTGGTTGTGAAGCTGGCCGACCAGCAGCTTAGTGTGATCAAGCCGCAGCTGGAGCCGTACCAGAATCACCGAGTGTTGTTCATTGACAAGGGCAACACGGGTGAGCACGCCGGGGAGATCACAGACATGCTGCGACAACTGGGTCTGCAGCCGATCGTCGTCAGGGACGAGGACGAGGTGCCACCGCCCGAGACGCCAGATATGTCCGGCAAAGGATTCCCGTCGTACGACGTGATCATTGTGGACACGATCGAGACGGCGCGCAACCTGCGGACATTTGATGAGTTCAAGTATATCCCGATTGTGCTGTTATGCCCGGTGGTGTCTGTGAGTCTCAAGTCGGCGCTCGACCTGGGCATCACGTCGTATATGACGACGCCGTGCCAGCCGATCGACCTGGGCAATGGTATGTTGCCAGCACTCGAGGGTCGGTCGACACCGATCACGACGGACAACTCTCGGTCGTTCGATATCCTGCTGGCAGAGGACAACGAGGTGAATCAGAAGCTAGCAGTGAAGATTCTCGAGAAGTGCAACCACGGCGTGACGGTGGTGAGCAACGGCCAAGAGGCGCTGGAGGCCGTCAAGAAGCGACGATACGACGTCATCCTCATGGACGTGCAAATGCCCGTCATGGGTGGCTTCGAGGCGACGGCCAAAATTCGCGAATACGAGCGGGAGAACGGGCTGTCGCGGACTCCCATCATTGCGCTTACGGCACACGCAATGCTTGGCGATCGCGAGAAGTGTATCGAGGCGCAGATGGACGAGTACCTGTCGAAGCCGCTTAAGCAGAACCAGATGATTCAGACAATTCTCAAGTGTGCAACGATGGGTGGTACGTTCCTCGACAAAAATAAGGACTCGCGACAAGGCGAGGGGAGCAGTAATAATAACAATAACAAAGAGAAGAACGGCAACAACAACAAGAACCAGCCCAAGGCGATTACCAACGGAAGCAGTAACTCGCAGGATAGCCGGGAAAGCAAAGCTAATGGCAAGGAGAAGGAGAAGGACAAGAAAGTTAATAATAATGACAAGGAGAAGCAGCGGCTTAGTGAGAAGGAGAAACGGACAAGTGAGAGGGAAAAGAGGGTTGGTCGATGATACACGTCCCCGGAGTATCTTTTTTTGTTTGACTGACGAGTACAGGACATTTCGGTCCGACTGAGCCGCAGCTAGATAGAACCGCTTGACTCTTGACTCTTGACTTTGATGCATGTTGACGTTGGGTGTTGCATGGCATTGACTTAACTTGATACCGCTGGTTTATGTTATTTGATTCTGGTCTACAGTTGCTATGTTTTGTCTGTATCATTGGTTTTGGTGTTGGAGCATGGAGTTTTATGAGTTATCTGTTCAGTTGTGTTGACTTTGCTCACTCCTGTTACTAGGGTTTACGTGGTCACGTGGATGGCTACAACCTGCATGAACCTGATCAATCTTCAACAAATAGTTCTATTCTTCCAGTTGTCATTGCATACTTCATAGTGGATCTGAGTAGAACTAGCCTTCTTTGTAGTCCGGGACAAAGGATGTTGCTTTTTCCATAGCCCAAAGTATGGAGCCGTAGCTAAAGATGGATATGTTCTTTGTGAGTACCAGGGAATTGGATTCGCGGGGCGTATCCTAGCTTACTGCTTACTCTGCATGGCGACTAAGCAGAGCCAGAATGAATGTCTTGTGAATGGATTTGTATGGTTTAACGTGTTGTTTACAGCCGAGATATGACACGGCACGACACGCACGGCGAGCATTTTGTGCCTGTCCAGTCAACAGGGAAGATCTGTCTCTCTTCGGCATTCCCAGCTAAAGGCCTTATTGCGAGCGAGGGGGAGACATACTATTATAAACCTCGCTTTTGAATGAAAAAGACTGCCGTCGCCACACAGAGAAACGGATCAAAATGCATCCAGTGCAAGCCACCGTCACTGCAGCTGCAAGACACATCGTCGGCGATGACGACCTTTTCCCCGAAGCCGCAACGATTGTTACCTGTCGAGCCCTGACCCTAATCCCGTCCTCGAACTCGAACTCGAACTCACCCTCGAGTATTGTTGACACCGAGAGGAGGAATATCCTCGCCCAATATGCATCGTGGCGAGAGGATCCAACAACAATCACCATCACAAGCCCACATAACGAACAACATGCTACGAACGCACTGACTATGCTACAACGCGTCTCCGCAGCAGTTGATTTTTTCACAGACTGTTACATTGATGATGCTACTCGCTGGAAACGGAATTTTGAGACAGGGGAAGAGATCCGGCGAGCGTTGTTCCGGGTCCAGGTGTATAATGAATTATTCCGTGTTCCTCCTGGATTGGACGAAGAGGAAATGCTTTTTCTGGGATTGTTTTCTACGGAGGAAGTGGAGGTTATTGGTTGTGTGTGTGAGTTTTTGTTTCGGTATTTTTCGCCTGGTAAGTATCACCAGGATGGTCTTGGAGAAGTTGTTCATAATGGTTGGTAGTGTTTAATGAAATCGCCAACATAAATGACTTCTGGGCACTCCAAGGCGTCATCCCAAGTGATTTCTGGCCTGGACGGATATGGGAGAACCCATGGTTGAGACAAATTGTTCGCGAGGCCTCCCTTTCCCAACCAGTAGTTTGAAGACCGCTGATGATGAAGCTAGATTGCCAATGGTCTCCCCCTCCTCCACGCCGTAACACAGGCTCATTCCCAGGAATGCCGCTCTGCGATTCTCACATCGAGGCTTGGAATGCGAAGATCGTATTTACTGGATCGGATAATCGGGGTATTACCATACCTGCTGTCTTCTGAAAACGATGATGAAGATGATGGGAAGATTTGGAACAGATTCCAGATGGGATGGGCGACGGTAATTCGGAGGAGAGAGAATGTCCTGAGCAAAAAGCAGAGGAATATCGTCCCGGAAAGGGAAGAGAATGATGATGGGAAGAAAAGTGAGGTGATGGAGGTGTTTACTGTTATGCCGATGCTTAAGTGCAAGGCGTCGGTGGTGTCTATTTGATATGGCAGGTGTACGGAGCACGAGTACGCATTTATAAATGAAATCAGTCTATTATTCTAGCTAACTCATAGCCAAATCTTTAATCTAGGAATTAATGATATCAATGCAGTCTCAATCGCCGTCGATACGTGAAGAATGCCCGACGTGACGGGGGTTTTCTGCCCGGATACATTGCAAACGTTCGTCCCAGAGACCGAGTTTGCGCTTCGGAATTGCGCGGATTGGCCCGAACGGCCCGTTTAACTGCCATGATAGTGCCGGTGGTATCGGTAGAAGCAGGTGCGGCCATCGCTGAGATGGATGCTTCCGCTGCAGCAGCCACAGCGGCCACTCGCTCGGACGGGACGGCCGATACCGCTGGAGCAGGAGCTGAGGTCGACGGAGCAGTAGACTCTGCCGGAGCCGATGTCGGGATAGATGGCGAGACGGGTAGAATCGACACGGGAACCGTTTCCGTCGCAGTCTCCGATGAGAACGGCGGCACACCGATGGACGCCTGCCGAGCGGGCACCGACATCGACGTTGTTTCCGTCGGAGAGACTGAGATAATGACAGAGCTAGGGCTAACGCTGACGCTTGGAACAATGAATGGCACTGCGACAGAGGCGGTGCGAATTTCGGACACTGTCACGGAGACCATGGAAGGGACCACGCTGACACTGACGCTAACGCTGACGCTGCTGTCTGGTGCGACCCGGGCGGGGGCAGAAACAGCGACGGAGCTGGTGGTGGTTGGTAACACGGAGACTGCAGGAATGGACGAGGGTGACGGGATTGAAGACGACGAGATGGCGCGCAGAGGGACAGATGGGACCACTTCGCTGCTTGCAGGGGGGCGTGAGGATGGAGACGCAAATGGTATCGACGACAGAGGCCCGGGCAACGATAGAATCGATCGAACTTGCTCAGACGGCACTGCCGCCACGAATGTAGCCGTCGCTGGTTCAGCACTGCTCGGACAGACGACCACCGTCGTCGTCACGGTGACGGGTGGTGGGCACACCACGGAGGGAGTGATGGCCGATCTCGTCGCAGACGAAGTCAATGGCATTGCTGTCGTTGTCGGGGAGGGCGCAGACCCGGCTCCAACAGCTACTGCACCTAATCCCGCTCCTGCTCCCGGGCCAGGTTCCGCTTCATTTGCGGGCTGGCGGCTTGACCAAGGGAAGATATGCGGGACAGCCTGCGGGAGAGCATGACTAGACGACGCGGTAAACGCCAGAATAAGGGCGGCGATGGATCTCATCTTGAGCCGGTGCGGGAGGTGAACTGCAATGAGTGTCTTTGGACTAAATGACAACCAAAGAGGAGCACGAGACGTGGATGAGGGATACAATTGCGCATTTAATGTTGAGACTCTTCCGACAGATCCGGACGCGATGGACCAATGTTCGAAGGACTGGTCTAGATGGGTGGTTCCATGGGCAGCATTGAGCTAATGACGCCGAAGAGGATAATTTGTCGAATGAACGAACTTCCGTGAAGTCATGAATCATTGACGGATATCGTCTCCGATGACTGTCATGATTAGAGCATTCCGTAAATCCGGTCTATCTATCATCGCCATGTCAATCTCGTATCTAAAATACAGCCCATGGTTGCTTCCACCCAACAGCCAGCACCTTCGCGGCCATAAAAGTCAACACTCCGGCAAAGTAGCACGCGGCCGTGAAGGTAATGAGGCCCCAGTAATCTCCGTTGTTCCTCGCGAGAATCTCGCCCGCGATGGGAATACCCGTCAGAGTGCTAGACACTGGTTAGCACTGTCACGCACTCAAGGGAACAATATACCTACCCAAGACTAACTATTGTGTAAGATGTAGCGTAGTAGCGTCCATAATTCTCTGTCTTGCATAATTGTCCGATACATACCGGCGTGAGACCAATGTTGCTGCCACTGAAGAATCCAAAGAGTAGCGCATAGACGATCAGCAACGCCTTGCTGTCACCCGCAGGAAGCCAAAGACATGCGGTTGTCAGCATGCATCCCAGCACCGTCACGATCATCGCGTTGTACCGCCCGACGTAGTCCGCAACGAACCCAGGGAGCGCGCGACCAACCACGGAGCCGGCGTTGAGAACCGCCAGGATCTGATACGAGAACGACTCGGAAAAGCCCGTCGCTAGGGCATACGACGAGATATATGCGAGCGGCACAAACAGCCCCCATTCGATCAGGAATATCCCCCAAGTGGTGGCCGTAAAGGGCGCGTTGCGAAAGATACGGAAATCTGGCAAGATGTTCTCCTTGGACGCTGGCTTCGACGGGAGCCGCGAACGAACAAGGATGCACGAGATTCCGCAGGTCACAAAGCAGACCAAGGCGACGGCACGCGTGGCCCACGCAAATCCAACCTTGGGAAACAAGCTCTGCAGCATGAACGGGAATGCAATGCCGCCCAACGAGCCGCCCGTCGCCGCCAGCCCCGTGGCCATCCCCCGCTTCCGCAAGAAGAAGTGGCCGACTGCTGCAACCACTGGGGTAAAGATCAGCGTAGTGCCCAGGCCGTTGAGGATCCCCAGAACTAGCATAAAGTGCCAGTACTTGGTGCAGAACCCGACCAGGATCATTGATAGCACAATCAGGACCGATCCCGCCGGCACGAGCATCCGGGGGCCCTTGGCATCGAACACGGGTCCAACCTGTATGCCGCCAAAGAAGACCAGAAAGTTGTAGACACCAAAGATCCATCCCACGGCCCCATCGCTGTGGTCCCGCAGTTGGTTTCTCGTGAGATATGCTTGGAATGTTCCGATGGTGTTAACCAGACCTAAAGAGCCAAACAAGCCCATAAAGCTTCCAAACACCACGAGGTATGCCTCGAGGCCGCCTTCCGGGTAGGTGTTGCCGTACTGATCGGTCGATATCCGGCTCACCGTGTGTCCCAGCGTGGCCGCATCACGGCCCGCGTCCGCTTCTGAACTGGAGCTTGAAGTGTCTTCATTATCCGACGATGACTGCTGATCTGGTGCTGCTGCGCCGCTCCCCTCGTCGTCCGCTTTTTGGTCGGGATGGTCATCGCGATCCGGGCTCGTCGCAAGCTCTTTTTCCGGGCCGGCAGAATTGCCGGTGGTCATTGTACCAAACAACTAGGGAAAGACAGCGAGACAATTCTTTATACTTTACTGCCCCGAGACCGCAGCCCCCGACTGGTGACCAGAGAACCTCAACCGAGTTTTATAGGGCCAAGGCGACACCAGGTTTGGACTTGGTCCCAGAAGAGCTCTAGAGAGTCAATTCAAGAGCAATCTTCCGCGGTTTTAGACCTAGCACACTAAGGCGGATCTCGGACGTTGACCGGAAAATTCGAGAATCGGCATCATAAGCGGTCAACGCTGCGAAAAGTCTAGACTTTCTGTCTTGGATTGGTCACTTCAACGACAGCGTTCAAGTCACTTCACGCAAACACCCAGAGAATGAGTGACAAATACATAGAAAAAAATACCGGAAAAGCTTGATCTACCGTCAGAGACCTACCGTTTTCGGAAAAGCTCGATCTGCTATTCGGTGTCAGAGCCGGGATCGATGTCGCGTCTCTACACCGCCTTCCTAAAATAATATAGAGCAGTGACATGTATTGCAGCAAAATTCTTTTTCAGGGAGAATTAGTAGTGTTGGGCCTGTGAATCCGATTCACGTGATTAGCGGTGGAGTACAGTGCATGTGGCGTCAGGGCTCTGACCATATTACTCGTGACCATTGCGGTTGAGTAAGACGGAGGTTCGGGTATTAGATGGGAGCTCGACTATTGGTCTCACCGCTACTCTTACATTCAGTTAGTTCGTCCTCCAGTTTTTTTGGCTTGAGAGTGCGCTTTTTGTATGTAGTGTGTGAGTGTACGTGTGTGTTCAGGCCGTTGTTCTCTACAGTTGATTGCTGTGTATTGCGATTTTTGCCGTTCGGTTTTACGAGCAAACGACTGGACTCGTACTGTTTCGTTCTTTAGTTGCATTGTCCAAAACTCTGCCGTCAGTAGGTTTCCCCTGCGCAAATCAATGTTCAAATTTCAAATCGAGTGAACTACAGCAGAGGTGTACAAAATAAAAGAGGATCTCTTGACGACACTCTTGCGACCTTCGGCGCAATTTATTGGAATGTGGGATACGATGACGTCCATGAGCAGATTGGTTTGATCCAACGAATGTTCGAGTGGAATGCCGCTCTTTGATACCTACTAGACAACAGTATATCTTCGCTCTGATCTAGCTGCCAGTCCATGATCTACTATCTCATAATGGAATCCACGTACATACTCATTGATTGCTGCTCGAAATGCCACACGACTTACGCCAAATACAAACTTCTCGCTCCGTATTACGAGTCTGCAAAGCATTTATCCGGCGGCTCGGGTCTGGCCCCTTTATGAAGTACCGCGAAAGGAGCTGGCCAATTAGGCTATCAGACCGCTCCCGGAAGCCAGGCACCAGTGAGAGCGTGATACGAGCCATTTGAGATGATAATGCCACGCTGTTAGCAGAAACAAGTACTATCCTCAATTCAACGCGAACCTCGATTATCCAAGATCCTGTTCTGAAATCTCCCGTTCATTATGGGTGATGGAGGAGCTTTGTGCAATTACCCTCGTAGCAGGTCAAGAGAAGCGTGTATACTATGACATTATTGGCGCTTTGCCCCTGGAGCTCGTGCTTCAGATCGTGGAATTTCTAGATGAGGTCGACATCGTCCGGAGCCAAAGGGTGTGTCCGGGAAATAAATTGCTCATTTACCGATGTCCAGTCCTAACAGCGAGAAGGTCTCCAAACGATGGTGCGAAATCTTCTCGAGCAACGCGATCATTAGGATCATATTGTCACGGGCACTTGCGACGTTGGGCATAGAGAGCACGGATGTCGCAGCCGCCAACGTCACAACCTATATTCGATGGGCACATAATTTGCAGTTTGATCTTCCTGTCAAGAAGGTTTTTCTTCCCTGGCCAAACCCGCTTGCGTTCAGAAGGTACCGATCTGTCGGCTACAATTCGCGCCGTCTGTACTACGTCATACATCACGGCACTGAGGAGGCAGCCGCTATACTTGATCTCGAGACCGGAAAGAGGTCCATCTGGACTGATGACGCTGGGAGAGCTATCGACCACATCTATCTATCTGATCGCTATCTTTTTATGCTCACCGTGGATGGGTAAGGAGGATTTGTCCATTGTCAAGGTTACTAGCAAAGCAATCACTGATTCATGTTGGTAGAGTCATTTTAGAGCGGGATATACAAACTTCAAGCGGGTGGAGAGAAAAGCTATTCCCTCGGGCTATCAAGCGTCTGACTGTTGAGAAGGGCAAGTTGATCATACTTCCAGGGTCCCTGGATGGGCCCCGCCCCCTCTGGATTTGGGATCTGCATACAGATCAGGCTAAAACAATTGGCTTCTTCCAACATCCCGATGGAAGTTTCTGGCACATGGACGCTGACGAGAGCGTGCTGGTGACATGCGACATAAACTGGGACGCAGATCCTCCATTGGTGCATCAGACTAAATGGACGTTGGCCCGCTGGGAGGTGCTCGACTGGAAGACGTTCCACCTCTCATTGCGGGGTCGTCGTGTGTCCAACAACGACATTTTCAAAATACATCATCGCACCTACGGTCGTAAGACGGAAGCCGAGTTGCAGCTTAGGGATGGCTGTACTACGCTTTATCTCACATATGACCATGTTGTTGATCGGATAAGCGTCCGATGGCTCGACTGCGCAGAGCCCATCAAGAATCACATTGGCTGCCCCTGTTATGGCATCCCTCTTGCTCCACACATTTATTATCGCTGGACATCTCTGCGCGGTGGAATCGCAGTCTGCGACGCCGCCACGGATATGGTAACTGTGCATCCATACCAGCTCGATTCGCGGGAGATCTATATCCGCCACCGGTTGAGTAGCCCTCCGCCCCCGTCCTCGGACAGAGACTACTTTACTAGTTTCATCATGAGCTTTTGCTTGGTTCCCTTTGGCGATCGTGAGGTATTTGGAACAGCCAGCAAGGACGGCATGCAGCTCTGGTTTTTCAATCCTGACTTTGTGCCTGATGTCCCGGATGCAGAACCTATTCTCGCCATGGAGGAAAGTGGGTGATTGACGAATAAAGTCTAGAGCATTTTGCTGAATGAATAAAAATCACAAGCAGTAGTGCGCTCGAGTTAGGACCTTTCGTGCTTCTGACCGAGAAGGCACATCGAGAAACGACTGTTACTGTAGGTCCCTTGGAGACATTTACACCTAATAAATTGATTAGGCCCTAGCTGCTACTCCGAACAGCTTCATCAATCCCGCTGTTGCCACCGTCGCTGATCTTCTGAAACGAATTAGTACCGTGCTTTCGTAAAGTTAGGGTTAAGGTCTCTCTGCGAAAGAGGTTTCGTGAGATTTCTTCCAGAACGTCACGTGCCGCATCCTAACTAAGCCCAGTTGTGGGGGGCCACCATCCGTCTCGCCCTCTGATTTCGAATTGCAGTTCGATCGGGTGACTTCACACTTGACCGGAGAGTTGGCTCGCTGGTCGCCTGGTATGTGTGCCACTGCACTGTGGTATGATTGGTTGTTTCTGTTTGAGCGAATCCTTCGATCTTCAAACGACTTGGTTCCATCTCCCCATACCTTCCCCAAGTTTCCTCAAAACTTTGAAACGATTTTGGCCCCATTGTTTGAACGCCAATCGCCGATGCTCGATGAAGCTATCAGGGTGTTGATACTGCAAGTAACTTGCCAACACTACTCAGGACTGCGAGCTATGCAACTCATACACGCAGTCAAGAAGACAGAACTGGACAGTCGATCAGAAAATTTGATTACCGTGCAGACAAGCGATGTGAACCACTCTTCAAGCTACCGCCCTGCTCTCCTGCTACAATTCTTATTAGTCCCATTTAAATAAGCCCGGAGTACTTCTAACGTGATAAACTGCCGTTAGCTTGGCCTGCTTTGACAAATTGAGATTAACCCGATCTTCAGTATGGATCCATCCAAAGAGATCTCTGCTTCTCATGAGAGCCCGAGTGGCTGTCGATCGCCGTTGCCCGTTCCAATCCAACCAACACGGTGACATAATTCTGGGCGTTGGTCCATATGGATAATATGTTCAGGAACGAAACTCTTCGCGATTCCTGCCTGAAACACCTTCGTGTGAATACGTCCATGTGCCGAATGCTACTCTCGACAAGTGTGGATGACAGCTCTTGAAGACTAAAGAGACATGTTCCCTATTACCCACTTGGCCTTATGCATTGGCGTAGTAATGCTAGTGAATTAATATTTCTGGGAGGAGGTTCTTGAAACAAACTAACAAACACTTGCATCGATCCGAGCAAACGGGATGAAGGGGCGGACGTAATAGATCCCATACTTCGGCCCATGGCATCCTGATCGGGAGTAATGCTCTGGCCCCCAACAGAAGCCCAGAACCCAGGTTCGCAGTTCCATGCCCGTCCATGGTACACGAAGAAGATTTAGAGGCAATTCTTTCGACATGAATAAATGATAGGCATTGGATATAAATCAACTCTGGGCCCATGTTTAGAGGAGCCGAAGTTGCGTTTGTTACTTTCCCGAAAGTGTTGCGCGCAAAGCGTGGAGGAACGGAGGAAAGCAGTTGCACCCAAGATGAAGTTTCTCCTCGCGTCGCTTCTTGTAGGATGTCCAGCCCTCTCCCAAGCGCTCACTCTCTATGCGACCCACTACTCCGGACATCTCTACACACTGGAGTTCGACCCCGTGAAGCAAAAAATTCAAGTCAAGCACAAACAGGATGACTGCGGCATCTCTCCTAGCTGGCTCACTATCGATCGCGAAAGCAAAACTCTCTACTGCTTGGATGAGTCCGGAAACGCTGTCAGTGGAATAAGCGGCAATCTAACTACGTATCTCATTGCGGCCGATGGCATGCTGGCGAAGCAAGTGCAGGTCAAAACACTCCCCGGAGCCGTGCACGGTACAGTATACGGCAAAGACAAAAAATTCATTGCTCTTGCCAACTAGTACGTCTCTTTTCGTGCCATCGTGTCTTGAATAGTATCATCCTGGATGCTGACTGTTACAAGTGGCTCCGGTGCCGTCGAAACTTTTTCTCTTCCACTCCACAATTCGCAAGGCAATCTCCAGAGTTTCCTCTTTGGATCGGCGAAGGGCGCCTCCCAACCGCATGCAGCATACGTGGATCCCGTAACCAAGTCGTTCCTTTGGGTTCCTGACCTGGGCGCGGACTTGATCCGCGTCTACTCCATCGATCAAGAAACGGGCCAGCTGGCGCTGTGCCCTGACGTTCCCCCTGCGAAGCCAGGCAGCGGTCCCCGGCACGCAGCCTTCATCACAGGGCCCGGCGGTAGCTCGAGGATGTATGTGGCCAACGAAAAATCTAATTCGTTGTCAGTATTCGACGTCAATTACGGCGGCAATTTCGACAAGCGCACTGAGGATATGAGTACGCTTTTCGGGAAGCGCTACCCTCCGAGGCTTGTCAAGCGGAGTGCTCCTCTTTTCTGCCCTACTGTGAAACACAAGGAAGAAATTGTTTTTGACAACGTCAAGCCGGACACCAAGGCCAACCTCGCTGAGATTCGTGCTGTTGATAACCGACATCTGTATGTCTCCCTACGTGGTGACAAGTTTTTCGCCAATTTCGATTCCATCTTTCACCTATCTGTCGGAGGACATGGTAATGAATCAACGGAGTCGATTGAATCGTCCTCAAGGGTGACTGCATCGTCAAGCCAGATACCCTTCCATACTGGAACAGCTCGGGACCCTGGATCAACCAAATCGTGTGAAGAAACACACTCGACGGGAAATACCCGGCCGACTGAATCATCAACCAAAGCGCCTAAAGAAACTCACACGACTCAGGGCACCAATCAGACCGTACAGAAACGCACGGATATACCAACCTCGTCGAGAAACGACGGCCCGAAATCTACTGCTTTCGTGACAAGTACAGGTGAACAAACTGAGCAGAACGAAAGATCCGGACCCACTGATTCGCACAACGATGAAAGCATCCACAACGGCGAGATCAAGGTTCACCGCTACCCATCTTACGGCTCCATACCGCGCACATTCGATATCAGTCCTGATGGTCGTTACCTTGCGATCGGCAATCAATTCAGTGCAAACATTGCTATCGTTCATCGGAACCCCAAGACCGGTGAACTCGGTGGTATCCTTACTGTCATAAGTCTCCCGCCGAAAGGTAGTGAGCAAAGCTGGAACGGTATCAGCAGTGTCATTTGGGGCTAAGCCCAATGAACTTTTGGTCATGATTTTCTCTGAAATGATTTTGCGATGAGATGTGAGTTCATTGTGAAAAGCTCTGCATTGTACTACACTTCGGCACTAGATGATGACCTTGCTAGGTCACTGTTCCATAGTGACCTGGCCAGTTGTCGAACGAGCTACGCACTAGTGGCTAGGGTGGAAGATTCCTCGAAATTTCTCGTCTCTAGTCAATTTATCAAATCCCTGTACTACTCTGGACAAGACCTCATCTCCCGCCGCTGTTACCTTTTGACGCTGAATGACTATGCAACGAAGTGCTCGAACTTTCCGAGATGTTAGGGTTAGGGTTTTGTTATTGATTAGAGTTACTAAACTCCACGTGACATTTCACCTTAGGGAAAGTCATATGTGTGTAATCGTCTTACCCAAAAAATGCACTTAATCCCCTATGTGCGATTCGTACGTCACGTGAACAGAATTATGTAATGCATTCCTGGGACGCTCCCCTACTAGATACAGAATTCCTCAGGCGCTCCCCCTCCCAAATCCGATAATTCCTGAGACGCTCCCCCGTCAGATCTGGAAATTCCCACAACCAAATTTGCAAATTCTTTTACCCTCTACGGAGTATGACGTCCAAGAGCAGCCGAAAATTGTCCTACATTTGATGTCATATGCTAGCTAAATAATCAGAACAACAGCTTGTTGTCATCTCGATTCACTCAAAGTTCCCCGTACAGAGTCTTCCGCTTACGTTCTCCATGGAAATTCCATTCACACGATCAAAACCCGAAAAATCTTGCCAGTTCACCGGTATATGGATTGTCTCGCAATGGTGGCAGACAACCATGGCGGTGGACGTACTTCCACCAGTACTCGATCGCCCCTTTCGGCAGACGCTTAACGTCTGGGTCATCCCGGAGCCACTCGGGAATTGGCGGGACATGACCTCTGAATCTCCCAAGCGTACCAAATGGAACACCCTCCTTTCCAGGCGGGAAGTGCCCACGAAGGGCGCTTAAACCACTTGGATGGCTCTTCCTCCTTCGAATTCGACCGGCTCGACGGCGGACGCTCTGAAGCGGTAGGCTCGGGTGTGGAGGTAGCTGGAGTTTCATTGTCGGTTGAGGAAGAATCTCCGACTTTGTTTGACTTGTTGCCATCCAGCGCAGGGCGCTTCAACCGCTTGGATGACCGTTCGTCCTTCGAAGTCAATCGGTTCGACGACGGACGCTTTGAAGCAGTAGGCTTGGAAGTCGAGGTAACTGGGGTTTCGTTGTCGCTCGAGGAAGAATCTCCGACTTTGTTTGCCATGTCGCCATCCAGCGCAGCATCCTGGATTTTGCTCAATGTCCGCTCGCGGAGTCTCTTGAAAGTCCGCCAGGCTTGTTTATATGATATGTGGTGGCCCCTTTCTTCTTCCCTGTCACGAATAGTCGCTGCCGACGCAGACTTGTCCTCTGCCAGATCTCGATGTGCCTGACTGAGGTAATCTACCGACGAGGATGCTCGCCAGTCGCGATGCGTGTCTGGAGAGCAACTATGCGGAACGGATATTGTCGTCCTCGCTTTTCCAGTTCTCTGATCGATCGTGAAGCGGAGTCGAAAGGAACAGCAGCCTGTTTTATCAGTGCAGACGACAACGTATCGCCTGTGGTCGTGCTGGTGTCTTTTATATGACAGGCCACGTTCGATGGTTACCCGCTTCAGTTCCGCGCGGGCAGCATCCATATTCGGGAATACGCTGCCTACTTCGTACGGATCAGGCAGCTGACTCGACGAGATCTGATGCGACGAAGACATGTTGAAGCAATCAAAACAAGCAGTTCGAAGCACAAGGACGTGAGGCCCGAGAGCGTGATCCAAGTGTTGGTGAGAGAAGAAGAAAGATTCGGAGGTTGCAAAGGTTCGTGTCTAACAAACGACAGCTTTTACCTTTTTGGTCAGTTCCTCCACCGCCAGTATGTTGCCGACGAGTTCTCCACGCGAATTCGACAACACGCAGCGCGGCCGCAAACTGAAAACCTAAAGTTACCATTGCCAGGAACGAACCAAGATGCTAAGATACACGGCTTGACAGTGGAAGAATCGCAAAAATGACTACGATTAATATGACCTATGTACATTCTTATATCAGACAAAACACGACGCGTATTATATAAGATACATCGTTAAATCATGACGCCGCGGCCCCCACACCGTTGGTGTGGTGCGCTTGTTCATGAGCTCCTCCGCTTCCTCCGCGAAGACACGAATCGAGTCATACCGGTGAACCAGCTTTTTCAAGAAAGTCTCATTCCCGATAGCTTCCTGCCTGTCCATATGCTCCATCATGGCGCGCACAGACTTTCGGAAGATGTCAAGGCGTTCTTCCAAAGGAACACCGTTAATGTCTTCGTCCGGAACAAGAACGCTCCTGTCGAGATGAGCCTCTGTCCCCAATCCTGGCAAGTCATCCTGATATTCATATCCAACGTTGAGCGATCCAAGACAGCTGCCTGAATCCACCAATGATG
>NW_027192366.1:77511-101815 GCF_041956635.1 Thermomyces lanuginosus | reverse complement strand
TTACATAATTCTGTTCACGTGACGTACGAATCGCACATAGGGGATTAAGTGCATTTGTCCCCAAATTTATGAGCACGTGACATGTCACATGATTTTGGTAACTAAATTTACCATATGAAGATTAGCGTATTCATCCGGAGCAATCTACGAGGTCCTCCAAAACAAAGACAACACGGTCAACTCGTCATAAAATTGACCAGTTTTCCCACACAATTGGCAGTCAACCGTGTCCATTGTAGCCATAACGACAAATACAAGCCTAAGTGCCATTTCCAATGCCCTCATCCTAGCCCTAACGGCCCTAATCCTAAGCGAATGGTCCCGAACCTAACCCAAATGGCCCTAAGCCTAACCCTAATGGCCCTAACCTACCCCGAACGGCCCTAAACGGTCGCATCTACGACATAGAATCCGATACCGAAGCTATTCAAGCGAGAAATCCCAGATTTTGGGTTGATACTAAACCAATCGGTCAGACACCGTGGTCAATTCAACCGCTACGCGGAAATTACTTACCTCGAGATTGAGTAGGCATCTCGAAATGGGGAAAATCTACATGAAATATCAAGAAAGTGGACAAAATTCAGTGTGGTGAAAGTTGAGAGAGAACGCGTAGGAAGGAAGAAAGAGGGAAAGCAGGGAAACAAACAAAAATGGCGCGTTGATGGCTAATACACAACTTGATCACGTGTTCATAAATTTGGGGAAGACGACTACACCCGCAGAGGGGAAGTCGCGTGCCCAGCCAAACCAGAACGCCGGTGATAGATAATCAACGAGTCTTCAATACTCCGTACTAGGCTACCCAATCCGGACGCGATACCTGCGAGACAATACAAGCTACTTTCTGCGTACATTGAACCCCTACTCTTACTTTTGGCAGCTTTCGTTAATCAGGTATCAATTGAGCATCCCAATAGGAGCAGCTCAATTCATCGCTTTCGAAGTGCAGACATCACTGTCCCTTACACAAATTTCCAAAGACATTTCACTAACCCAGAGTGAATCCATCGAAATGATCTTTGATACACACAGTAGCTGAGTATTATCGGCAGAAAAAGATCTTCGGCTCAACGACTGAAAACCATGGAGGGGTTCCCTGTTTAGAATCTTCTATTAGGCGACCACCTACGGGGAATTCCATAAATGGGGGAGCATTGAGTTCAAGAATGGTCGAACCCACCATGAATTCTCCTAAATACTATGACATTGTCGGCTCTTTGCCTCTCGAACTCGTGGTTCAGGTCGCCGAATACCTACATGAGGCTGACATTGTCCGGAACCAGAGGGTGCGTACGCGGACGATCAGTGTTCATATATCAAGATTCAGAGATGACATTGATTTTGATTTCTAACGGCGTATAGGTCTCAAAACGATGGCGTGCGATCTTCTCATGTGATACGGTAACCAGAAGTGTCCTGCCACGAACGTTTGCGGCCCTGGGCATTGAGACCGCGGATGTGACGACCGCCAATGCCACAACTTATTTTCGATGGCTGCATAATTTACAGTCTGCTCGGCCAATCAAGAAGGTTTTTCTTCACTGGCCTGAAACATATAGGGAGAGGCCCATTAGTATCTTGTACGATTCGCGCCGCCTCTGCTACCTCATACCTGATCACAACCCTGAGAAAGTCAAAATATTGGATCTCGAGGCCGGAAAGTGGTCGACCTGGACTAATAAGTATGGGGGGCTTATTGACCAGTCTTTAATGTCTGATCGCTATTATTGGGTGATTTCGAAAAATAGGTACTGCGATGACTTTGTTTTCGTCAGCGTTATCTAACACAGCAAACACTGATCGACGTTGGCAGCCTCGTTTTAGCATTGGACTTGCAGGGTTCAGAAGTGTTTGGAGGGCATTCATTTCCATGGTCCACTCCTGGCCCTATGACAGTCGTAAACGAGACATTGGTCGTGCAACCCTGGTCTAAGGAAGGGCCCTGCCCGCTCTGGATTTGGGATCTCCCTTCAGATCGGGTCTGGACAATTGGGGCCTTTCAGATTTTCAGACTGTTTTTCTGGCACGCAGACGCCGACAATGACGTGCTAGTAACATTCGAGGTCAACGGGGATGAACATCCGCCATTGGTGCAGCAGACCAAATGGTCGTTGACCCGCGGGGAGGTGCTTAACCAGAAAACGCTCCGTCTCACGTCATTGGCGGCTCATCGTGTTTCCGAAAAGGATATCTACGTAAAGCATCAACACACCTACGGGAATAAGACTGAAGTCGAGCTACGACCGATGGATGGCTTTACCACAATTGTCTTCGCGTACGACTATGCTGTTGATCGACTAAGCGCTAGATGAGTCGACAGCGCCGACCTTCTCACAGGCAACGGTCGCATGAACAGTAAGAGCCAGTTTCTTGCTCCGCACATCTACTACATCTGGGTACCTTGGTACAGGGGGATCGCCGTCTGCAACGCCGCCACGGGTACGACCACTGTGCACCGGTACCAATTGGACATTCGGGAAGTTAGCGCCAAAAATCTGTTGGGTGCTCGCCCGCCTCCCTCTTCACGAATGCGCGAGTATACTGGGCGCCTCATGAGTGGGTGCTTCACTCCCTTTGGCGACCGCGAGGTGTTTGGCATGGCTAGCTACGACGGCATACAACTGTGGTTCTTCAATCCTGACTTCGTGCCCGACATTCCCGGCGCAGAGCCATTTCTTGCTGTGGAGGAGAGTGGATGACTCGCGAAATAGAGCCGATTTGGCTGCTTGTGTCAACGATGCTAAATGACATGTGTAAGGAGCTTTTGCGCTCGCGAACGGACGAGCACATCCATGGGTCGCTATTATATTTCAGCAGTATGAACTACCGTGGGCCAGAGGTTTCGCTTAGCCGAGAGGCCCTCTTATTATCCATCCCTCTCTGATATGGACCATCCCGTCAAGTCCGAATGGCCCCTACCTCTGCTCGAGCAAGGACTCAAAGTGATTATTGTTCATCCACAAACCACTGCGACAGTAGGAGGACCGACCATTGGCCTATACTCTGGTTCGTTTCAACGGCTAGTATCTCATCCAGAAAGTTCCGATATTGTTAGATGTTCCCGCTCTATTAGGAGAATTCATTTACCCTCGCCGTTTCGGTTGTTGCGGAATACAAAGCTTCCCACAGGATAAAATTAGGGTTAGGGTTTCGTAAACCTACCCAATGGACACGTGAGTCAAACTCACGTGAAAGAAAAAAAGCAAGCAGCGTGCCTGCAGCCGCAGCTGAGTTCCCTGGGTAAATTGACCAACCTTGGATTTGCGACCTTGCAAAATGGATGCAGACTCTCATCACACTCATTCAGCGGCCTTTCTGCCTAATTTGTCGTGATTCCGTAATCGAAATTGACGTTGGCTGGGTGATGGCGGCGCCATCAATCATGGGAGAATTGACCTAGTTGGCTCGATCGAATGGACAGCGCGTAGGATGTCGTTCCATTGGATGGACAACTGCGCGGTCTTCTCGGCTTTTGAAGAAGCTGCTCCGTCTCAACTATAATTAGGATGCAGGACGATAACAAGTCCAGATCTGCAGAGGCTGGCTTCAGTCCGAAATTTCCCATGAGATTTCGCAATACTATGCTACTACAGTACTATGCTACCGAGTTTAAGATTCAATCCTCCGGAGACATGAGGAGGGACAAAAAAAGCTGGCCAATTATTACTTAGGAATATTAATTTAATTAAGTACGCTGGCACTCTCCCGCTGTCTGGAAGCCAGGGGAACGACCAAGTATCCTGAGTTCATAAGGACATGAGTACTGGGGATGGTTGATGACAATCACATTATCGTCGGCAGAAGTACGGATCTTCTGTTTGACCAGTACTCAAATCGTCGAACGGACTATATGAAATCGTTTCGTCACTTTGAGGAATGGAGGGGTTTTGCGGGAATGCGCTCGTGGCGGGTCGAGAGCAGCATGCATACTACGATATCGTTGGCTCTTTGCCTCTTGAACTCGTCGTCAGCGTCGTGGAATACCTAGATGAGACCGACATTGTCCGCAGCCGGAGGGTGCGTACGAGGAAAGGCGACATCGACGGCCATTGAACCGCATTCCTAATAGCGGATAGGTCTCCAAACGATGGCGCACAATCTTCTCATGCGATACAATTACCAAGAGTGTCTTGCCTCGAACGCTGGCGGCACTGGGTATGGAAACGGCTGATGTGAGAATCACCAACGCCACAACCTATATTCAGTGGCTTCATAATCTGCGGACTGCTCGACCGGTCAAAAAAGTTTTTCTTCCCTGGCCAGAAGATGTGATTTCACTGGGAAAGCCGAGAAATATTGGGTGCAATTCGCGCCGTCTGTGCTACATCATCCCCGAGCGCGGCCGGGACAAAGTCGCAATGTTGGATCTCGAGACTGGAAGGAGGTCGACCTGGATCAATGACACCAGAAGACCTATCGAGGACATCAGACTGTCGGATCGTTATCTCTTTATGATTACGCAGGATAGGTAACACAGTGATTTGCTCATGTCAGGGCCGTCCAGCACAGAAAACGCTGATTATTGATGTTGACAGTATCATTTCAGCAGTGGATATCCACACGCCACAGAGGTGGGTTGGAAAACAATTCCCTTGGCCTACTTACCGTGTCCGGATTACTATTGAAAAAGATAAGTTGGTCATACTTCCGTTTTCCATAGATGAGGCCTTCCCGCTTTGGATGTGGGATTTGCGCTCAGATCGCGTCCAGACCATTGGCTCCTTCATATCCAAGGACTTGGATTTCTGGCACGTGGACGCCGACGAGAACGTGCTGATTACGTTCGAGGTCAACTGGGACGAACATCCGCTGCTGGTGCATCAGACAAGGTGGACGTTAACCCGCGGTGAGGTGCTCGACCGAAAAATATTTCGCCTCTCTCTTGGGGGTCGTCGTGTGTCCAGGAGGGATATTTTCCTCAAATCCCATCACAACTTCGGCCGCACGACAGAAGCCAGGGTCCGCCTTAAGGGCTGCCATACCACGATTTTCCTCATATACGACCATGCCATTCAGCGGCTAAGCCTTCGATGGTTCGATTCCACCGAGCCCATCACGGACCGAGCTGGCCAGCCTGGAGGTGGCCCCTGTCTTGCGCCGCTCCTTAAATACGGTTGGATGTCGGAGCACAAGGGCATTGCCGTCTGGAACGCCGCCACAGGGACTACAACCTTGCATGGTTATCAGCTGGACTTTCGAGAAGTCAGCGCCCACAAAAGGTTAGCTGCCCCCTTACCACCACCGTCCTCGGATGTTTGGGCGCGGCGATTTGCTGCATTTTTCATGGACTCTTGCTTAAGTCCCTTTGGCGACCATGAGGTATTTGGCATGGCTAGCGATGACGGCATTCAGCTATGGTTCTTCAATCCAAACTTCGTGCCCGATCTTCCCTTTGCGGAACCGTTTCTTGCCATGCAGGAGAGTGGGTAATCGTCCCAATGAAACCCCCCATTTGACCGTTTGAGCACTGAGAATATAGGCGCAGTACATATACCATATACAGACGATATCCATACTACAGAAAAAACCAGTAGTCAATTGTGCTCTGATACATTGCCACGAGAATAAAAGTGATTCCAAGAGCATGAATTGGAACTTTGGAGCAAGAAAGTCCGAAAGCACCTGAATGTATGTAAATAGCAACGTCTAAGGCCATGAATTGGATTTGCTTCATTAGTGATTACCGTGCGCCTGGTAATCATCCAATGGGCTTGTGGTTTAGTGGTATAATACCCCCTTAGCATGGGGGTGGTCCGGGGTTCGATTCCCCGCGAGTCCATAATCTTTTTCTACTTTTTTTTTTTGGCTGCCCTTTCCAACGCCTGTGTCAGGTACATTCTGACGAGTGGCCAGCTCTAGTTAAAATGTGCGTTGAAAGTAATAATAAGAGCTAGGCTATTCTGCCTCAAAGCGGCCAAGAGCGTAAGAGCCCAAGTCGCCAATGCTCGGACGGCTTCGGCGTGTCACGGCCATGAAGAGCAATACATAGTAGGCATGATCCTCAAAATATATATATATATTATACCTTGCCGGTCTCGACCTGGGGTTGCCAAAGGATTACCGACAAACTCGCTGTCCAGAACGCATACAAGCGTAGCGTGCTTGGTAAAAAAGAAATAGAGTCAATATAGCATAATGCACCTCTGAAAGGCGGACAAGAATGTGGTAATATCAGCTTGTTATCTCTCCAGCTCGTGTTCATATCGTGGAGTACTATTTGGACCTGGCCAACATCATAAGAAACCAGAGGGTGTGGCATTTCCTACATAATCTTTCTTAATGCTTCAAACTGAGATTCATTGTTTTGACAGAGCCCGTAGGTCTCGAAGCAATCGCGCAGAATTTTCTCGAGCTACACAGTCATTAGGAGCGTATTGCCCCCGAATGCATTGCAGTACTGGGCTTGAAAACAACCATGGATGTCACAGATGCCAACCGGATAACGTATATTCGATTGCCGCTTAACCTGGGGCTTTCTCGTCTAGTTAAGAAAATGTTTATTTCCTTGCCGCGACTATCCACACAACCCGATGACGCTATGTACAAAGACCATGTACGATTCGCGGCGATTGGGCTACGTCGTGGGTGCCTGCGATAAAGTTGTAGCATTGGATCTAGAGACCGGAAGAAAAATGCCGTCACCGGCACCATCACCGTACACCCGTACCATCTTGACATTGGAGAATTCAATCCCTACGAGTAATCAGTTTTCCCCCGCTTGCGTTCCCCCTGGCCCCAAACTAAACCCCCTCTCAAGAGCTTCGAGCTGCAATGGTTTGGTGACCGTGAGGTCTGTGGCGTGGCCGGAGAGGGTGGCGTGCAGCTCTGGTTCTTTGACCCTGATTTTGTACCTGACATCCCTGGTGTGGAGCCGTTACTTGCTTTGGAGGAGTGGATGACCCGAAAGAATCCCGGATCGTTTGGTCAGGCACCTTAAATGTTAGGTTAGCGCTAGACTTGAGATGAGGTACTCGTTTCCAGAAAACTGCAATATTTGGAACTCGAAACAGTTTTGTTAAGTATGGAGAATGCATTCGCTGCAGGCCATAAAACAGGCAATAGTATGATCTTCAGCTGTCTCCGACGGGAACTCGTCATTGTCGTGATTACAAGACACGTGGTCCCTGCCGGCGTAAGGACTCTTCAGTGTACGTTGCCACTCATTGAATGAACCTTAATAATCTGAAAAATATGCAAATAACGTGCGTGTGACTTGCGTCGTGATGTGAGGTTCAGGCTCTGGCCATGCTCTTGTTCGTATTGGCAATGTCGATTAATATGGCCACTATTCGGCAATAAATTCATTGGCCCGTTCGTTTCTGCAAGTAGGCGACATTTTAAACTCGAACTCGTACACATACAGGGCTCATGAACTGCATTCGACAGGCAAGGGCATCTTTCAAAGTTCGTGTTTCCTTCATTTATGGGGTATTTCCTTCGCGGCAATGCTGCGGATCATGGATGCAACCAGACAGATTTTCCCGCCGGGAATTCGAGAAAGTTTGTCCAGAAGATTTAAGGCTTCTCGAATCGTTGGAAGCTCGTATTAACCCTAAGGTTATTTCCTTTGGCCGATTCACCGCTCAGATTGGCAGCCCACTTGACTCGTACGGACGCATGCAGGCCAAATGGAACCGGATCAACAAAAGGGGGTTTGGAGCACCATTTGCGAGATTTTCTCGCAGAGTTTGTCATAAGGTCAATAAACATCACGCTCTTTCCATTCAACAGTGCGATGAAGAACGAGCCACCGTATTTCCACGAAATACTCCGTACGAGTACAAACGTAACCTCCTACGTGACTACTGAAAGAATTCACGAAACTTTTCGTCGCTTACCGCGAGCCGACCGCATGAAATGAAGAACTAGTTCCAAAACAGGTTAGGCACAAACCCATCAGTGGGCCCTTGATGGGCCCGACAGTGGGGATAATGACATCATTGTGGATCGCCAAGATAAGCTCTTGACCCTTTCTCCTTCCAAACCTGAAATTAACTAGGAGAGAAAAACACACAAAAAAACAAAATGAAGGACTGAACGGAACCAGACATTTCAACGACCCTGGTAATACATTACGTGATCATTACATACTGTACAGAGAAGGGACCTGGAATATACGAGACAATTGGCCAGATGATGCACTCATTCTTTCGTTCTGTTGGTGATGCCACTTATCAAGATCTTTCTGCGCGTGGCGGCACGATGACAGCGGTGGCGCGGAAATGGCGTTCTCGTGGCGATTGTCAGAGATGAACTGGGGCAGCGCTTGGCATTGACTGGATATGGACTGCTACAGCCGTTGCCAGCCGAGCTTGCGGATTTACCGTTTGATTTGTGGTGCTAAGCTCGATGCAACCATGAAGTAAATAACACGCTCCGCGGAGAGAATCAACGAGTAATGGAAAATTTATCATGGATAGCAGCCAGCTCGTCTGTCGCTAACATGCGGGGTAGCGCGCCAGCAGCCTCCCAACGCAACGACAGGCACAAAGCCGCTGAATTTGCCTTTTTGGGATCGCCGATATTTTGCACTAATAGGGCAAATGCATGGCAAATGGGCGAGTCCAATGAAGCGATAAGATAGCGATGAAATTCCACATCCAGATACAGTTTCCGGTCATATCGTCTTCCTCGCATTTCTGCAAGTATTGCCTGAGATTTCCCCCGACAAAAGCGGTTTCCTTCGGAGCAAAAGGGACTCGCTGGCCTGAGGCAGTCGTGACGGATGCGCCGTAAAATTTCCTGCCCAGACCGTCCAAGAAATTTCGCTAATCTCTTTCCGGAAATGATGTGGGCACTGTGGGGGACCCGAGGGACGGGTCGCCGAATCGAAGCGCCGCCGGGTCTGGTGGAGTACCCATGCATGGGCGAATCAGAATTGCCGAGGTGACTCCATCGTATCGTTCGGGGGACTCTGTGCACCTATCAACCGTCTGGCATTCAGACTCTTGTCAATTTCGCCTCGAGATCCGTCCTGCTCCGTCGTAGCCCTAAAGCGTAAAAGAAAAAAACGATCAGTTAAAAAAAAAAATATCCAACAGGATTGGAGGAGATTTTCTTCACGCGCGTTATAAGTACAGACCCTGGTTCGGTCGGCAATTATTTTCTTTTCCCTTCAACTCTAGATTGTTTTCTCTCTTTTCTCAGCTTTCTCCTATTCGGCTCGACTCGACAGTTCATGTCGGGTCATTCTATTCCATTGTGTTGCGACTCCTGGTCCAGCATTGTGTGAATAGAACGCCTTCTCTGTATCAGAGAGCAATCGCCCAGCCGAATATCATAGCTTGCAATCAGCAGCCCGTCTACTGCGCCTCCAGCAAACGATCCCGAAAATAGCGTATTGATCCCGGTGTCCCGATCCCGAATATACATACTCCCACAGCGCCTGCCTCAATTCCGGTCTCGCTTTCGGTAGCCCATTGCGACTTGTGCTGCCCGTGCGATTTGCCCAAGCGCCCAGTTTTCTTGTTGAGTTCCACGCGATTGTTACCATGCCGTTTGTGAATCCCTTTAAGCGGCACGACCGCGAGGAATTCCTCGGGGTCGTGATCCCACTGGCCCCTTCCTCCCCAGCCGAGAGACAACAATCGCCCAGTCGCGACGGAGAGAGCCCGGAAAAAGATGATAAGAAACTGGATCGTGTCGGCTCCGAGGAGAACGGCATCTCCTCCAATCCCGAGTACAGCCATCAGACCCTGGAAGCCATCCGTGCAGAAGTCGACAATGAGATTGCAACCTCCGGCCATGACACTGCTTATGATCGTATGTGTGATTGGATCTTTGCCCATGCGTCCCTTTCGTTTTGCCCTTTGCCCGTTTTGCCCAATGCGACAATATCAGTTGCGTTGCGTTGGATTTTTGCGAACGCGCCTGGAGTGCCCGCATTTCCTGGCGCGCCAGTAGACTATACCCTTTTGTGGAGAAATGGGTCTAATCATGTGCAACAGGAAAAGCCAAGGTGATCAACCTTGCCATTCAGGATATCGGCATGGGCCGATATCAGTGGCAGCTGTTTATTCTCTGCGGTTTTGGATGGTTTGCGGACAAGTAAGCGCCCGATTTCTCGAGCGCGAGATCGATGCATGTGCTGATGTGATGTGCAGCCTCTGGTTGCAGGGGGTTGCCGTAACGCTTCCCTCGCTGACCCAGGAATTTGGAGTGTCGTCCACCAACGTCCGGTTCACGACATGTGCCCTGTTTATTGGCCTGTGCGTTGGTGCGACTTTCTGGGGAATCGCATCGGATCTGGTAGGCCGTCGCCTGGCGTTCAACCTTAGTTTGTTGATTTGCGGTGTCTTTGGCATCTGTGTTGCTTCGAGCCCCAACTGGATTGGGTATGTTTTCCGCGCCGATTCTTCATCGCAAATCTAACGAGGGTCTTCAGAGTCTGCGGAATGTACGCCGCTACCGGTGTTGGTGTTGGTGGAAATCTTCCCGTCGATGGCGCGCTTTTCCTGGAGTTCCTGCCGTGGGCGTCGGGAAATCTGCTGACCCTGTTGAGTGTTTGGTGGCCGGTTGGGCAACTTGTTGGCAGGTGAGTACACCTTTTCAAGGCTACGACACATTGGTCTAACGAGATATAGTCTGCTGGCATGGGGGTTCGTTCCCAACTACAGCTGCGCCGAGGGCCTGGATGCCTGCTCAGCTGTCGCTGACGGCCAGCCATGCTGCCGACGGGAAGACAACATGGGCTGGCGCTACCTCAACATCTCTATGGGTGCCATCACCCTGGTCATGTTCGCCTGCCGCTTCTTCCTCTTCCACCTGTACGAGTCGCCCAAATTCCTTCTCTCTCGCGGGCGCCAAGCGGAGGCCGTGCGCACCGTCCACGCCATCGCCTACAAGAACAAGACCAAGACCTGGCTGACTGAGGAAATCCTCAACGAGATTGGCGGCTACCCGGAGGAAGTCGGTGACGCGACGCTCAGCAACGTTGAGATCGTCAAGCGCGCCCTGTCCAAGTTCGGCGCCAGCCGCATCGGCCCCTTGTTCTTGGGATGGCGACTTGCCGTCACCACCATCATCCTCTGGTTCTGCTGGGCGGCTATCGGCATGGGTTATCCGCTCTTCAACGCTTTCTTGCCACAGTACCTGGCCAACATCGGCTCGGACGCCGGCCCGACTCCAGTCTACATTACCTACCGCAACTACGCCATTACCTCGATCGTTGGTGTCCCCGGATCCATCCTGGGCTGCTACGCAGTCAACATGCGGTACTTGGGCCGCAAGGGGACGATGGCTCTCGCCACAATGATCTCGGGCGTCATCCTCTTCTGCTTCACCATCTCATCCAACCCCAACGCACAACTCACCTGCTCCTCCCTCGAGGCCTTTTTCCAAAACATCATGTACGGCGTCCTCTACGCCTACACTCCTGAAGTCTTCCCCGCCCCGAACCGTGGAACGGGTACGGGTATCTCGGCCTTCTTCAACCGACTCTGCGGTGTTATGGCTCCCATCGTGGCCATCTACGGTGGCGAGGCCAACCCCAATGCGCCGATTTATACTTCGGCGGCGTTGTTCCTGGCCTCGTTTGTGGCAATGCTTGGGTTGCCGATTGAGACGAGAGGGAAGCAGACTTTGTAAACAAGAAAAAAAAAAAAAAAACTACGTCCTTGATGGACGGGGTTCTTTTTGTTTTTTTCTTTTTCTTCTTTTGGGATGGACCGTGGTACAGTACATATTGTATGATTCTCTCGGTCTTTTAAGGTTGGACTTTTGCGCTTTTTGTCTTTCTTATGTGATACCACGATACATTATCGAACTGCAGGAATGACCAATATCAATGATAAAACTATCATATTTTTTTTCTACCATATGGATCTCAAGCACAAAATAGTCGAGCTAGTATCCCATTTCACTACATAGAGCAAAGAGCGAGCCTAACCCGCACGATTGAAGCATTAAGACACCCTCCCCAAAACCAGCCGAAACATCAAAGTCGGGCGATCGAGATAAGCAAACAAGTAATCAAGACAACCGTGTAACTAGTATCCACACCATCGTCCTATCAGAGAACCACAGGTGTATATCATTGAATGATGTATAAACATAACATGACATCGTCATAAAAAAAACAAGAACAAGCATCGGGTATTTGGTTAGAAAGGACTCAAAACAATGTCGCCATTCAAACCACCTGGCTCTGCTGCGGCTGCGCTTGCATCTGTGGTGGCCGCTGGGCCCGTCGCCCAAGGAGCGTTGCCTTCTCCAAATTTAATTCGAATGGTTGGCGGGCGGTGAGTGCGGCGCTTTGGCGGTACGCCGTGGCAACGGCCGCGCTGTGCTGGCCGTATCCGCCTTGTTGATGATGTTGGTTGCGATGCTGATGATGGGCGCGAGCAGGTTGAGTACCAAGGTTTGTACTGCGCAGTTTGGCTTCCATCGCAGCAACATCATTGGCGGCTTGCTGTTGCCGCGGGATCTTGGCCGGCGGGTGGTCGTCGCCTTCGTTGTTTTGGTTGTTGGCAGTGTCCTCGTCGTCCTCGTCTTCGTTCAGCGGGTTCAATGCGCCGAACCCAGCGGCGGCATTGGCACCCCGATACCCCTGCCGGAAGTTCTTCCTCCGCTTGCCCTCTTCTTCCTGCCGATGCACTGCGTAGCCCACGTCGAACACCTCGCGCAGGTTGACGGTGCCCGGTGAACGGAAGTCGAGCCGGCGTTCCGTGGGGGACGGCAACTGGTCTGCAAATGACGGCGGACCGGCCGAGTCCAGGTCCGCGATAAGAGGGGCTTGCTGCTCCGCTCGGCGCGGAGCCTGCGCAGGCTTTTCGCCCTTCTGCGTGATCCACGGGTGCTCCAAGAACTGGCGGATCGTGTACCGCTGCTCCGGGTCTACGGTCAGCAGGTGAGAGATCAGATCCTGCGCTGACTTCGAAATGTCATCCCACCACGGCGACAGGAACGTGTACTGGCCCCGCGCAACCTTCTCGGTGAGCACCTGTATGCTCTCGTCATAGAACGGAGGGAACCCGCACAACATTGTGTACAACACGCACCCGAGCGCCCACATGTCGACGCTCTTCGAGTATCGCTCATCCTTGACAATCTCTGGAGCGGTGTATCCAACCGTGCCGCATGGTGTCATCGTTTGGCTATCCCATATCACCTTGGACAGGCCAAAGTCTGCAATCTTGATCGTGCCAATTCCGCCCGCTCCAACGCCGGGAATGAACTCTCCTTCGTCCACCTTGTCCTCATCACCAGGCTGTCGAGGCTTGGGGTTCTTGCTCGGAACAAACTCGATCGGGTAGAAGAGAATGTTCTCTGGTTTGATATCCCTGCCCGAGTCAGCATACGGCCATTTTCCGAAGAGGGGCACATTGCTTACCGATGCACAACACCTGACGTCTCGTGTAGATATTCAATAGCTTTAGCTACTTGGACAATGATGTGACGGCTCAGGTCCTCGCTGAAGTATGTCAATCGGACAATTTGATGGAACAGCTCGCCGCCAGGGCAGAGCTCGAGGACAATGTAGTAGTATTGCCGCGACTCCGAAAAGTCATAGAGCTTGACAATATTCGGATGGTCGAGCTTGCGCATGATTTGAACCTCCTTGAGGATGTTTGCTCTCTAGAATAATGTCAATATTGTATTTTAGGGAAATCAACGAGGCTTACGTGTACGGACCTGATTGCTGTTCATTTCGTATTTGCGCACCACCTTAATCGCAACCTCACCATACTGGCCCTGTGTGTCTCTGGCCCGGTATACATTGCTAAAGGCGCCGTCGCCCATCTTTTCGAGGAGAATGTAACGTTCCAGCCCCGGGTACTTGGGCATCTTGGACTGGATTCGTCGCTCCTCGGCGACCAGCTGCTCAATGTCGGCGCGGGAGATCTTGGTGGGCACATCGTGAGTCTTATGGTGCATGTCATTGCCGCGCTTCTGCTCTATACTGTCCAGGGCATTACCATATTGACCCTGCGGTTGGCGCTGTTGCTGCGCATGGACAGGTGAGACATCGGTAGTCGGCTCGGCATGGGGGGTGACCAGTCGAGCCTGCTTGCCGTGACGGATGAAATTCTTAAGATTCTGTATTGTACTCATCATTAGGGATAGCGCGCCGGCAGCGCAGTAGGATCGTCGACTCGAGAGGGGTAATGGTCAACGAGCGGTCATGGAATTGCGGGAGGCTGGATGCGAGGTTCTGCTCAGATCAGACCAAAGCAGAAGGGTATCAAAGCATACGACAGGAATGGCACAAAAAAGGTCCAAAGGAGGGAACAGGACGACAAGGGGCCAGAGAGGAAAAAAATCTGGGGGCGAAGCAGCGCGCCGCGAGGGATCGTGGAGTGGTTTAGGTTGGTCGATGATGACATACCCGAGCCCGCCGCAAGCAAAAATAGCTGCGTTTCTTGGCACGTGATTATTAACATGACGTCACACCCCTATCACGTGACCCAAATGGACACCGGAGTCGCCGAATCATCTCCGGATCGCACCGTCACTGGGCGTCCCAAAGGAGGTCCAGATTATCAAGTAGCAGGGAAGGATGATTACAAGTACGGGCCATGCCGGGCTATCCGATCGTCCTGGACGGGTTCTAACCGGCGCCGGGTCGGCGATGACCAACCGTTGGCCATCGAGTTAATTCTATCTATGGTACGGAGAACCGTGTGGTGACCGTTCCTTGGCCAGACTGAGGGATGCCCTGATTTTGACCGCTCAAAAGGAACTCGGAGCTTGGATCTCATGTGAAGGTTGTGAACTAGGTTTGGAGATGAGTGTCTGTGCGTTTCATGCGTGTTTCGAAGGTCCACGCGCCCAAGATGGATCGTGGGACCCTGACTTTCGTTGCTTTGCGGGTTCGAAACTGCCATCTGTCCTCAAGCGTAGAGTTCCGATGTCAGATAGGATTCTCCATGGAGGACCTCGTACGTGCTCCCGGTCCTGGTATTCCACTTGACGTAGATGAGGCCAGCGCACTGTGCAGAGAGAGGCTCGCGACTGACAACTGAATGCCTATGGTATTTGCTTCACAGAGGCCTGAGAGCTCCAAGATCGCTCTATTTAGGACGCGCGTCATCAACTGGAGATTCAAGTGTTTATGTAGGACACGAAAGTCCCGTCTGACAGTATGTGAATGGCTTTAAAGTGTTGTTGTCTGAAACGAGGCTGGAAACGCTGGAATGTTGGCATTCAAGGATTCGCAGTTCATCTGCGCCGGCGGTGAATGACAGCCAATGCCGCGTGGACATTGCCACTGTTACTGCGATGGAGGTCCATTGATGATGATTCTGATGATTCAGTATTAATGGTTTGCAAGTGCCTTGCCAGAAGATGATAGAAAAAGGCCCAGGGCTGATTTTGGCCCGTTTACCTATCCTCTCAAGACGACGAAAAACCACCGAATCCTTCGCCAAGACGACGACTGAACTACGCAGAAGTAGAGGCTACGCAGCCACCATCAGCGTTGATCGTTGACCGTTGGTCTGGCTCATCTCGACAGATACTGTAATCGCTGACACTGGTCTTTCTACTATCTCTAATTCACAGACCGCCCGCACCGCACCCCGGTCCTTGCACGAGCGCCGCAGAATCAGCCGCCGGTGCGACAACTCCATCAGCCTGCACACTGCCACCACTGCATAGATACATCGAGTTTGAGTCTGCGCATCAGGAATATGCGTTGAGCTCTCATCCGTGCATCCCGCTTCAGTCGCTGAAGGAGAGGATCGATCGCGATGTCCGAGGATTCGAAACCCGGCCTCAGGGCACATAAGACACTCCCTCGTCGCAAAGAGAGACCAGACTCGCTCGAAGTAGTCATAGACGGATCATCTCCTAGTCAAGGCAGTCCCATGAACATTACGCAGGCTCTTCCAACGCCTCCGCTGCCTTTGACGCCGCCTCACCATACGAACCGTGGGAAGACTCCTGCAGATACCCCAGAGTCGGCAACGCCTTCGCCCACGTCGCTCGTCCACGATCACGGCAGACAGAGCGTGCCGCCCCCCAAATTTACTCCTCCAACTCCAGATGCGACGCCGCCGCGAGCAAAAGAGGGGTCGCCAAATGCCGGACCTTCCAAATCCCTCCAAGCGTCCTTGTCCTCTAAAGACCAATCTTTTACTACGGCAAAGGAGGCTTTTTCGGATGAGGACCAGGTAGACGGCCGCAACGCGCCGAAGCCAACGCAGCAGTCGAACTCGTCGCCGGGCCGGGAAACGATTAGGAATCCAAAGACACAGCGGGGAAGAACCGCGGGCGCGCCTGCGGCGTCTGGGGAGAGTCCACCAGCCACGCAATCCGACGCCAAATCTGTCCCATCTCGACCGGAGCAAAAGCATGGAGCGGCCAATGACGAAGGTCCGGCCATGATCGAGGCCATTATTATCGACCTCCGGCCGCAAAAAACCCGGACCCTGCGCCACACAGAGAAGAGAGAAACCCTACGGTCGGTGAGCGCCCCCGAGCCGCGGTCGGCGCGGAACTCGCTGGAGCAGTCCCCGCGCCACGTTGTCCACAAGCCGGCGCGGATCACGGATCGCGACCGGCGCAGCATTGCGTCGGATATGTCGGCAACTACGCTTGTCTCAAGCAACAACGTCCCTTCCGCCCCGACGGAAACGATTCCCGTGGTAGTTATCCCAGAGCGGCGGTCGTCGCTCAAGTCTCAGACGGGCAGCAACCGCCACTCGAGGGCTCGATCACTGAGCTCCAGCCGCCAACGGGCAACTATTTCTGGTGACGGTTCGTCAGAGAAGCAGTCAGCGACGCAAGCACAAGATGTATCTGATGCTGCTGAACTTCCTGCCGAACCTGCGCCTACAAACGGTAATGCATCCGGCGCCACGTCCCTTACGTCTGAAAGTCTACGTCTCCACGATGAAGCCATGAAACAGAATCAGCCGAATATGGCCGCACCGTCAGCTACAATTACCTCGCCGGGTGGTGTCGTAACAGCACCAGAATCACCCACTTCGCTCCGGCGGCCGCCGGGGGAGCCTGACCGGTTACGCACGCCGTCGATGCAGTTCACGCAGTCATCTTTACTGTCGTCGTCACCAGGGCCGGTCGAGATCAACGAAGCAACTGCTGTCACGCTGTTTGCGCATAACAATCGGTCGGTGTTGTTGATTGACCCGCATATGCAGCCGGAATCGCGGGCGGTTCAGGCGCTACGCGGACAGCCGCTGGACCCGCCGCCAGAGAAACTCCAGCATCAGCCTGTTACTCCTGAGCAGTCTACAACAGCGATCAACAACTACGACGTTGAGTCGCCGTTGCGCAACCCTCGCACACCACCGCCGGTGCCAGTGTCAGCGCCGCCACCCCCGCCACCCTCATTCAACGTGATCCCGCCGACACCGATGGAGGAGAAGGAGACGCCGCAGTTAGGCGCGCCGGACGCGCCGAGTCGGCTGAGCCGCGGCTTGGGGTCAGTCCGGCGAGCACTAAGTGCACGGCGGCGCGCGGACTCAGATGCAAGCACAAGCCGCCCTGCGCTGCCCACGCGGTCGCTCTCAACTCGCTCGGCCCAGGAGCGACGTGCGGCGAAGCAGGGTGACAGCAGGCTGCATCCGTTCTGGCGGCCACGGTATTTCTGGGAGGGCATTGACACGGAAGCTGACTTGGAATACCACAACAACAATAACAATCCTCCTCCCACCTATCCTCCTCCGCCACCGCCCAACAATTATCCAACTTCCGACGAAGAAAATTACATCAACAACTCCCTCGGCCTTCCAACCAAACGGCAAGTCCTGCGCGGCCCGCTGGCGCTTGCCCGACGACTATCGCAGCGCCCTCGCACGCGGCGCCGACGAGCAGGACTAGCAATCCCCGTCGGGAACGGCGCCGGCTTTCACGCACGGCGGAAACGGCTCGTTGCACGACTGGCTGCCCCGCTGCGTGCCGTGGCGATGATGAGCCAGATGCCACAGCAGCACTTCCGGGAGGCACGGCGGCGTCGAGAAGACGCGCGACGCGAGGCGCGGCGTGAGAGGCTCAAGCAGCAGATTGGGGAGATGCGGCTGCTAGAGCCAGGGGAGTTGTACGAGTATACGATGCAGACGAGAGAACGTCATGAGTCATGATGTTACGACCATACATGCGTATAGAGGTTATATCTGATGACGAAACAATTGAGTTCTGTCCATGGTCGGCTTATTTGATCATAAAGCATCTGATTTCTGTTCATGGTCGGCCAATGTATGTAATGTAGTTAGTACCTATTCGCATATTGTGCTAATAATAATCATCATCGATGCTGGACACGATCGGATTTTCTCCTCCCAGGAAGAATACGAGCAGTTCCTCGAACACTCCCGATCCGTCCTTTAATTGCCATACTCCCGTACTCCCCTTGCCCTTGCCTTCCCACCTGTCCCTGCCCGTCCGCCGATGCTGAACAACCACCCTCACCACCTCCCCTGCTCCGTTCACGCTCACGCTCCCGCTCTCGTCGCTCCCGCAACCTCTCTAAAACATCAATCTCCAAAAATGGCTGCGGTGCAAGCGACCCATCAAACTCTGTCGTCTTATCATCATGACTCTCTCCCCCCGGATCACTCTTATCCCCCTCCGACGTAGACGGCAAAGAAGAAAATGCCGGACGGCGGAATTGCATCCCTGCAGGACGGGAGCTGGGGTTGAGTTCTGTTACTATTAACGTTGTTGCTTCAGAGGAAGAGGAGGAGGGATGAGTTTCGTCTGTTCTGGGTGGGAGGATGGCTGAGGATGAGCGGACTCGCAGAAGGGCCCGTTTATGCGGGATTAGGAGGTTTTGTTTTCGAGTTCTGTTATTTGTTTCTGTTCGTGTTGCCATTTGTGTCGAGCATTCTCTATGTGCGTTGGAATAAATGAGACTTTGGTTCAGGAACGACGGATGACGTTGATTGTCAGCGGAAGCTCTTCCATGGAATCATGTCTGGGGCGCACGTGACGCATTGGTGGTGTGCGTTTTGCAGGTAGCGAATGTGTCTACTCCCGTATGCTCGAGCTTTCATACTCTGGCGTGCACTTTGTGTTGTGACAAACTTCGTACTTTGTAGTTTACTCCCACAACCCCTGCATGATGCTTGTAACTACCGAGTAATTCGCATTCGTGCAGTAGACAGTTATTCGAAGTATTGTTAGGTCTATGAGCATTCTTTTCATGGCTTTGGAGAAACAGAGACTGTCAATTCGTTTCATTCACATGCGCGCTCGGCCGCGCCACTAGTCATTACTGTTCAAGGAGGTGAGATCCATTGTTGGTTAAGGACAACACAAGCAGAGAAGCATGAATGTCGTATATACTTGGGACGGACAGGGTATATGAAAGCAAAACAAATAGCCAACGACTCCAACGCCACGCTTCGAGTCATGTCATGCCATGAAGTCAGCAGTAGAGTACCTAAGCCGGCAGGCTATGCGATGTCTCCAACCCCTGCACAGGCGGATACGCATAGGGAAACTCGACTGACCCATCGAGCAGCCAGTTCAACGGATCAAACACCTCGTACTGCGCCTCGGCGATGGAGAACCCGCTACCAGACGGCAGGCTGCTGATGGCGTTGGCCGACGCAGATGATGCCGATGAGGATATGGCCAGACCCTGCGGGAGGCTTGGTGGTGGCGCAAGGCTGGGATCACGATCGCCGCTATCCCCGGTGCCGTTATCGTCTCGTGTAGACTGTGCGGCGGAGGGCACGCAAGATTCGCTGTTGGAAGCTGGGTCTGTTGGGTTCTTGAGCGAGGCTGTTCCCATGTTTAGTCGCACTGAACGACTAGGTGGCAGAGTGAGGCTCTGCTTACCGTCGATGTTGCGCCCCTTGGCCAAGGCGTCTTCCCGCCATCGCCAGACAGAGTCGTACACCAGCGACATGCTCAGCCGGCACCGCACTTTGAGCGGCAACGAGTCGTCCAGCTCGTCGCTCGACGAAGGCACCGGAGGACGCCGCGGCGGCCCTCCGCCGGATTTCCACATCTGCGCGAGTACCTCCGCCAGCCGCTCTGGCAGATCGTTGCTGCAGACAGAAATTGCCCGGATCGCCCAGATGGTTCGGTTGAACAATGACTTGCTATAGTCAAGGTCGATATGTGCTGCAAAAAAGCTCTTGCACAGCTTCATCAACGCGAATCCACCCGCGAGCATCATTTGGAATATGTAGTACGGCGTGTACGTCAAAACGGGACCAACGTTAGTCTCCAAATTCAGAGCCGCCTCGAGGAACGTGACCGTCGCGGCGTGTAATGATAGAAGTCGTTCCCGGTAGCCCTTAGATGAAGGATCGTCAAAGAATGCGCTCAGGTGGAGATGGAGATTGGATGCATAGAGAAAGAGATTTGTGATTGCTGCACCAAGATTAGTAGGCGCCGATGACATTTCGGAGAGATATCATACCGTCATCCTGTCGCAGCTGACCCTCAAGATCGTCAAATTCTCGCGACAAGAACGAAACAAACGCCGCCCGCTCAAGGTCGCCAGACAGTCCTACCGGATCCCGCCGGTTGCTGTACAGTGCCTTGGTAACTTTGTCGCTGAATTGCTCAATTTGCAATCGCGCCCGGACGTCCGGCGGTAGCTGAAAGTTTGCATCCACGGTCTCGCTCGCGCCCAGCGTCCAATCGTACAAGGTTGACGCGGGTTGTCCGTACCCAGTTGCCACCCTTCGTGGATTAGCCTTAACAAATTTCACTTGTGTCGACAAGCAGTACTAACCTTTGCGCAACGGTATTGCAGATGGCCCATGTTCGGACCTTGTCCCTCAGCTCCGACTCCATCAGTTCCACCCGGAACTTGCTAAAGTCCCGGGTGTGCGACGGACGATGGAGGCCCAATTGTATGGCTACCTGCATCATAATCCCGCACAGCATAAACGTTGGGTCCGTTGATGTACTGCTCGTCGGGAACGGCCATGTGCAGAGGAGACACAGAGCTTTGACTACATGGTAGCTTTGGGGAATGTCGGAAAGCGTGCTCCAGACCAACCGGGTCACCGGGCCGGCCAGAGAGTTCAAGAGATGCACGTCGGCATGATAGCGCCGGGCACCAACGCTGACGATCATCCAGAACAGCAACGGAGATGTCGAGTAATATTCGTCCGGCGTGACATCACGATCCAGGAAGGGAAGGAAAGGATGGTAGAATGTGAAGAACCTGATACGTCGATTAGCTGAACATCGTCGTCCAACGGTCGAAATTCACCCACAGATTGAATAAGTCCGATATGCGATCCGCTGCCAGCACCACATCCTCAATGCGCTTGAACTTATTGCCATTCTTCATATACCCGGACCCGTCGAATCCCGCCCGCAAATCCAACAGCGACGTCACTGCCTCGTGCGACGGTCCAAGATGATCGGCAGACAGCGGCGCTGCCGAGGTCCGGCCGCCATCGCCGCCGCTGCCGCCGGCTGGCTCTGAGTTGGAAACCCGCTTGACCGACTCGAGCTGCAGCTTGAGCGACTCATTGGCGGCTGTCACGTTGGCAATCTGTACCCGCAGTTCCGCCAGTTCGCGTTCCATCTCAGCGTTGCGGCTACGCTTGCCGATCCGTTTGAAATTCGACTCGATCTTGCATTCCAGCTTCAGCCGACGGCATCGTGAGCAGGACGTAAACGGCTCTTGGATCACGTCGCATCGTAACTTCAATTGATTAGCATAATTCCTTTCTTTCCCTTGCGCATAAGTTTTGTGCTCACCTTTTGCTGCCGACATTCATTGCAGGCTCGTTTAACCGGCGGTCTTCTCTTCTCGCCATGAGAGTCGCCATCCTCAAACTCCTCTGCATGACTGCCCGTGCCTGGTGAGCCGTCTAGACCGGCGTCCCCCGCGGAGCGCTTCCTCTTCGTCAAGGCCGCCGCAGCGCCAGTGGCCAGAGGAGAGTATCCGGCACCCGACCCTACCGACCCTGCCGTTACCGGACTGGCCGCAGGCGTCGGACTTGCCTGTTGAGGTCCCCGCGGGCCCTGAGGGCCCTGAGGCCCCTGCGGCTCCTGATTCCCCGGCCCGGAGGCGGCCGCGGCCCCTCCGATGCCGCTCGTCAACTGGTGTGCCGCCACGCTGGACGAATCCGCTGTGAGAATTTGCTCTGATAGGAAGTTGGATACGATGCTACGAGGATCAACCGTCCGATGCCGCTGATTCGAATTGATCGTCGCTCAATTCGATCCAGCCCGTCTCCAGTCAGACACTGCCAATTGTGTCTGGGGGTTCCGGCCGTTTCTACCGTGGCCCCTCTTCGATATCAACTTGTGGGGAGAATGAACGAGTTAAACGTTTCCGATCTCGGCGGGTCATGTGATATCACGTGAACATATTTGATGACTAAGTTCGTCCTGCCAGTTGACACTTGACAGGACCATGGCACCAACCCCCCCCCCAACATGCACTGCCAGTCTCCCCCTGCTCCTTTGAAGCCATTCTGCACATCCAGGGTTGAATCCCTGAGATTCCTTGGTAGTTTGCGTAGAGTCTATGGACAAGGCTGAGAATCGTTCCAGACCTAAATTCAACTACAGATAGTATCTAGCACTCTTCCACCTACTAATGCTTGTTCATGGAACGATATAATTAAATAGCCATAGTCGTTGATGTAGACATCATGATATTCGAAGCAGAGCGCTTTAAATGCATTCCAGAAACAGTCATCAAGCCATCAATACTATCACCAGCCGGGGTAACTCATCTTCCAACGCTTTGGCATTTAAACCCTGCCGAAGTGGCTGATAACAATACGAGCCGCTGGATAAATCTCCTCAAGAGGGCTCCTGCAGTCAAGATTTTGGCCCCGATCAAAGTCATGAGATCCCTTGACAATCTGATTGGTTTGATAAAGGCGTAGCTAGGGCTTAGCAAGCGGATCCCCCAACCGACGGAACTGATGACCATGGAAGTGATGAACATCGAGAGTTGGGCGTGGAATAGTAATAGGCACAGCCGCCGCCCAGTTGTAGAGGAGGGTGGATGAAATGGATGATATGCAAGAATACGATGAACAGGGTTGAATATCGCGACATATATAGGTAGTACCAGACGCTATACCAAATGTACAGCACGGAAGTAAACCAAGACGATACTCCACGGCCCCATCGAAGATTCAGGTCCAAACTCCGTCATGAGCAGCCAAACCCAAACACCGCACTCAGACCAGGCAGACCAAAAGTCAACTGATCGTAAAAGCACGATTCCCCCTCTCCGATTTCCAGACCCCGGCAACCCAGCCCAAACAACCGTCAGCCGGGACCAATGCGTCGCGCACCTCAAGTTCCTCGCTGCGCTGGCGGATCTCCGAGACACGATCGCCAACACTGACGAACTGTTTTTCATCTTTGACTCAGATGCAGATGAGGTAATCTCCAAGGAGGACAATGAAAGGACACGGCAAAAAGCGCTGGCCATCCTGCGCGAGCGTCGCTGGATGGTCTACGTCGCGCGCGCGGTCGACAGGTACACCACCTGGTGGGAGCGTTGCGTTGCGAAGACTCATCAGGATATCACGACATGGGACATGCAGCAGCCGAGTTATGCGTCTATCACGCAATGGGCGACCTCGTTGCCATTTGGACCCGAGGATTTGCCTCCATTGGGTGAGTTCCAACACTGTTCTGGTTTTAGGGTTAGGGGCTAACTTGGAATAGATGTGCTCATGGTCTGGCACGCACACATGCTTAACCCCAGAGCTTTTCTCGAGGACTGCATCCGCGGTGCGAGAATGGGTCATTGGGCCACGGAGTTCCCCTGGGCGTTGATCAATGTTGCCATTGATAATGAGAATTTCGATTATAATCCGCCGGACGCTGCACGGCGTGCGTTTGAGGAGCGCACTCAGCGCCCCTGGGATAATCTGCAGGATTCGTCCAATAAAACGCTTCCATGTCTACGCTGCGGCAGTTCCATGCCCGTCTTGTGGAACGTCGGCAAGCTGCGACGGCGCAGCAGCGAAAAGGAGTCGGGGAACAAGGTGGAAGAAATTGACGGGGTCGAGTTTGAAATTGTCAACGACACCGGCTATGCGGAGAAGAACTTCCGAGAACAGTGCGAAAACTGCGGGTTCCTGCATACCCACCAGAAGCTGCGGGTTGCCCGATTCCATTCAGATGCGCAGCAGCTCGTCGAGCGCTGGCTGCCCATGCCGGGCACACTGTACGATGAGCACGGCGTGCCGTCACCCCAGGGGGATCACACGTTTCCGAACCACCTTGTCATGACGGGGAGCGAGATGATTCTGCGCGACACAGACCTGCGGCTGGTCCGGGTGAAGCCCTGGATCGGGACTGTGCATACCATGATGGGGGTCCGCGACCTTCTCCAGTCGACTCTAGAATCCATGGCGGAAAACGAGCGGAAGCCACTCCCACGCGAGCG